>NC_084480.1:132264252-132567282 GCF_030035675.1 Rhineura floridana
ATCAGCTCCTGACCCTGCTGCGGATTGCAGAGAGGGCGCTCCCAGGCACTCCTCCATGCTATTATGCAGGCCCGTGACACACACCTGCATGCCCCACCTACCTCTCCTGCTGTGGTGAATCAACCAAGATGGCAGCCGAAGCTTCCCTAAGGGGCTGATGCCCCTGCCACCATCTTTAGAGATAGTCCTCCCTGGGCAATTATGCACAACAAGCATAGTTCCTGTTGACTACCTGTTTTACAATCATTGGAGTGCGCGCACAGTGGTCACCTTCAGGGACTGGAGTCTGGCTACAATGGTGCACGATCGTAGAAATGCCTTCCTTGCAAGGGGCATCACAGTCTTAAGGCTCTTTGAGAATGTGGCGCCTCCCCTGGCCTTATACCCTTCTCACCTCCCTCCTCCAAAAAACGACCAGGAAAATGCGTCCCACGCCCCCACTAACTTTCTCTGTACCCTGGGAGTGTGAGGAGGAAGGCTAGTGTAGGGTGTCTTTAGTGTGTTGGTGCAGCAGCATCAGGCCTTCTTACTATTTTTACAAAGGAGAGGACTGAGTTGCTTTAGAGGGGGGAATACTTGTTGCCTTCTCTTTCCCCCTTCCCTCCCCCTTCCTAGATCTGTTGCTGCTCCAGGAGGATGTAACTAAATGATGGAAAAGGTACTGTGGAAAGTAATAATGAAGTACCTGAATAACAAAATCCAACTATAGAAAAGAGTTCAGCAGATGTGTCCTTATTAAAAATACATTTTTAAAAAATCATTAAAATGAAGAGTAGGTATACAAAAAGATTCAATAATGTCATGCAGTGGTTCCCAAACTTTTCCCCCCATGGACCACTTGAAAATTGCTGAGGGTCTTGGCGGATTTTTCTCCTTGTCGCAGCAATTGTAATGTGCTGTGCTGCATGCTGTATGATTTTTAATTCTTTTATTTCCTATATTGTATTTTATTGTATTACAATTTGCATTCCATAACTTTCAAACTGTAACACAATAAAATACAATACAAGAAATAAAAGAAGCAATAAAAATTAAAAACCAATATGAATGTTTAATGTGATGGATGTGCCATCTCCTGTCTACTATCACAAATCCACAGGCATGCATGGATCATGTAGAATCATAGGATAGCAGAGTTGGAAGGGGCCTATAAGGCCATCAAGTCCAACCCCCTGCGCAATGCAGGAATCCAACGTAAAGCATACCCGACAAGTGATTGTCCAGCTGCCTTTTAAATACCTCCAGTGTTGGAGGACCAACCACCTCCCACTGTTGTACCACTCTAGCAATTAGCAAGTTATTCCTGATGTTCCACCGAAATCTGGCTTCCTGCTACTTGAGCCTATTATTCTGTGTCCTGCACTCTGGAATGATCAAGAAGAGATCCTGGCCCTGCTCTGTGTGACAACCTTTCAGGTATCATATCTCCCTTCAATCTTCTCTTCTCAAAGCTAAACATGCCCAGTTCTTTCAATCTCTCCTCATAGGGCTTTGTTTCCAGTCCCCTGATCATCCTTGCTGCCCTCCTCTCAACCTGTTCCAGTTTGTCTGTATCCTTCTTAAAGTGCGCTATCCAGAACTCACGATGAGGCCTAACCAGTGTTGAATAGAGGGGAACCTATATTTCACGTGATTTGGAAATGATACTTCTCTTAAATTGCATTTGCCTTTTTTGCAGCCACATCACTCTGTTGGTTCAGCTTGTGATCAACAACCTTTCCAAGATCCTTCTTGCATGTAGTATTGCTGAGCCAAGTATCTCCCATCATATAACGGTGCATTTGGTTTCTTTTTTCTAGTTGTAGAACTTTGCGCTTATCCCTGTTAAATTTCTTTTTCTTTGTTTTCTTTTATTAGATTTATATCCCGCCCTTCCTCCCAGTAGGAGCTCAGAGGAGCACATTTCAATGAGTATAGTGTTTTCAGACCAATGCTCCAGCCTATCAAGATCACTTTGCATTTTGTTTCTGTCCTCCAGGTTATTAACTATCCCTCCCAATCTTGCATCATCTGCAAATTTGATAAGCATTCCCTGCATCTCCTCATCCACGACATTAATAAAATTGTTGAAGAGCACAGGGTACAGAACCGAGCCCTTCAGTACCCCGCTCATTACCTCCCCCCAGTCTGAGAATGAACCATTGATAAGCACTCTTTGAGAATGATTGTGTAGCCAGCTGTGGATCCACTTGATACTTGTTCCATCTAGCCCACATTTAGCTAGGATTTGTTTTTGATAAATTCATGTTGGCTCCTTGTGATCACTGCATTGTTTTCAAGGTGCTTACAGACTGATAGTTTATAATCTGCTCCAGAATTTTCCCAGGGACTGATGTCAGACTGGCTGGTCTGCAGTTTCCAGGTTCCTCCTTTTTGCCCTTTTTGAAGATAGGGACAACATTAACCCTCCTCCAGTCATCTGGGATTTCACCAGGCCTCCATGATTTTGCAAAGACAATGGACAGCATTTCCAAGAGTTCTTTAGCCAGTTCCTTCAGTACTCTAGGATACAGTCAATCAGGCCCTTGCACAGTCTGGAAACCCCTGATATAGTGTCCTTTCTAGTGTTAGCTAGATTCTTCATTGGTATAAATTTTGATGCTTGATAGCTTCTGGATTGAAGAACTTTGTAAAACAGGTTTTCTCTCACAAGACTTTAAAAAAGAGGGTGACCTTAGGTGAAAGTAAATTGTTGTTGTAAGTAGTGTTCATCATAGTGCAGCTGTATACAAATTAATATTAATTCGGTTGTTTCCCTCTACTTGACCAAAATAAGTGATACTTGCCGTATGAGTTCTCATTTGTTTACTTTCTTGATGATTAGGTTATAGTGGGAAAGTTTTATCTCAGAGGAGCACCTTTCAATAAGTATAGTGTTTGAATTCTGTATTGGCCTCATTTTCTGTATTGGCCTCATTTCCTGTAGAGGTCTGCTTTTGTGCCAAAGTTCTTGAACTAAGAACACTTTATTTCTTCTTCTCACATGCTAGTCCTAGTCCGACACTATTTATCAGAATTATTAAAATCAAAATGTTTCTGGCAACATTTAGCCCCCAGAGAGAGGGAGAGGGGAAGCCTATGCACTCAGGAGTGTTATTCCGGTTCTATTCCACTTTGACTGCTATAGCTTTCCCCAGATAATAGTTTGGAGCTGAGAAATCTCCTTTAGAGTTCACTGAACTACACTACCCAGGAAGCTTTAGAGAAACTATGGCAGGTAAAGTGGACTAGAACCAGAACAATACTGCTGGGTAGATAGGTTGCATAATCTTAGAAGGGGTGTGGCTGTAACAGGGAGTGGCTGTGACTATCATGAAGGGACCCTGCACTTCTGAATTTGCCACTACACTACCTGCATCAGTTTTGAAACAACTGTACTTACTTCCAGTCTGCTTTCGGACACAGTTCAAAAGTTCAGTTCAAAGAGAGCTGCATATCTGAGTACTTCCCCATGTCAACCATGCTTTATATGTAGAAAGCTAGCATATCAGAAGAACATGTGCTAGCTTTCCACATACAAGGACATACTGACAGGAGACAGCATTTCAGTTTTCATTCAGACACACAATTGCCTCTTTGCATGTTGAAGTGATACAGTCCTTGGAGGACTCTATTGTCTTGTGTAATGGACGTACTATCTTGTGCAAAGGTATACTTTCATCTGGCAAATGTTCAGTTGAGTAAGAGCAACCTCTTTTAAAAAATAGAGGGGAAATGGAGATCATCTGGACCACTACACCTATGTATCTCTATGAGGAATGCTTGTACCAATTACTTGAGGTATATGGAATAGGACAGACGCATCTGCACCTGTTTGTCCACTGAGTTGTCACTTCTAAATGTTTGAACTGGTCCAGTTTGGAGCAAGGAACCCACTTATTCACTCAGGAGGGTGGAGAGGACATGTTACACACCAGTTCCAAATTCTTAATCACTCAGATTGCCAATCCTAAATGTTTGAACTGAGCCAACAAAGCAAGAATATATAATCATATGTACACTGCAAACACTAAAAGTGCAACACCTGTTTGCATATGAGCACTAACAGTATAGTATCACTTTGAGAAATGTAATCTTTTTTAAAATTGTTTTTACATTGTTTTTTGTTTTAAAATTTGTATATATTTTTTAATTGTTTTTAATTGTGGTAAACCGCCCAGAGAGCTTCGGCTAAGGGGAAATATATAAATGTAATAAATAAATAAATGAATAAATAAATCTTGCACAAAGCCCATTTACAGAGAGAATTGATGGCTCATGTCTGGTCCACACAGTTAACGTACATTTTCCCAGCTGTAGTCTGAAAAGAATACCAGTTCCTCAGTGCTGCTGTAATCCAGCATCAAATGATGAGCAAGTTTTACTCAATTATCATCAAGAGATTCTCACACATTTCCTGAACAGGAGAGGCAGATACACTGCTTGCTTCAAAAATTATAAATTCAGCCTTGGCAGTTCATCTTCTTCATCTGCTTTGTTGGGGAGATTGTTGTGAACAAATGGGTCCCTTGCCTCAAATGAGAAAATGGTCCTTATGGTTCCTTTTGACAAGGAGGGGAAGCCAAGCCACACAGTTTTTCACACACTGCCAAGAGAAGAAATACAAACAGGGAATTTCCTCTTCCTTTTAGAGAAAAGATTAATTATAAGAACTATGTTGGCAATGGAAGATCTGGTAGAAATGAAGTGATTGGGGGGTGGGGGGAGGAAACCAGCCAATTCTGTGTTATAACATAAAAAGAGAAGAGAGTTGGTGTTTTGACATCTAAAACATCCTCTTACTGTGAAAAAGAAGCCAGCTCCTGAACAATCTCCATTTCTTTAAAGCAGGCCTCTTTGCTCTTTGTATACCATTTCATCTTTGCCTGTGGGTTCCATGGGATGAAGCCCTCAGGCTTCCATGCCCTGATAGGTTCTTCTTTCAGATCAGCACTCACCAGTAGGACTGGTGGAGAAATTCAGTTTTGTTTGCATTTTAATGAGAAACTACCTAATTCACAATCTTGAGCTAATGCAGAAACTGAAACACAGCCAACCTTTGGAATTTGCATTTGTCCACATTTTGTGATGTGGTTCTCCAGCCAAACAATCTGTACAAAAATGCATTATATTAGGGTAAAGTGTGCACGATAATGCATATATTATTGAAAATATTATATACAAAATGGATTATATTACAGGAAACTGCTTGCAAAAATGTGCATACAAAATGGTATACAAAAATGTGTTTATTATGAGAAATTCACACTAAAATGAAGAAGGTTTACAAAGGTTTTTTTTAAATAATCACAAATTTATATATTTCTTACATATTTGCCCCACCTTTCTTTCATCACAGAACCCAAGGCAGCAATACATGTGGTTCCCAAATGGTCTTCCATCCATGCATTGACCAAACACAGATCTGCTTAGGTGCAGCACAGTGGTGGCCTCAGGTGCCTTCAGACCATAGCCTGGGGCCTATTGTTGCAGAAATGTGGGGAACTGAATTTCATACTGGAAAAATGAGAAATTGACTGATTTGTCCATCCCTACTCAGCAAGGATAGGTAGATTCATAAGCACCTTCCTTTTTATTAAGAACAAACAATAGGTAGAAGAACCACTATCTTACCTCAAGGCAGAACAGCTTATATAGCTTTCCCTTTGCTCCCACACACACGCACACACAAAGACAGAACAAAGGAAAACCACATCCACTAGGATTCACTAAACCATACCAGGCAAGTATCAGAAAAGAAAACATACTGATCCACCACAGGGCCTTAAATATACAAACACATATATTTTGTATACCTAGGAGCTGGCACCTTACTATATCTCTAGGAGTCAAGTCCAGGTACCTACAGATGTATATTGAATCTGGAAGCCCTACAGGTATCCTGGACAAAGAACTGTGGGAACAGATACTTTGTTGACAAAACCTTGAGGACTAACCTTTTTTCCCCCTGCTTGTTATGCAGTTAGTAGTGGTTGTTAGGGTAATTTACCGTTCAATTCTGTTCTGGTGCTCCCATAGGCTATGAGTGTTTCCAGACTATTTTCAGGTGGGATTCAATCACAAACCACCAAATTCAGGTTGTACAATTACAGTTGATTTGGAGGTTCTGTGCAACAAACCAGCTTTCCCAAAACATCATACCGGGGCCCTTGGGTACCAGCCTGCCCTGGGCCCCTCCACTCCCCCTCTGCGATCTGTGGAACTTAAGCATCCACGGACCGCATGACAGGAGCTTCCGCACCGCCCGCCATCCCCCCGCTATCCCCACACTTCACCTACCTTTCCATTGTTTTTTGCGGCTCTCGCAGGTTTGCCATCAATCAAGATGGTGGCCGAGGTTTCCCTAAGGGGCTGAAGCCTCTGCCGCCATGTTTGTTGATGGCAGCAACGTGCGTGTGTAGATGGTGGGGATAGCGGTCCATGGATAATTCTGCAAATTGCGGAAGGAGAGTGGAGGGCCCCCTGTAGCTCCAGGGGCCCTCGGGCCAGTGCCCCACCTGGCCGCCCTTTAGAACTGGCCCTGCATCAGACTTTTTTGCAAAAAGGAAAGTGAGGGGAAAATGTATTGGATGTATGTGTGTTATACTGGTTGTTGTTGTTGTTGATTTCTACCCCACCTTTTGGCCAAAAGGCCCTCAAGGCAGCTTACAAAAAAACACAAATATAAAAATACATCAATAAAAAAATACATCAATAAAAACAATACAATTTACAATAGGCAATACATAAATAAATAAATGTGGGCGAGAAGAAGGATGGGCACAGGAGAAGTCCAAAGGAATAGATCTTGAGGGGAAAGACCTGGAGGAGAGATCCTTTCTCCATGACGACTGAGATGATGGATTAGCGATGCCATCTACTCAGAGTGGATTTTAGTCCAGCCACCACTGACTGCCCCAACCCAGACCATCAAATGGCACCAGTCTCTTCGTTCCGGGCTTGCTCCTCAGTGGCTGCGGCTGCTGCGACTTCCCCTCCGACCCCTGCGCCTCCTCCAGCCCCACTGGTGGTGGCGCTGGCTTGGACGGTCCTGGTGTGGGCCTCAAAGGCCTCGCAGAACTGCTTGACACAATGTCATCTAACCTCCCCACAAACAAATCAGAATGAATGCTCAATAAATAGATAATCTGGAAGTGATCTGAGTCTCTAATTTAGATGGCTAGTGGGCAAAACACTACTTCAGTACTAGTATTAAGCTTCAGTTTCATAGGGATATCCTTTATATACAGAACAGACTATCATGGTCCAATGGAATTACCATTTTTTTGCCATTTGCATTTTTTTGTATTTTCATCACAGAAACTATGCAACAGTTTTGATCCAACAGCCAAGCCCCCTTTCCCAGTTTTGGCAGTCCCCAAAGTAAAATTTTATACAAGGAGTTAAATATCACTACTACCTATGGCAGCCAATATGGAAACAGCAAAAAATTAGGACACAATAATGGGTTGTACAATCCAGGGATTATTTGGGAAGATATGGCAGATTGCTTTCTCTAAGAAAGCAGTTCACCATACCAATATTTTAGGGTGTATTCATGAAGACACAGTTTCTATTTTTCTCTTATATCAACCAAGGCACTCTTGCGCTCCATTCCCCTGCCTCACATTCCTCATTTTGGAAATATTATTTTCCTTGACTTGCAATGTGAATTGTGTTGTAATCTCCCATCTTGATGGGACTCGATGGCTTTATAGGCTCCTTCCAACTTTACTGTTCTATGATTCTATGATCTTCCTTTACATAATATAACCAGTATTTCCAGAGCTTGGAAGATTACTTTTAAAAAGTAATAAATTACAGTTACAGTTACATGGCCCAAAAAAGTAGTAATTACTGTACAATTGCAATTAGAATTTCTCAAAAGTAATCACTACAGTTACATTTCAGTTACTTTTAAAAAAAATGCCTACAAGGTGCTGGCCTTGGCTGCTGCACATCTAAGTAGCCTAAAAGAACATTAAAAATAAACACACACATACAGAGGTAGCAGAATAATTTTTATCCATGATAGCAATGGTGGTCTCTCCGCTGGTAAGGGAGTAGGGTTACTAGCTCTCCAGCTTTCTGCTGGAGACTCTGGCTTCTGTGGGTGCTCTCAGTCCTCTGGCCAAATCACACACACCCTGTCCCTGGATCTCCGGTTTTCTGCCATGGTGACCAGCCGCACATATGTGTTCTGGTCTTCCACCATGTTGGCATTGGAGGGCCAGTGCAGAGGGAGGGAGGGAGGGGAGGGCTGACGAGGAGGAAAAGAAGGAAGCACCACCGTTTCTGTTTCCTCTTTGGCTTTTCCTTCCTTCCTCTGCCGTTGCTGCCCACACTCCTCACTACGCCGTGGCCACTGAGCAGGCACGATGAAGCACCTCCCTTTTCCAGAGTGGGGTGATTCCATCTGCTGCCTAGGGATGTCGCAGAGAGAGTCTTCACAGTGGCAGCCCTTCTTCTAAGCATGTGTCGAATGCAGACACTTCCCCCTCCCCCCCCTCCATTCCAAAGAGGGCTGCTCAGGATACAAGTTCAACATTTGCTGTGGACTTGATCCTAACAAGCTAAGGTAGTTTTGCCATTTGGTTAATTGCCAAATAGTGCTTAATTACAAGGCAGAATTCTTTTATTCTGAATGTGTTTAATTCAATACTTGTTTGGAAAATGTAATATTTAATAGTCACAAAGATTATCTACATCTGCATAAGTTTATTACATACTCTTATAAATGCAAATGTCATTTAAATCACACCTAAACACTTTCTGAATTAGTGTACTTTGAAGATATAGGTTATAAATAAGCATTGCTGAGAGAACATAAGTTGCTCAGGAGGCATCCATGCTGTTGCCTATCTATCAGTCATCATTTTGATTCTTCTTTTTGTAATTCCAAACGGCATGAAATTATTCTGGCTTCCATTTGATGTATTTATACCTAGCATGTATTGGATAAATAAAAGGTCTGAGCATTCACAATTTGGGTTAGTAATTTTTGCTCTGGGGGTTATGGTACAAGCAGTTCAGCTTGTTGCCTGATCCTGTGAATTGCTGCACAGACACAGTGCCTTGTGCAATTGGCTGCAAGTGTTCTAGCTGCAGTACAAGAGCACAACCCAGCCCTTTTCACTGATAGCAGGGTCACATCCATGTAGGCAATCTTGATTTTTAAAAAAGTTTCCTTTTTACGTATAAATAGATAAGAAAGATACATGCAGTAGCAAATATTTAATTGGACCAGTAACGTTCATCACAAATTTGCAAGGCTAAAGAGCTTCTTTTGGTGTGTGACATAAGCTGGACATTACTGCACCACTTGCCAGATACAGGATATTTGTTAGCTGCCTTAGGACATAACATGATTTTGCAGCTAAATTGTAGCAGCTAATTGTGGCAGCCAGGCTTCAAGTGAAACTATGCTATATGACTTCCCCTAAAGAATCCTGGGAAGTGTAGTTTCTCCCTCACAGTTATTGTTCCCACCACTCTTAACAAACTATGGTTCCCATGATTCTGTGGTGGGATTCATGTGCTTCAAATGTGTATTTAATGTGCTTTAAATGAATGGTGTGGATAAAAGTACAATGAAGGTGTCTTCCTAATGTTAATAGGCAAGGAGTTCCAAAGTGTAGGTGCTGCCACACTGAATGACTGATTTCTTACAAGAGAAGAACAAGTACTATGTGGCACCTGTAACATGCAAAGCACACCCTGAACTCACTCTTGTCAGCAATTGTGTCACAGCATTCTGCACTAACTGCAGCCCCTGGGTCAGGTTGTGCTTCATGGGAATTTCTGTGACCTTGCCTGACTGGCTGCCAGGACTTTTTTAGTTTTGGTTTTTGGTTAGGAATCATAACTGGTTGTATGAATCTGAGTTTTCTGCTTACTCATGGGAATCTTGTTGTGGCTGGTATGGTATTGCATTTAGCAAATCATCACTGTCTTTTCTTTTCTTTTTCTATTTGCATTTCAGTTACCTATAACCTCACTCCCTTACATTCATAGAAGCAACAACAGTGGTTCCATGTGCTCAGCTCAACCCCATTAAACCCACTGATGATGCACCTTGTTGGTTATTTGATAATTTGTTTCTTGCCCAATAGTGGTAAAAGAGAATTCACATACTGGGAAGTGTGGCTGCAATTGCTGTTGTTCCAAAGCTGCTGTCTGTGAAAGTAGACCAAACCATGTGTGTCTTCTCTCTGTCAGTTATTACTCAGGGGAAGTGGGTTGCCTGTCAAACTAAGTTTATAGCAGCCCACAGGATAGAGTGAAAAGGGTAGAGAATCTTCTTACTTATTTCTCAAACCTCTTTCTGAAGTGAAGGGTCAAATCTAAAGAGGTTTGGAGCAGCCATGTTGAAAGGTACAGGCAGGGGGTTGCCAACCCTGCTTGGATATGGATATCTTTGCAGAGGATCCCTAGTCAAACTTTACCAACAGCACAAACCTAACCATATCTACTCCGAAGTAAGTCCTATTGAGTTCTATGGGGCTTAATAAGTGTATTTAGAATTGCAGCCTTCAGGGGCATCCGTCTTTACTCCTGAGTGCTCCCATCTAACATCTCCACAACACTAGGTTCCTTTCTTCCTACAATGGCCTTCTGGTGACTGGCCTGGCCTGAGGGCACTTAAACCCTTTTGCCAGAAGCAAATAAACTAGATTAAATGTTCCCTACCCAGGATCCCTAAGCAGGTGAGAAGGAATGATTCTGCTGCTTCAGCTAGACCTGAGAAAACCGTCAGATAAACGTTCTTGTTTGAATTGTATGCTCTAAGCAACTGTGGTTGATGCTTAATGTATCATGCTTAATGACATCACTATGGCCCACCCTGAAATCTCAGGGTTTGGGATGCTTCTGACCTGGCGATCTTTGTACATCAAACCAAGTGCAACACCCCCCCTCAGCCAGCCACCATAATCTCTCTCACTTAGCCACCTTCCAGACCCTGCCCTGCCACCAACTAAGGGACATTCATCCAAACATTTTCCTCTGAGATGCAAAAAAGTAAAAATACTGCAAATGCAGCACAGCAGCCAAAGAGGGTGGTGGAGGCCACTTTGTGTGCCAAGTGCAAACACAGTATTCACACACACACATTGTCGTCTTTCACCTCCACAGTTCTTTATCTCCATTCTGCTGCTGCCTCTTTCTCCTCCTTTATCCATGTTCTTTCCCTCCGGCTCTTTTTCCCTCCATTCCATTTTTTTAAACAATTGTTTCCTCCACTCCACCTTGTCTCACTTTCCACCTCTTTCCTTGTCGCCTCCTACCCACCCACAGACCATGATGATAATGAAAGTTAAAAAGGAAAGCACAAAAGCAGGACTACAGCTGAATGTGAAAAAGACTAAAATAATGACAACAGAAGATTTATGTAACTTTACAGTTGACAATGAGGACATTGAACTTGTCAACGATTATCAATACCTCGGCACAGTCATGGAGACAAAGTCAAGAAATCAGAAGAAGGCTAGGACTGGCAAGGGCAGCTATGAGAGAACTAGAAAAGGTCCTCAAATGCAAAGATGTATCACTGAACACTAAAGTCAGGATCATTCAGACCATGGTATTCCCAATCTCTATGTATGGATGTGAAAGCTGGACAGTGAAAAAAGTGGATCAGAGAAAAATAAACTCATCTGAAATGTGGTGTTGGAGAAGAGATTTGCCATACCATGGACTGCAAAAAAGACAATAACTGGGTGTTAGAACAAATTAAACTAGAACCATCACTAGAAGCTAAAATGATGAAACTGAGGTTATCATACTTTGGACACATAATGAGAAGACATGATTCACTAGAAAAGACAATAATGCTGGGAAAAACAGAAGGGAGTAGAAAAAGAGGAAGACCAAACAAGAGATGGATTGATTCCATAAAGGAAGCCACAGACCTGAACTTACAAGATCTGAACAGGGTGGTTCATGACAGATGCTATTGGAGCTCACTGATTCATGGGGTCACTATAAGTCGTGATCAACTTGAAGGCACATAACAACAACAACACTTAAGAGCAGAATATGTACAATACAACCAAGACATAGTTTGGTATGGTCAGCATAGAAACATTTCTTCATTTTGTTACTTTTAAAACTACATCTAAGAGCAAATAGTGTGTGTTTGGGATGGAGTTTATAGCAAGATTTATAACATGTTATTTTGATTTTGTAGAATATTTTGGTTTATAATTCATTTAACTTTGAAATAGAATTGTTTCTTTATAGTTTCTTATTGTTACTAAAATCTCAGAATTTCCAGAAGTACATAATGGGGTCTGAGAAAGCCTTCCTTTTATCACTTGGGGAAATAATTTATTTTGATGAGGTTTTTGTTGCAGATATGTTAAGGAATATTCATATTTTGATATTCTTCTGCTGAATACTGATGATTTTATTTCCTTGGCAAACAAAGATGGATTGATCAGTCTCTTTCCAGTCTGCCTCAATTTTGCATGTTCTCATTCATAGTCCATTCTGTCCTATTTCCATGCAACAGCTACATCTGCAGTTTAGTTCTGGGGAATCTGGGTGGTAGGACGAGCGGAGGGGGCACCAGGATGAGCAGGGGTGGCAGGATGAGCAGGGGGCACCAGAACAAGTGGGGGGTGCCAGGATGAGCGGGGGTGCCAGGACAAGCGGGGGTGCCAGGACAAGCAGAGGGGGCGCCAGGACAAGCAGAGGGGGCACCAGGACAAGCAGAGGGGGCGCCAGGACAAGCAGAGGGGGCACCATGACAAGCAGAGGGGGCGCCAGGACAAGCAGAGGGGGCACCAGGACAAGCAGAGGGGGCACCAGGACAAGCAGAGGGGGCACCAGGACAAGCAGAGGGGGCACCAGGACAAGCAGAGGGGGTGGGCAAGCAGGCTGAGGGGCGGCAGGATGAGTGGAGGGAGTGGCAGGATGAGCAGGGGGTGGAAGGATGAGCGGGGGGCACCAGGATAAATGAGGGTGCTAGGACAAGTGCGGGACACCAGGATGAATGGGGGCACCAAGACGAGCAGAGGGGGTGGGTGAGCAGGCTGAGGGGAGGCAGGATGGGCAGGGGACGGCAGGGCAAGAGGGAGGGCAGGGTGAGCAGGCCAGAAAGGGTAACACACACACACACACACACACACCTCCACAGCTCTTCACCTTCATGCTGCTGCTGCTGCCTTCTCATCCTTGCCCTCCGGCGCCGTCTGGCTCTCCACTTCCTCCCTTGTGCCTTCTAACACACAGCACAAGGGAAAAGTGACACTGTGCAGAAATCCAGTTTGAGGCACATATCTTTTGTCCACCAATCACAGCAGCAGAAGACTTCCCCTGCTTCCCTCCCCCAAGTAACATCCAAAAGTAAAGCCGGAAATGTTACCATTGCTGCTAAAAAGTAAGGAAATTACTAGTCATTCTATTACTAGCAAAATGTAATGAAGTTACCCACCCATTACTTTAAAAAGTAATAAATTACAAGTAACTCATTATTTGTAACGAGTTACTTCCAAGCACTGACTATTTCCCACTTAAGCATTGGTCAATGCTCTAACATTTGAATATGTTTTGTTTATTGCAACTTTTGTGTTTCTACTTTTATATGAAAAACTTTATAAAAATATTTCAGGGAGACAAAATCCAAAAGGTTATCAAACCAGGAGCGTTCCCATCCAAAGCTGCAGAGACGAACAATTATTTGCTTTAAAAATTAGAAAGCCACAAGGAAGTCAGTCAATTATTATGACTGTCATAGAGGGGGGGAAACGATTTGATGGGTAGACAGGTGGCTGGGTCAGGTTAAAGTGGAGAGGAATGTCTCTCCAATTAACTTAAAGTTGAATTGTTTTCTTTCCTGCCTTGCACTCTGCTGCTCCATAATGATGCTATCACTGTTGACAGCAACCCCAACAGATGTCTTAAAATTGTTCTTGGCTATCATTGTTAAAATGCTTCCTCCCTACCCAGGGGAAACCTTTTCTTCAAAATTGTTTCATCTAAACTAAGAATCTCTTCTAACTCTGTAATCATTACATTCTCAGCAGGTGGTGCAAAAATTGCACTCCCAAGAGCAGCAGTTTTTTACATTATAGCCTTTCTCCGAGCGAATAAGTGCTACCGCCTTCTTCCATTAGCCCTGGATAACTTCAGTCACTCCTCTCTCTCTCTCTCAGTGGATGATCCCCAAGTACAACTGCAGCTCTGGTATCACCTCTGCGATGTTATGGCCTGAATAATAATGCATCTATAGCTGCGCTATGAGTGCTCAGTTAATTGCATGGGTGCCACAGAACGTAGATATTCCCAGAGTTCCCATCAAAGAGGGATTGATTATTAAACCACTCTGGGAATTGGAGCTCTGTGAGGGCAATAGGGGTCTCCTAATAACTCTAAGCACCCTTAACAAACTACGTGTCTCAGGAGTCTTTGGGGGAAGCCAAGACCATTTAAAGTATGATAATGCTTTAAAAGTATGACAATGATGGGGTCTCTCTCATAGCCTAACCTACCTCACAGAGTTATTTTGAGGGGGAAATCTAGATAAACCGGTATGCTATGCTCCCGACCCCCTTAGAGGAAGGACAGGATAAACAAACGTGCTATGTATTAGTAGGGTTGTGCTCCATATTCGTTCAAGCCAAACCGGGCCTCTTTGGAGGCATTTAGGCCTTGGCTGAGTGAAGATGAGATGGCCCTGGATTGCTAGGGGTCAGGTATGGCAGCCCCAAGTCATCTCGGGCTATCAAGAGGCAGGGTGTAGGGCACGAAGAAGAGGCAGGCCTGGGCAGGAAGGAGAAGGTTGGGCAGGAAAGGCACCTCTTTATGGGAGAAGGTAGGTGGCTGCCTTTTCCGCACATCATCTCCTCCTTCCTGCCAGGCTTCCCCAAGCCCTGCACACCAAATCTCCTTTGCGAGCTGCTTCCCTGTATGCAGGGAAGCCTCTCGCAAAGGAATAGCACTCCAAGCAGGGAATCCTCTTGCTTCATTCTGTGTGGTGCTGGTCACTGCTTGTTTGTGGGTGGCTTCCCTGCATGCAGAGAAGCTGCTCGCAAAGCAGCAGCAACCAGCAACACTCAGGATGGGAATTGCTGGTAAGCAAAATGATTCCATCTTGGCCTGGTTGCACTCACCTGTTCTTAGTTGGGGGGGGAGAAAGATGTAGCATCTCCTTCATCCCCCTTCTGACCATATTTTTAATTTTTAAAAACCCTTACCCCCACCCCTGAACAACTTTGGGGATGGATCCAAGGTGGGGTGGGTGGTCCCATTTTTGAGAGAGGGCAGAATGGCCCTCCTAAGGACCCACAGATTGGGGCCACAAGGTGGATAGGGAAGGCTGTGCACAGCCCTATGTAACAGTAGTAGTAATAATGATAATGTATACAGTAGGGCCCCGCTTTACAGCGCTTCGCTTTACAGTGCTTTGCTAATGCGGCGGTCTCAGTTAGACGCAATTAGACTAAAGCCCCACTCATACAGCGCTTGTTCTGCTTTTATGGCGGTTTTCGGGCGTCGTGTGCCATTCTATTCAATGAGTTCTGCTTTTCAGTGGTTTTTGCTTTTTGGTGGGGGTCCGGAACGTAACCCGCAGTATGAGTGGGGCCCTACTGTACTTGAATGGCACACTCTCTGTCATCTTTTGGACTTGCCATACCAATTGTCAAAAAAGCCAGTCACTACTGATCTATGGCACTACCCTCTATTATACTAAAATCTCTTACAAATTTCAGCCATTCCCAGACCAGATATAGTGACACAATTCCTACTTTCACAATGATCCAGTAAAGCAATTTCTCCCTACCTCCCCCCTTCCCTCTACCCAGCTAACACACTGCATAGAGGTGACAGAAAATTAAAAACACTTGTTATCTAGGAAATCAATAAGAAAAATAATCCAGGAATCATCCTTAGAAATCTCCACAGGAGATTTAGTTGCTTAATAAAAGAGTTCTTTTTTCCCCATGGAATTAATTTATATGTACAGGAAAATGTAAAAAGTAAAAAAAAAAGCCACATGCAGAAAATGACAGGATTAAGTGAATAACAGAATAAAAACTCATATCCTCTTCTGGCTTGCTGTTGAGCTACAAAAGTCTGCAAATTTAAAATAATGTGATCATATAAAAGGCCATAATTCTGTGAATTTTATTCATGTTTTTTCCAATACAAGATTCTCTAACTGTAATTTTTGTTTATGATACATATATACATGATCTCTATTCCACATTTTCATATGCTGGGGAGCATCTTTGATCAAGTGGATCAAGAAGGCAAAAAAGAGAACACAATTCATTCTGGAATCACTGCCCTCACTCTTAATTGACTTCATTTTCATGTAGCCAAATATGACAGGGTACATAATGCAGCAACATAACAAAGCTATTGTCATCCAGTCCACAATACATTCCATCATAATCAGTGATCACCCACGTGAGCAATCCAGGAAGAAGGGAATAAGAAGGGTGGAAGGAAATTGCACTGAAATAGCAGCAGAAAGGGGGAACAGTAATATATCAAATATTGTTACATTTCAGGTATGTTTGAGGGGCAGGTGGGAGATATCTATCTTTCTCCAAATAGCTGTTTTGGAATTGAAAATAGAAGTCAGAAGATATTTAGCACAACCATATTTTCTATCACCTTCATATCTCACCCAGCTCTATAGCCTAGTATATGGTATCTAATGCAGCATGTTGTTATCTTTCTCCTACATGATAAATGATCTTCCATATCTATCCCATGTTGCCATCATATTAGAGACGGGCAACAATTTCAATTCAGTTCTCATTTCAGGCCAAATCTATCAAATTCGTAATTTCTGAAACAAAATGAGAACAAAACCAAAGCCGTCCTTCGAAATTCACACTTATTTTAATTTTGCAATGTATGTATTAGGAGAAAGTGTGCATAAAATGAATACATGAGTGAAAGTAACATGCAAAATGCATTGTTTGATGAGTCAATACTGCCTACCAAAATGTGTTTATTAGGAGAATTTCACACTGAAATGCTAGGGAATTTTCATGAGGAATTAGTCGCAAATTGCTGAAGAAATGTGGAGAACTGAATTTAAGATCAGAAAAATGAGAAACTGAGAGAACCTAAATTGACAGATCCTTTCATTCCCACATCATATTACCACCCACTGCTCATAAAACAAAAGACATGCATATTGAGCATGTAATAGTAAGGCTGGGTCACGGAGTACTCCCAAGCTACAAACCTGGTTTTTTAAGGAGAGTTCAAGCCCATTCAGAACAGGCTGACATACTATCCCTGGACTGATGGACATTGAAAGTCACCTCTCATCATCTATCAGCTGTTATGTGGGCTCCTGAAAGACAAAGCAGGAAGTCTGCTGAAATCAAAGAGGAGCTTCAGAAAGACCACCCGGAATGGTGATATGAATTAAGTTTTAGAATTCCTCCAAGCCATATATAAACTTTTTAATAAAGTCTGCAGAGGGGGAAATGCTGTCAAGAGCTTTAAGTTATTTTAATATTATGTATAAAAACAGTTGCTTTTTTGAATAACCTGAAATAAATCTCTTCAAGTAACTGCTGCAAAATGCTTGTGATAAGGTATGATTTTTTGAGGGGGGGGCGATTCAAGACAGATTGTGGGCTGCATATGCACTACACTACACACACTGAAGTGGCACTCACGCTTTGGACTTGACTAGTGGCACCACTGTCAAAAATAATAATGATAATGGTATTTGTTATTTAATTTTATTTATTATAATGTTATTTGTTATTTAATTTATTTTTTCTATATTGTATTGCTTTTATTGTATTTCTATACTGTATTTTTATACCTGTGTTTATTTTTCTTTGTAAGCTGCCTTGAGGGCCTTTGGCCAAAAGGTGGGGTATAAATAAAATTTAATAATAATAATAATAATGTAGATGGCGCCACTAACTGCAAAAACCCTACAGTCCTTACTACAGATCCTTGCACCACTTGGACTACTAACAAGCCAGCAGGGAATCCTCTATGCATCCGAGCCATCTCACCCAGCTAGACATGCTTTGGGTAACAGCTGGCTCCTTATCAATCTGCTTGAGGATCTGTTTGTCCATATTAGTGAACTAAGCCTGGCAGCCATGTCCAGCCTGAAAGAGAAACATCAAACCATGACCCACACTGAAGAAGGGCAGCCTCTGTCTTAAATGTCGGCTTCTTCCCATCACCACATACAACTCCTTTTGAATTGTTCAGATTAAATCTAGCAAATGAAACCATATGTAAAAGATATGTCACATCAACAGGAAGTTTGATAGCTGAATACTTACAGTGTTCAAGGTGATAACAGACCAGCATCCAAACAGCAGCCTGAATAATTCAACACACTGGGAACATTTTTCATTATCCCATCACTAATTACGGGCAAATTCCTGGCTGCTCATTTCAGAATTGACTACAGTCCTCTTCATGCATTATACACAGGGGGAGCAGTGGGACCTAAGTTTTGAAAAAGTACTGTTTTGAAGAAGAAAAAGAATTCATGGGTTAATTGTAAGGAAACCTACATTGCCGCTTCCAACACAGATGTCTTTCTAACAGAGCTTTAACTGATTTAACTAGTAGATAAATCAACGAAAGTGTTGGTTGATTCAGTCAGTGAGGACCAGTTATCAGCGGGGCTGTAAGTCAACAGTCATTATTTTAGATTATTTTGATTCTGCTATGTTACAATTATAGGGTGTTTTAAATTTTTATTTTTTTACTTTGATCATCATTGAGCATTCAAGCTAAATAAATTTGAAAACAACCCAGTTCCAAAGGCCTATGGCAGGTAACAAAAGCAAAACAAAAAGAGACTAATGTTTAATCAAATTCACTGATTTTTTTCAAGTGGCCAACCCAAACATATAGATCTTACAATGCTTCCACAAGATGTTCCAGTTTAGAATTTGGCAAGTCTGTAATGGGAGGGAGCTCCGTAAGTGGGATAACTACCAAAAATATTAAGGACGTCCTTAATATTAAAGCAGTAGTCTCACACTTCCTTTGTTTGATATCTCTAAAAGGCACATATATTGAAGCCTGGTTAGTACTATGTACGTTTATTTACATTTGATTAATTGCATAATTAGTAGGAACATGATTAATCAACTTAGATTCTTTAATTGGTTGACAACCGTCTTTACTAATCATCCTTATAGCTTCTAAAACAGATGCCCTGAGATAAGGAAATACATTAATGGAAGCTGGCTTTCATGTCCACATCTGTCCTATTTTAACTCTGAAATAAAGATGACCTAATTAAGGTTCCAGCTGGGTTTTAGACTGCTGGCTACTGGATTCTGAGATTATTTTGATACTGGGCTCCAAAATATTTCAAGGGTTACCCAATTTGTAAATGTTTGCTATGTGATTTAAGTAAAATTGGGATTTGTGGCTTTATTTGTCCGTGAGCCACCTAGACAGGCTGTTGTCCTATAATGTGGCCTAAAACTCCTTTATTTTGTTTTATTCAGCAGCGTCACTAGCGGGAGTGCGGGGGGGTACGGACCTCTGGCGCACACCCTCCCAGGGGCATCGACAGGGGTGGCTGGTCTCTCTCGCGCGCACGCTCTGGGCTGACGATCTCTCCCAGTGATTAAATCCTGGAGTCTGGACCCTGAGGCCCTGCCCCATGGGAGACCATCCAGGCCGCTGGCGCCCTTCCCTCATGCGGCGCCTCCGATGACGTCTAAGCGCACGTGCCCTGCCGCACAGGCTGGGCTGGCAGCTCAGCTCTCCGCTGGCCCTCAGCGGTGTCTGCCTGTCCCGCTTCTTCCTGGACCTGGTGCTGTCCGCAGCCTAGGGGCGGGGCTGGGCAGCTCTGGTGTCACCCCCTCCATGGTGTCACCTGGGTGCGGCCCGCACCTGCCGCACCCGGCTGGTGACGCCCCTGGTTTTATTTAAATTTAAATAAAAGACTTGATGGATCAAGAATTACAAGCAAAATCAGGTGCTCATCCAGTGTGAATCTTAAGGCAGATGTGATCTGTTCACACTTGCATTGCACTTCAATAATACATTCAGATGTGCATCTCATTCCAAATTCTGGCACCAATAACCATGCATAACTATACACCACACAAGAGCTGGATTGGGACAAGAATCTTATAAAGGACACATGAACATCTTCCTTTGGGGTCTGCCTGCCTATGAAATAGTCTTGCAGCTGGGGGGGGGGGGAAGACACTCTGAAAACAGCATTTTCCACTTCAGACAATTATGTCTGCTTCATTCAATAGGACATGATTATTTAAGGTTGCCAGCCTGACAATCCCACTGAGTGATGTTTAAATGTGAAAGGTTCTAGCAACCTGATCCTTTGTCCTTTTTGCACTTCATAAAACTCCCTTTTGAGGGACTTAGAAGCATGAAAATAGTGAGGACTGGGAAATCATCCTGAGACATAAGACCGTAACTTTAATATGGCTTGTGACAATGCACATTGTACACCCATGAGAGTAGCTGTATACTATAGCCAGCATGGATTTTTCACATTCTGCTATGTTAAATTGAAAATACCCCCATGCCATTCTGATGCTTCCCATAAGCTTATTTCAAAACAAAAACTTACAAAACTTATAGTCCTGAATTCAGAAGCACTTGCTTAACAACCCACTAGGTTTTCATGGTGATACACAAAACGCTCGGAGAATCCAGAGTTCAAAGTCTTAAACAAGAATAAAAAAATCCAGACCCCTGTTTGACTTTTTTCTGTCAGTGGTCTCACAATTTGTTGAAATTAATTAAAAATAAGCCATGTTCACAGAGTACATGTAATCCTATTAATGACCTTGCCCCATACTCTGACCTTCATCTTCTGCAGTTTAAAAAATGCATGGCTGATTTTAATTAATTTAAGAAAAGTAACATTGGAGTCTATGATAAGCGCAGGCATGCTCAGTAAGAACCAACTGTCATTGTTCAAAAAGTCAGACTAACAGCTGTTTGGCTTGGCTAATCAGGGAGCCACACCCATGCCAGACAATTATTCCACTTTAAACAGTCATGGCTTCCCCCAAAGAACCAGGGAAGTGTAATTTGTGAAGGTGCTGAGAGTTGTTAGGAGTAGGGTTGCCAGGTCCTGGCCTGAGACTGATCCTGTATCTTTAGGAGAAGAGAAGGTCAGCCAAGTGCAGGTGTTCTTGCAACTCTGTAATGAGAAAAACCACAAGGTGGAATTCTCCCTCCCCCCTCCACAACTTTTAAAGATACAGAAGACCTCTTGGAGGATGGGCCTGGCAACCAAGAGGTCTTCTGTATCTTTAAAAGTTGTGCAGGGGGAAGGGAGAATTCCACCTGGTGGTTTTTCTCATTACAGTTTTGCAAGAACACCTGCACTTGGCTGACTTTCTCTTCTCCTGAAAATACAACATCAGTCTCAGGCCATGAACCTGGCAACCCTAGTTAGGAGACTCCCATTTCCATGGCAGAGCTCCAGTGGCCAGAGTGGCTTAACAGGCAGCCCCTCCTCCCAGAGAATTCTGGTGATTGCAGCTCTGTGAGGAGAATAGGGAGTCAGACTCCCAGTTCCCTTCACATACTACACTTCCCAGGATTCTTTGGGAGAAGCTGTGACTGTTTAAAGTGGAATAAATGTCTGGTGTATATGTGGCGAGGGACAGTTTTGTTTTAAATCTGGATGGGAAACTACATGCATCTGCTGTAGAATAAAAAGATGGGAGAAACCTCTGAAAATAATGATACTGTTAACAATGTTTTCCTTTTAGAAAGGAGTTTTACCTCTGCCAAGTGCCTACCCACCCAATCTCTTCCCCTGCCTCCCCCTCCCACCCTTCCCAACCCTACTTCTCCCCACCCCTCCCTTTCCCTTCCACTCTCCACCCCTCCCTTTCCCCTCCCCCTCCTCTCCTCCTCCTCCCTGCCCTTCCCCCAGGTCAATTTCACCTCTTCTAAGCATGATTGCACAAAAGTAAATCCCACTGAACTCAATAAGCATGCAAATGATCAAACCTGCCCTCCCCAAGTCTTCCCTCCTCTCCCCTCCCCCAAATCCTTCCAAGCTACACAAGAAATGGATTGGACTGTGAAAGACCAACCCAAATTATGGTTGCATTTTTACAAATGTGTAGGGCAGTACAATATCTCAGAGAGGAGGTCAGGTCTTCTGCTTCTCTGGTGCTTCACTATAGCTGCCCAATTTCCCTGCTTTTTAACGTTTTGACAGAAATATCTGTTGGCTATAGGTACATTCTTAAACCGCAAGGGTTTTTGCCTATTAGTAAAAAATACATTTATTTCAGAAAGAATGGGCAACTAGCCCTACTGTGTTGGGGGGACAGGGAAGTTCCAGCCGCTTTGAAATGGTACTCCCTTGGGGACCAAGAGTTGGATTCAGATTTACAGAGCAATCCTAGCTATATCTACTCAAAAGTCAGTCCTACTGAAGTCAGTGGGGCTTACTCAGGTGAGGTTAGGACTGAAGCCTTAAATCGTGCATAGAGTAGTTTCGCTGAAATTAATGGGACAACTTAGTCATCACTAAGCATGGCTTACAGCACAATTCTAACTGCATTTACTAAGAAGCACTTTCTAATGAATTAAATTGGGCTCATTCCCAGATAAGAAGGTTTAGGATTGCAGCCTGCCTAAATCTGGATTCAGTCTCAAAGTAAAAAACCTTCCATTTTCATACAAGGATGGGGGAATAGTACTTTCTTATCCGCTTCATTGTAGGCTGTCTATTCTAAAGAAGCTCAGCAGCAGTAAAGATGCTTACAAAAATTTTCCCCCCATCTGAGTTTCAACCTTCCACCCAGATTTTGAAGTTCCAGATTATTTAATCTTCTTTCTGAAGCTACACTGTTGCATTAGCGATAGCCCACTGTTTCATTTTCATTTTTTAAACCTGGATGTTTTAAATAATGCACATTTCTGATGCAGTTTTCAGTTTGGAGTTTCCCCCCCTTCTTGCAGGTTACCAATGAGCATTAGCACACATGCACATTGGTTCAATCACAACACAACAAGGAATTTAAAACTAGCTGGATTACCACCACATCAACATTCCATTTTGCACTGATATTTATTTAATCTATTTATATATGTTTGGTGCTGCGGATTGGAAACCTGAGTTGTTTTTTTAAAAAAACCCTACAAACTGAAAACTGCTTCAAAATGTAAATACATCAATTCCAATGTTGGTTCCAAACTATGGAATTCACTCCCACAAGAGGCAGTGATGGCCACCAACTTGGATGGCTTTAAAAGAAGATTAGACAAATTCATGGAGGACAAGCCTATTTATGGCTACTGGTCATAGTAGTGACCATAGTATGGTTCTGCCACTATAATCTTGCACTCAGATCTGCTTATGGGCTTCCCATGGGCATCTGGTTGGCCACTGTCAGAACAGGATGATGGATTAGATGGGCCACAAGTCTGATCCAGCAAGGCTCTTCTTACATTCTTATGTTTAGAAATCCTTCAAATTAATATGAGGGAGATGGAGCAGAACGTGGGAGTATTAATTCCATGAGCAAGAGAGGGCCATTTTTATTTAAAGGCCAGCCTCAATTTTTGATTTCTCATTTCCTTTATGATAAGCTTCATTTCAGTTTCATTGTTTCTTGCTTAAAGAAGTAGGTCTTCTTTTTCAAAACAAAATTTTGTAATTCACTTTGAATATATTTTATGGAAAAGCAGTGCTGTGGTGAAATGACTTCATCACACAAGTAATTAATGATGGCAAAATGCTTCAGATGGGAGGAGCTCTAAATGTAATCTCCACCATCTTCAAAAAGTCTGGCCCAGATGCCATCCTTCAAGATGAGCCCAACTTGAGATGGGGTTCACAATTTCAAATCTCTGCTTCATGATCATGATGCTGTGCCACAGGCAGCATAGAGAGCCAGCAGGGTGAGAAACAGAAAGACAAGTGTGCCCAGGATCAGGGCCTGAAGAGAAGATAGCCATTAGGCAAGGTCAGTGCTAGGGCTGGCATCAGGATATCAGGACCACAATCCCCTAGTAGGGCCCACTGTGGGCATTAATCCTGGCCCCTGCTTTAACCATTTCCCCCCAGATGGGAACTCTGAGCAGTTTCAAGAGACTATATCTCATCTCCATTTTAATTTCTTACAATGCCCATACATTGAGGCAAATGGGAAATTTAAGCAGCAGTTAGATCCAGCTACCAGATGCTACTTGTGAATTCTCACCTGGTAAACCCAGCAGGGCCCACCAATGGAGAAGTGGGCCCACCCGAAGTCACTTTGCCCAGAATCCCCATAAACCTGGAATTGGTCCTAGTCAAAACCCAAGTCTGATCTGAGAGCTTTTATAGTTCTACAAGGTCAGAGGAAATGGGTTGCCTCAGGCAGGGCCATCCTGGAACTGATAGTCCCAAGAGGTTTTGTATCTGCAACCTTGGCTCTTACTTACCACAGCAGTTCTTTCTGAACAATTCTCTAGGATCTGGTGCATTTATTGACATTCTTTTGAGGGAAGAAGGTACAGGGAAAGCATTTTCACACTGCTAAGGTAAAGTACGATTGAGTTTCACATAACTGCTAATCATGTGGAGAGTAGGGATGGAGGGGTCAGTCTATTTCCCATCCATGTCACTTTCATAGGTGTTCATTCATAAATCCATTCCATTTCTGCATCAATTTGCTTTAAAAAAAATGTCCTGTGCAAAAAGTGCACTGTTTTACTGTGCATTTGCTCACAAAATATGCATTGTATGGTTTTTGAGTTGACAACTCTTGCAGAATTTGGAGGAGTGTGAAAACCAAAGGAGAATTGTGCTCCAGTCAACATATTAGTTCAGGAAGTGCAAATCAAATTAAGGTGAAGGTGTCCCCGCACTTATAGTGCGAGTCATTTCCGACTCTTAGGGTGACGTCTTGTGACGTTTACTAGGCAGACTGTATATATGGGGTGGGATTGCCAGTTCCTTCCCTGGCCTTTCTTTACCCCCCAGCATATGCCAGGTACTCATTTTACTGACCACGGATGGATGGAAGTAGTGTCGGTTTTATCTGTAGCCTCTGGTCATTCTGTAGTGCAAGGGTTGTCAACATGACATGCATGGGTACCCAGGTGCCCACAGCTGTCTTCCTGCTACCCTCCACCCAAAAGTAAGCTTGAAAGAAGCATTCTATTGTAGTCTTTTGACTAGGCTGCAGTGTGTGCTTGGCTGTAGGGAGGTATGGTGCCTACAACAGTTTTGTCAATTTGCAAAGATTTCCATGGGCCCAAAAGGTTGGTGCCCCTGCTATAGTGTGGTACCATGCTCCCAGTTAGCTGGATCTACCTTTTGATTTGAGAGAATTTCAGCTGTATCTCACAGTGAAATTGTTGCATTCTTTTAGGCTGGTCAACTGAACAAAGGAAAATGGATTTCACGATTCCATTTCCATTTCCCTTGAGTAGAAACAGCATAGCTCAACCAGAATAAAAAAAAAATTAGAACTAAGGCACTTGAATAATTTAATGCAGTTAGTAAGCACTTTTATGACTTCTTTATAATTGCTTGATGAGTACAACTGTAGGATTGTGCGTGTGTATTGGTGTGTTGATGAAGGGAGGGGAATATGCTAGCATGACTGAATAGCATTGTCCTGGCTTGACTCCAGACTTAGATAATTACATTTCCCTACTTAATTTCCTGCCATTCTAATTTCTCACTTCCCTCCCACTCAAAACTGTGTACGTAAACAGTTGCTTTATCTCCAGAAGGCCCCAGTACCTAATTAATGGGCTAACTGTTTCCTGTGTAATTCATTTCATAATTTTATACTCCACATCATACACATTTATAGTGTGTTTCCATTCACTTTTTTTAGCCCAGCTTAAATCAATTAAAGGTGGTTTTACATTTTGAACTGCAGTCATGTTTTTGTTGTGAGAAACACCATGGTAACAATGTATCTGTGGCAAACACATAAAGTGTTAAAGCAGGCAGGTCCCTTTAAGCATGTACAAGCATGATGGAGCCATAGCCCATTAGGCTTCAAGGGCACAAAATTAACTAATGCCTAACATTACTAGTCAGCGATAAAAACTTGAAAACTATACACAGTTCTAATAGACAAATCAATACAATTTATTCTCTTATCCGGTTAGCAAAACTCAAGGCTGCTTACCTGACCTCCTGTCACCGCTGCTGCTTTTGCATACCAGGAAGGCATGGCGGCAGCTAGGCTGGCACAGTGCAAATGCCCCAACAGAGCCAATCTAGTGTTCCTGCTGGTGTGTTTGCTCTGTGCTGGTCTTCTTGTTGCCTTGCCCCTCCCAGTATATCACAGCAATGGTGGTGATGGGAGGTCACCAACCATTACTACTCATTTGCATCTGTAACCCTTATATCCGGTTAGCCCCCAAATGGTGATATTGTTACTGTCATGGAAGGCTTAGAGGGCATACCAGTCAGGAAGATAGACAAGAACTTTATTGTCTCTCTTTTAGAAGAACAGAAATGGCAGAGTCCACCCAGATAAGAAAAGTCCAGTGCCACCTAGTGACTAAACTATATAATGACACCAATTTCATCTCTCATCAGGTAGGGCATGGACGTTAGCAGGAGTTGAAAAGAAAATCAGCTCTAAAATGAATCTAATTAGTTTCCACATAAATTGGGCAAAGAGGTAAATAGGTCCTTTCTTGGTCGTTTATGTATCTCATAACAGGCCTTAAGGAACTGAGCTTCTAGAATCTAGAAACATTGACGGCATGGAATGAAATTTCACCTAAAGTGACTTTCACATTTGGAAAATCCTCCTGAGTAATTTTAAGGAAAGACAAAGGAATTTTGACAAGCTTGGTGGCATTGCTTATAAAAGTTCTGCAACTATCCCAAGTTGTCAGCAACTTAAACCAAAAGCAAAATTCAAAGCGGATTTAAGGGTGGGTTCCTCAGCAGACAGCACAAGGGAAGGAGAGCATTGATTAACCCTAACAAAGTTTTTCAAGAAGATTCAGTATATTCCTAGTTTGGAATCTTACAGGCATTTTTATTTGGAACGCATTCGTACTGTATTCAGTGGGCTTACTCCCAGGTAAATGTGCACAGGACTGCAGCCTTAAAGCAGTATTGTCCCATCTAAGCTTGCTACTCTAAACATATCTATTAAGGGTAGAGCCCTTTGAACACCGTAGGACTCATCTGAGTATGGATGGAGAATTTCATTTGAGACACATTTTTAAACAAATTGGCCTAATTCAAGATCTCCCAGACTGGTCAGCACATAATTATCCTCCAGATACCACACTTCCCTGAATTTTGCAAGGCAAGTCTCAGCTCAAAAATGTATCAAATTGTATTTTAAAATGGTATATTTTAGGATAAACTATATTTAGAAATGTGTACAATGAGGAACATAAGATGTATTTAAATACATATTGAAATACGAATTTAAACATGAATTTTCATAAGGACAAATAGATTAATGCAATAGAAATGGCATGTAATCAACTAATGAATAAACAAATGGGAAATTGACATGGAATGGAAACAGACTGGTCTATTCATCCCTACATCTCAGCTATTATGTTTAGAATTGTGCTGCAAGAGAAGCACAAGGCAAATAGGATGCACACCTATCCAAAACATAAATATTATAATGAATTTAAATTTGCTGCTCTTTCCTAATGACTAATACTTGTATCTGATTTACAGCAGGGGGTCAGCCCCTTCTTCCAAGCCAAATGCATGCGTGTTGGCCAACTTGTTTAGTTTTAGAAATGGTTGTAGCTGGGAAGTGACAAAAAAGGTAGCTATCACATGTGTCTCTGACTCTGCCATCTGAAAGATGGGGGGATTCTATGGTTGTTTCCCCCCTCAAAGGAACCTCTAGGAATTCAATAATCAGGAAGTGTTGATAATAGGCTCTAGAGGTGGGGAACACTGAGAGAAGTGCTTGGTCTTATCAATTCCCCTGGCACCATGTACCAACATCATCATGATGTCTTTTAATATTAATCTGAATATGCAAATCCGATACAGCATTGCCACTTAGATTGAATTAATATCTACTTATTGTAACTCCCCCCAAGGCTGCTGTGCTATTCTGGCTAGTTGAAACAGAGGATTTAGACAGACTTGGTATCTGTTAAGCCTTAACTAAAGCAAATCTTGTGGCTTCATTGCTGGGCTTTGTATAACAAAATGCTTGAGAGGCAGGGGGCACACTTTGCCAATGAGAGGGGGGGAGGAAGAATATAACCAAAACCCTATTAGTGAATCCATGCTTCACAGTTCTGGCATATATATTATTCTTTGCAGACAAGGAAAGCACACTGGCACTGATATGTGATGTAGAAACAAGGATGAATTCACCTTGGGAGCCATTCATTTTCTTTCTAGGCTTTCCTAGATAATTTTGGGAAGAAACTTAGAACCTTTTTTTAAAAAAGTTTTCTAAGACAGCTGGAAAAAATGGGTAAATCATGTCCCACTTCTCCGCCAGTCCCTTCCATTCCTTCCCATGCAAAGGGATGTTCACCCATTCTGAACTTTAACCAATATTTCATCAATGGCAATATGACTTGCCTGTCTAAAAAGATATAATAGCTATACCATCTCTATAAAGAATGTCCTGCTGGGAACATAGGATTTGTAGTTTTCCATGCCTCCCAAACTGAATCAGGAGGCAGATTACAAACCCATTGTTCCTCAGCAGGACAAAGAAAGCAATTTTCAGTTTTGAAATCAGGCTGGCAAGGCTTCTCCTGTCTCTAGCAAGACTCCCCACTTCTTCCTCTTCTCTAGCTGTTTTGTTTTGTTTGTTTGCTTTGGAAAGGGGTGGTGAGAGTAGCCTGGATGATTAGTTAGGAGTGGGAGACACTGCCATTACAAGCCATACCTAAATGCAGAGGTTCTTGGGCCTGGCTTGTAAATTGGGAGTATTCATATTCATCACCCCAATTCATTTTTTACACACCCCAAACTGTAACAGCTTTCCTTGCAGGAAAAATTGCTGCCACTATCCTTGTGAAATTTAGTAGGCTTCATGACCCAGAAAGTGTGGCTTTGCTTGCAATTTTCATATAATTCTCCAGAAATAACAAAAGTTAAGAGATGTTTCCTTTTTCTAAAAAACCAAGACGTCCAGCTCATTGTTTATAATTTGGCAGGCTTAACCCACTCTGAAGGGGCTGCGAAACTTGCAAATTTCATCCACTTCTGTCAAAATAAAAAGAAGTTATAGTTGTTTTTTGTATTCCCAGTAATAGTAGGAAACAGAGCTGCTTTGGTCCCAAAACAGATTGAATCAAACAGACTGCATATCAGCTTGAAATAGATCAGTTGCTTTGCAAAGTGACAAATCCAGATCCAAACCGAATCTTGTAGCTAGAACATCCCTACTGTATAGGCAGTACCATTATACAATCGTCGTAAATAGTTGCATAATCATTAACCGTTTTTGTAGTGTGAGACTGGAATGAAATGGTGGGAGGGGATTTGCTGAGCTTTGATTGCTAAAATGTAAGGGAACAATTATTAGGCTTGCCCTCAAGAAAAGTAAACTGAAAATTACTTTTGCAACCTGGTCCTAAGCACACTTAATTGAAATTAAGACTTCAGTCCTAAACGTAAGTAGTATTACTAGGGAGTAAGCCGCATTTTATACTGATAGATTTACTTCGTAGTAAATATGCATACAATTTGCACTGTTTAAGTCTGATTGAACTCACTAGGATAATAACAAGGAAGCATACAGAGACCCAGGCTCTACATTTCCTTTTCTTGGTATTAGAAACAAATGAATAAATAGAAGCTAGCTAGACGTTTTTGACTATTTTTCCTTTTTTCACTCATTACTGTGATTATTTATATTCTGCATTATTTGACTGGCAAGCCATAAGCTTTATGTTAATTATTAAGAGCATTTCTTGGTATAGAGCACCTCATTCCCCAAGAGGCAATAGACATCTTTGCTTTTGTATCTGTTCTATTCAGGTTCTCATCAGAGACCTGGAAAATGTCTTTCAAAAGGGCTTTAAGCTACATAGCTACCATCTGGCATGCATTATTCTCTCCCTTTCTTCTTTCCCCCCTTAGAGTCATGGTGCATTCTTACAGTTTAATGCAATTATGCACAAACTGTACTGTGCAATAATTACTGAAAAACCAAACAGGAGAGCATTTTGAGGAGGAAATACAACCCACAGTTGTAGCCTCTTGTCCCAATTCAATTCTAGTTGCACTTTAAAAGGTGTTGATGCTTTTTGTGGCTAGCTGGGCCAGAATGTGTACCAAGATGCACATTCTACTTCAGATTCCATTATGAAAGCAGTATACCGCAGATCAATGGCATCCACACTCAGATACACATTCCAATGTGCATTTGGTCACAGGATGGGAGCCAAGGTTCCCGACCCAGCAAATTATATCCACACAGGAGTCTGCTTAAATGTGGGATCTCCTCAACTAGATAAGGATGAATGTGTGTGGTTAGGCTTCTTGAAAATGTCAGTGTTTTATTTTAAAATGTGGTTTTTACAGACACTGAAGAAATGTAGCCAAATGGTCAGCACTAAAAATACTAAAGTGGCAAATCTTTATCAAGGTTATATCAAGGTTATAGAATTTCATCATTACTTTGGTGTTTGATGTTCAAGAATTTGAAACGCTACTCAGAAAATGTCAATACTTCAAGATTGGATTACTGTAATGCATTCTATGTGGGGTTTCCCTTGCACTTGATAGGGAAACTGCAGTTAGTGCAGAATGCTGTGGCCAGATTGCTGACAGGAGTGAGACCCTGTCAGCATATAATACCTCTGTTCAGGGATCTGCACTGGTTGCTGATTTGCTACGGAGCTGAGTTCAAGGTATTACTATTGGTATTTGAAGCCCTTAACAGATTGGGACCAGTTTACTTACAGGACCACCTTATCCCATATGTATCCACTCGAGCACTTCGATCTGCAGAACAGGCATTGTTACAGGTGCCAAATAATGTCCATTCTGTACTTGTAAGAAACCGTTCTTTCAGTGTGGCAACACCAAGTCTTTGGAGCTCCCTGCCTATTGCAACAGGCAGGCCCCTGTACTGTATTCTTTTTGGCATCCGCTGAAAACTTTTTTATTTAGGTAAATCGATCCAGATTAGGATAGAATTCTGTCCAGTTCAGATCTGGTACTGAATTTTCCATTAATCCGCTTATTCACTATTGTGGATCGGATTTTTATGTAGTGATTTCCGTGGCTATTTTTGGAAACAGATTTTTTTAAAAAAAAGCTGTTTAAAATATTGATATTACTATTGATATTTTATTGATATTTCCTTCAATTTATCTATATTTCCTTTTAAAATATCAGTATTAATATCAATATTTTTTCCAAGGGGGAAAAAAAGGATTGGTAAAAGCAGTGGTTTGTGGGCAAAGAATGAGCCTGTTAGGTCGACAGAATGCTTTCAAACCAGCACCAGCCAATGGATCCCATCTCTAATCCAGATGCATAGATGCTGGTGTCTGTTAATTTTTTTGTCTGTTGCTGTTTTCAATTTATTTTAAAAATGTTTTTAATTGATTTTAACTGTTTGATTGACAATTTTAATGCCATTTGCAAACTGCTTAAAGGTTTTCTTTTTACAATGAAATGGTATATAAATTTAAATAAATAAATAAAAATAAATGTGCATCTACATTCATTTAAAACCAGCACATTATATAAAAACAATCCAACAACCCCAGCATCACTCACAACAAAAAAAAAGAGCCAGCCCCCCATCTCCTAAATTCCTTGCCACAGTCCAAACATCTTGTCAATCTATCAAGAAAGAAACGGACTTCTAGGGCTTAGGACATTCCACAAGAAATGATATGCTTTTGGGATTTCTAAATAACTGCACTTAGTTCTTAAACCAACATATATTAGTTCTTATGCAACATATTTAAGAGTGGATAAGTCTCAGTTATAAATGCTTAAATAATGAAACTGCCAGATCTGATTCCTATAGAGTTGAGTGTAAGAGGTTCAATGGGCCACAGACATTTAACTTAAGCCAGGGGTCATCCACATCTTTGGGCCAGTGGGCCATTTGGAATTTTGAAGAAGTGCAGTAGGCACCAGTCACAAAATGGCTGCCACATATAAAGGAGCAGAAGAAGAGACAGGGCCACAAAACGGTGTGGGCATGCTCTCCTTCAATAATGGGAATGGGGAAGGCACCTACATCAGCCACCACTACGCTTGCTCACAGAAAGAAGCTGTGCGCTCCTTTCCCCAGAATGGAAGTAGAATGGATGTCCAATCCTAGCATCCAGTGAGAAGTGGTAGTTTAAGGGGGGCTGTTCAATGTAGGAGAGGCTGAGCCAGTGCAGAACAAGGACTAAGCAGGAAGAGCAAACTGTCTCATGGAGTTTTGAGGAGATATGTACTGAGACCTTTCGTGGGTGCCATAGGGGGTAGCAAAGGGCACGCAGGCATGATGTTAGCTTAGTCTGTCTCCTAGTTTTCCCAGGCTAGAAATCAAGTGTGACTTGGAAAAATCAAGATCAGGGTGAATCACCTGACTTGCCATGGCCTATTGGTGAAAGTAGGCTACTCTACCTTGTGTCAGTGGTCACTTTGCAAGTCCATTCTTTGCCTACAGCTGGGTAGTACCGTTAAGGGCCATCATTCAATGGCAGAACACATGATTTGCTTCTAAAAGATCCCAGCCTCCATCCCCAGGTACAACTAGAAAAAATCCCTGCCTGAAAACCTGGAGAGCCAGTCAACATTGTCAACGTTGACAATATGAACAAGATGGACAAATAGTCTGTTTCAGTATAAGGCAGCTTCCTATGTTTGTAATTAAGATAGACTCCCAGACCAACATCCTGTCAGTCACCAGTTCAAGACCCACTACAGTCTCAAGTCCAGACAAAAGCTACGTAATCTGATTGCAACGAGGGCTTCGGTCTCTGCATCTGGATGTTCAATACACACTGAGGAAATCAGACTTTTCCCAAAGTGCTGGACTGATAGTAGCAAAGCTGTTACACGACAGAAACAAAGCTGAGGAAATGCCTGACAGTCATATTTAGTGACATCAGGATCACAGCAGGTATGCTTCACTGGATGGATCCATTTGCTCTGGTTTTTAAAAGACAGAACATAATCTAGCCAAAAGTGAAATTTTAAGATAAATTCAGCTTTAACTTACTAAACAAACAATACTTTTAGATGCGGTGGCTGCATTATAAAGCAGAGACTGCATTCCAGGAATTAGCAAACAGCTTTAGGTACCTATTGCCACAGGCCCCTTCCTTTTGTGCTGTTCACATAGTCAGGGCCAGCACCAGGCATGACTGGGCCTTTGGGCACCAGCCTGGCCTGGGCCCACAGCACCTGCACGCACCTATATCTCCTGCTGCAGTAAACCCTGGTTGCATGCGTGCGCATGCCTGCCATCAACCAAGATGGAAGCAGGGGCATCAGCCCCTTACGGAAGCCTCAGCCACCATCTTGGTTAATGGCAGGCATGTGTGCAGTGCAGCCAGCATTCACCACAATGAGAAAGGTATGTGGGGTGTGCAGGTGGGCATTGTGGGCTTGCACAGTTGCAGGGGACGTGCCTGGGAGCTCCCTCTCTGAGTTTGTGGCAGAATCAGAAACCAACACTGCTGTGGATCATGGAATGGGAGTGCTACCAACCCACCCTAAGAAGGGGCCCTTCAGGGGCCCTCGGCCAGGGCCCAACCTGGCCACCCTCTGAAACCGACCCTGCACACAGTATATGCAGGAAGAGTACATGATCACAGAGACAATTATGATCAATGAAGTCATCTCAGCATATCTCAGAGTTCTTCACTTTGGAGTGGGGAAGTATTCTCCAGGGCAGGCCCCAGATTTTTATCACCAGAGGCAAAGGCCAAGATGCACGTACACACACACACACACACACACACACACACAGAGGTTCTGCATAGTTTCCAACCAGACTAACAGTTGAATATTATTTCAACAGTGGCAATGAGACAGCGTCTTGCACCACACCTGAGGATAGGCTGTCTTAGGGGGCTCAGGGCAGGCTGCCTGGGACACAGATTCCTTGCTGCTACCCCCAGCATCTGTCACCTAAGACAGCAGCTTGTAATTTGTTAAGGGTGCTGAGTAGGGTTGCCAGGCTCAGGGCCTGAGAATGATCCTGTATCTTTAGGAGAAGAGAAAGCCAGCCAAGTGCAGGTGTTCTTGCAACACTGTAATGGGAAAAACCACAAGGTGGAATTCTCCCTGCCCCCTGCACAACTTTTAAAGATACAGAAGACGTCTTGGAGGCCCGGCCCAGCAGGATCAGTCTCAGGCCCCGAACCTGGCAACCCTAGCGCTGAGAGTTGTTAGAAGAACAACAACCAGTCCCTCCTCCCAAGAAATTCTGAGAATTATAGCTCAGAGAGAGAAACAGGGGTCTCCTAGCAACTCTCAGCACTAGGGTTTTACAAACCACAGTTCTCAGGATTGTTTGGGGGAAATCATGACTGTTAAAGTGGAATAATACTGCTTTAAACAACATATAGTACAGATGGGGCCTCACTCTTTAACAATTTTCTCAAAATGGATACAGAACAATTCCAAAGCATATAGATGAGCTTAACTTTGTGAACACCAGAGTTTACAAAAATAAGGCCTGAGCATTTGATCAGGCCATTTCGGGGTCCCCAATATAGCCCCTCTCCAATCCATAGCACATAAAAGACTGAATTAAGGCAATTTCACTTTACATTTGCACTTATTCAAATTAGATGAAACCGTGGCTCATCTAATTCTCAATTGTATTCCTTGTTATGCCTGAATACAAAAATACTTTGTTAGATTATTTTCTTATTAACAACTCAAGCTATTTTGAAAGCAGTGAGATTTGTCAACAGCTGTGAATAAACTCTCAGTTTTAAAAGTCTCTTGCTGCAGAAATACACACAAACCTCACACACCATTTTCTGCTTTTATCTTCTCCAATTATAATGCATTAGTTTGCTGCCTCCAGAGCAGGGATACAATTCATTTATACAATCTTTGGCATCAGCTACAGTTTACAGTAGCTAAAATTAATTTCCTCTTCTGAGAAATAATTCCATTTAAATAACTTACTGGGGGCAGGAAGGAAAGACTACTTGTTTACCCTCTTTCCAAGTAGGGTTTCCAGGCTCAGGGCCTGAGAATGATTCTGTATCTTTAACAGAAGAGAAAATTCAGCCAAGTGCAGATTTTCTTGCAACACCGTAATGGGAAAAACCACAAGGTGAAATTCTCCCTTCCCCCTGCACAACTTTTAAAGATACAGAAGACCTCTTGGAGGCTGGGGCTGGCAACCAAGAGATCTTAATAATAATAATAATAATAAATAATAAATTTAATTTCTTCGTCGCCTATCTGGCCAATGGCCACTCTAGGCGACTTACAAAATTGTTAAAATACAATTGATAAAATACAGTAATACAATATAAAAACAATACATCTGCAGCAACAATATTAAAACTGGGCAGGAGGCATTACAGTTATAACAATTAACCCTCCCCGGATACCCCGAAGGCCTGCTGAAAGAGCCAGGTTTTTAAGGCTTTCTGAAACACATTTAGGGAAGAGGCGTGCCGGAGATCTTGTGGGAGGGAGTTCCAAAGAGTGGGGGCCGCCACTGAGAATGCCCTCTCTCTTGTACCCGCCAATCTGGCTGTTTTTGTTGGCGGGATTGAGAGAAGGCCCTGTGTGGCCGATCTTGTCGGGCGGCATAATTGGTGGCGTTGAAGGCGCTCCGTGAGATAAACTGGGCTGAAACTGTGTAGGGATTTAAAGGTCAATACCAACACCTTGAATTGGGCTCGGAAAACAACTGGTAGCCAGTGTAGGTCGAACAACACTGATGTGATGTGATCTCGGCGGCGACTATTCGTAAGTAGTCGAGCCGCCGCATTTTGTATCAGTTGTAATTTCCAGACCGTTTTCAAGGGTAACCCCACGTAGAGCGCATTACAGTAGTCCAAACGAGAGGTGACCAGGGCGTGTACCACTAGTGGGAGCTGGTGAACAGGAAGGTAGGGTTGCAGCCTTCGTATGAGGTGTAGTTGGTACCAGGCTGCCCGGCTCACTGCCGAAATCTGAGCCTCCATGGACAGCCTGGAATCAAGCACAACCCCAAGGCTGCGGACCTGGTCCTTTAGGGGTAGACTCACCCCGTTGAACTTCAGGTCAGTGTCGCCCAACCTTCTCTTGTCCCCCACAAGTAGTACCTCGGTCTTATCAGGGTTCAACTTCAGCTTGTTCCTTCCCATCCATCCACTCACGGATTCCAGGCACTTGGACAAGGTCTCCACAGCCAACTCTGGTGAAGATTTAAATGAGAGATAGAGCTGAGTGTCATCCGCATATTGATGACACTGCAGCCCAAATCTCCTGATGATTGCCCCCAGCGGCTTCATATAGATGTTAAATAGCATGGGAGGGAGGATAGAGCCCTGTGGCACACCACAATTGAGAGGCCAAGGGTCTGATACCTCCTCCCCCAACGCTACCTGTTGGTACCTGTCGGAGGGAAAGGAATGGAACCACTGTAATACAGTGCCTCCAATTCCCAATCCCTCCAGGCGAAGCAGAAGGATACTGTGGTCGACAGTATGAAAAGCCGCTGAGAGATCGAGGAGGACAAGAAAGGTGGATTCTCCCCTATCTAATGCCCTCCTCAAATCATCTACCAGAGCGACCAAGGCTGTTTCAGTTCCGTGACCAGTCCTGAAACCCGATTGGTATGGATCCAAATAATCCGTTTCATCCAAGTGTGCTGACAACTGGTTGGCCACCACTCGCTCAATGACCTTGCCCAGAAATGGTAGATTCGAAATTGGGCGGAAGTTATCGAATACTTGGGGATCCAAGGAGGGCTTCTTTAAGATGGGCTTTACAATTGCCTCCTTGAAGGCTGATGGCATCACACCCTCTTGCAAGGATGCGTTTACCACCGCTTTGATCCCCTCGCCCAATTTCTCTCTGCAGCTCACAAGGAGCCACGAAGGGCAAGGATCAGTAAGACAAGTGGTTGGCTTCACAGATGAAAGCACCTTGTCCACTTCCTCAGAAGGGAGAAGCCGAAACCGATCCCAATTTACCGGCATGCAACTGGCCAACTATGGTTCATCCACTGTGTCCACGGCGCACGGCGCACGGGATCGAGCTCCGTAAGTGTTCGATTTTATCGGCGAAGTGTTTTGCTAATAAGTCACAGGAGGCCTTGACTGTTCCAAGGGTTCCTGAGCAACTGGACCGACCAGGCTTCGGACCACCTGGAACACCCTCCTGGGACAGCACTCCGCAGACGCAATAGAGGCAGCAAAGAAAGCCTTCTTTCCTACCTTTATTGCCACTTGGTAGGCAGCTACTGCTGCTCTAACCTGTGTCCGGACATCTTCGGAGCGGGATTTCCGCCACCGGCGCTCTAGTCGTCTCACCTCCTGTCTCAGACTACGCAACCGCGGTGTATACCATGGTGCTAGCTGAGTTCTATTCAGGGGGAGAGGACGTTTCGGAGCCACCCGGTCTAATGCCCTGGTGATCCCCACGTTCCACTCCTTCACCAGGGTTTCGACCGGGCGACCTTCAGCAGGTTCCAATTCCCCAAGCGCAGTCAGGAATCCATCCGGATCCATCAGGCGTCTGGGGCGGACCATTTTAATAGGTCCTTCACCCCTGCGGAGGGGGCATGGCAACAAGAAGTCCATATTTACCAGGTAGTGGTCTGACCATGACACAGGAGTGGCAAGAATCACTCCCAACTTCAGACCACTTCTCTCCTCTCCCAGGACAAATACTAGGTTGAGAGCATGACCGGCTACATGGGTGGGCCCAGTATTACTTAGGTACAGTTCCCAGGAAGCCATGGTTTCCAGGAAATCCCGAGGGGCTCCTATGAGAGAGGCCTCGGCATGCACGTTAAAGTCACCCAGAACTAACTGCTCTGGGGACAATGCCCGTACAGCCGAGACCACCTCCAGCACCTCGGCCAGGGAATCTGCCGTGCAGCGGGGTGGGCGGTACACCAGCAAGATCCCTAAACTGCCCTTCGGGCCCAACCTCCAGTACATACAATCAACAAATTGAGTCCTATGGAGGGGAGGTCTGGCAAAAACCAAGGACTCTCGATAGATGACTGCCACACCCCCTCCCCGCCTTCCCACCCTCGGCTGCTGTGCGTAACGGAAACCTGGCGGACACATGGCCTCAAGAATTGGAGCAGAGGCTTCGTCCAGCCAAGTTTCCGTAATACATGCCAGGTCTGCGCGCCCATCCAAGATCATATCATGGATGAGCGAGGTTTTCTGAGCCACAGACCTGGCATTACATAACAGCAGTCGAAGGTCGGCAGGAACCTTGCGTCCCCCAGTTTTCATCTGGTTCTGAGCAGACCCGGAACATGGGATGGATATAATGCATCTGTCCCGTGTTCCCCTATTCCGGCGTGGTCTGCTAGCAGCACCCTTCCAGCACCTGCCGCCCAAACTTCCTATAATTTGGCCCCCCACCTCCCTCTCCGGCTTGCACATGCCTCTATCCCTATCTGCTTATCAGCAGGCCACCCACCCTAATAAAATTAGTCTGGAGACCCGCCTCCGTACCCTATCTTCTGTATCTTTACTGTTTTTTTAACCAGGAAAGCAGGATGGAAGCCTATAACTGACATAATAGGAATCCAGCTAGGAGGTCACCTTATTGATTAGGGCTTAGGCAGCTACCAACCTTACAGTTTCATAAGGTACAGCAGGAGGCATTGGCAAGTGCTAGACAGAGGAAGTAGAAGGAGATGGAAGGTCACTGGGACAAAGATAGGGGTCAGATGCTAAGGTTTAATAACTAATTGTAGAAAAAGGGGGAGCTGCAAACCTAGCTGTTATGGATGGGGAAAGAGGGAATGAGTGATGGATAATACCAAACAATGGTGAAACAGTTTGCAAAAAAGTAATGGCAGCTATCAAAGATTTAGGAGATGACAGTGCAATTATAATCATGTCTACTCAGAAGAAGTAAGTCCTATTGGTATTTATTCCCAGATAAGCAGAGTTAGGATTTAAGCCTGAGTTGCATAAGTTAAAAATGCCTTCATAAGAAATATGGAAAACTAAACAATGGCACACAGACTGGAAGCGTTCCATATACATCCCAATTCCAAAGAAAGAGGATCCCAGGGAATGCAGTAATTATCAAACTATTGCCTTAATATCCTATGCAAGTAAAGCAATGCTCAAGATTCTACAACAAAGGCTCTTACCATATATGGAGCGAGAAATGCCAGACGTCCAAGCTGGATTTAGAAAGGGAAGAGGCCCCAGAGATCATATCGCAAACATATGTTGGATAATGGAACGGACCAAGGAATTTCAGAAGAAAATCACCCTATGCTTTATAGATTACAGCAAAGCCTTTGACTGTGTAGATCATGAAAAACTATGGAATGCTTTAAAAGAAATGGGGGTGCCACAGCATCTGATTGTCCTGATGTGCAACCTATACTCTGCACAAGAGGCTACTGTAAGGACAGAATATGGAGAAACTGATTGGTTCCCCATCGGAAAGGGTGTTAGACAGAGGTGTATTTTATCACCCTATATTTAATTTATACCCAGAACATATCATACGGAAAGCAGGATTGGACCAAGATGAAGGAGGTGTGAAAATTGGAGGGACAAATATCAATAATTTAAGATATGCCAAAGATACCATACAACTAGCAGAAACCAGTAATGATTTGAAACGAATGATGATAAAAGTTCAAGAGGAAAGCACAAAAGCAGGACTACAGCTGAATGTCAAAAAGACTAAAGTAATGACAACAGAAGATTTATGCAACTTTATAGTTGACAATGAGGACATTGAACTTGTCCAGGATTATCAATACCTTGGCACAGTCATTAACCAAACTGGAGACAATAGTCAAGAAATAAGAAGGCTAGGACTAGGGAGGGCAGCTATGAGAGAACTAGAAAAGGTCCTCAAATGTAAAGATGTATCACTGAACACTAAAGTCAGGATCATTCACACCATGGTATTTCTGATCTCTATGTATGGATGTGAAAGTTGGACAGTGAAAAAAGCGGATAAGAGAAAAATCAACTCATTTGAAATGTGGTGTTGGAGAAGAGCTTTGTGGATACCATGGACTGCGAAAAAGACAAATATTTGGGTGTTAGAACAAATTAAACCAGAACTATCACTAGAAGCTAAAATGATGAAACTGGGGTTATCATACTTTGGACACATAATGAGAAGACATGATTCATTAGAAAAGATAATAATGCTGGGAAAAACAGAAAGGAGTAGAAAAAGAGGAAAGCCAAACAAGAGATGGATTGATTCCATAAAGGAAGCCACAGACCTGAAGTTACAAGATCTGAACAGGGTGGTTCACGACAGATGCTCTTGGAGGTCGCTGATTCATAGGGTCGCCATAAGTCGTAGTCGACTTGGAGGCACATAACAACAACAACAACAACATTTCACATTCTCACATTATGAGGTGGCTGAATGTATGCATAAGAGGACTGGGATTCTGTATTATTATTAATTAAATAATAATAAAGTGATGTATCTAACTAAGTTCTGATCAGAGTAGACCCACTGAAATTAATCAAGATAGTCATGTCTATTAATTTTAATGGGTTCATTCTAAGTCTAGCATTGGTTACAAACTAATAATTTTAAAATTATATACAAGAAAGTGATTCATACAGTAAGTTACATTATATTTTCCACATCTTGTATAGTATTATCTAGTCTAAACCAAATAATTGTCTAGAATCTTCAAAAAAGAAGAATGCTTGCCATTTTTTCTGAAATACCATTATTTGATTTCCATCGATTCTAGCTCTCATGTAAGACGCAATCTATTCTATTAAAGCCAATTCCCAAATCTTAATCAACCAAGTATTTACGGTTAGGAGATTTTCTTCTCTCCATCTTTTAGTCAAGCAGAGTTTTGCTGCATTTTTGCCTGACTAATAAAATACTAATAGCAACTTCCTTTTTAGCCTACCCTTCCTTTCATGAGCTCAAAACAGCACACATGGTGCCCCACTTTCATTTCATTTATTTATTTATTATTCTATCCCACCTTTCCTCCAAGAAGCTCAAGACAGCGTACACTGTTCTCCCCCTTTCATGTTTATCCTGACAACATCCCTGTGAGATAGGTTAGACTGAGTGATCAGCCCAACATCATCCAGTGAGCTTAAAAGTTGAGGAAGGATTTGGTCCCAGGTCTCAGTCAACCATAGTGGTCAGAGTTGTACAAGATTTTTGTTTCCTTTTCTTTTGAGAAACTATGAAGTAAGAAACTCATAATAGCCTAGGTCAGATTTCTTCTTTTTCCTGTGTGTGGTGAGAAGGCAGCCACCATGTCCAGTGGGGTTGTTTTCTGTTGCTCCTTGTCCACATGGTGCTCCCTCCGCCACGTGTGGGGCATGCCTCCATCCAGAGACTAACCCAAAGAGTTCACTGGCTGCCTCCCTTGTGGGGAAGGTGCCATAGAGCCTCCTTGGTTGTTTGAAGGGGTAGCACCTAGCATGGCACCCCTCTGAGCAACCATACAACCCAGCAGTACCCAAGGCAAGTCACCTGCCTTTCCCACAACCTGGTGTAGAAGAAATGTCTTGGAGGGGAAGGAGAGAACTTGGACAACCACCATCTGGGGTGTAGCCAAATATTATAGAGCCCTGTAACACATAGTTGCAAAATCTCTTTGAAGCGGAATTTGAAAAAACCCACTCAAGCTGCTCCCACCAGGTTTTACATCAAAAAGGGGCAGGGTTTGACTACCGTTGTGTGCTCCAGTTTTCAGAAGAGAGAGGTGGAGATATACTGGAACCGGCAGAACAGTGAATGTGTTTCTACTCCGAGCTGATATTAAGAGGAATGATGCTATTTGTTGAGCAAACTTACTATAAATAAGCTCACATACTGTATCCTCCATTGTGACAGGGGGAAAGGAGAATTCCACCTTGTGGTTTTTCCCATTATAGGGTTGCAAGAACACCTGCACTTGGCTGACTTTCTTTTCTCCTAAAGATACAGGATCAGTCTCAGGGATTGAACCTGGCAACCCTAGTCAGTCATCTAAATACCTCCTCGTGGGCCCTGTCACAGCTCCTCGTGATCAAATTGGGTAACAAAAATCCCAACGCAGAAATAAATGCACTCATTTTAACCATCCATGAGTTCTTCCTCATGTTTTCATATGCCAATAGAACTAGAGGTGAAACCAGCTGAAAAACTATCTTAAGCCAAAAATCAATAGCTGCCTTCTGAACCATTGTTCCTACTGAATAACAAGCTGTCCCTATTCAAATAATTGTCTTAGAGGCAGATCCAGGTGGACCCCCCCCCCAATACTGATTCCGATACTGCAGTGTTTGAATGGGCCCACTCAAGTGCTTCATACAGCATCTGCAGGACTAGACTGGCTATATAAAGATCTAACAAGGGTGCCACCAGCTTCCTGCCTGATCCTACCAAAAATGGAAAATGGCATTAGAAATTACACTGGATGTGAAAGCTGTAGCTTTCAAATGTGCAGACCAAGATCCAGAACTTTTATATGTCACACTCTAATATTTATACACATCAACTTGTTCAAGTAGTTTTGTTGTTGTTGTTGTTGTTGTTGTTGTTGTTGTTATGTGCCTTCCAGTAGCTAGCTACCCAATATTTCTTTCTCCTCTCCCCAAAGGCTAATATTTTTCTTTGGGCATATTTAACGAGTAAAGATTCTCCAGCACAATAGGCATCTTGTTGTTATGTGCCTTCAAGTCAATTATGACTTATGGTGACCCTATGAATCAGCAACCTCCAGTAGCATCTGTCATGAACAGAGTATGAACAGAATAGGAATCTAAGTCCCTTAAAAGCCTTCTCATCCCTACCTTATATAAGACAAAGGAATGCCATGTTTTTAACTGTTTTACAAGGCTTTTAAAAAAATTAATTATGACTGATGTGTTTGCCATCCTGTGCTCTGGGAGGAAGGGTGGGACATCAACTGAATGAATAAATAATAAATAAAATAAATAATAAGGACCAGAAACGCACAGCTTATTTACAATGATGGGATTTGAGAGATCACCATATAAAGTAACTCTGACACAGAAACTGGAATCAACCTCAAACCCCTGGATTCTCTTTAAAACGTACAGTCTATATTCAGGAGAGCCAATTCATGCCTAAGGTATGCCAGTATGTAGAATTCAAAGCTGTCCAAACATCTACCAAGGCCACATAAAGTGAGTGGTATAGTGTGTGTATTTCTGTACCAGCTATTGCAATAAAAACAGCGGTCAGCAATGAATTTACTGCACCAAAAACCTAATTGTTCCTCAACCAGAAGGTTTTCTGAAATCGCCCAGCTTTCTAGCTTGTCCAGAACATGTCTTGCATACAATTTGCTAACAAAATCAGAAACTATATAGAAATTTTATAGAAATTATAGAATCAGAATTATAGCTGTTATGATCAGACTTACTAATAGATAATGTGATGGCTGCCAACTTGGATGGCTGTAAAAGAGAATTAAAGAAATTCATGGGAAATGTGGCTATCAATTGCTACTAGCTGTGATGACTATGTTCTCCTAACTCCACTGTCAGAGGAAATATGCCCTGAATACCAGCTGCTGAGAATAGCAAGTATAGAGAGCATTGCTGTGCTCAGGTCCTGCTTGGGGGCTTCCCATAGGCATCTGGTTGGCCACTGGGAGAACAGAGTGCTGGAGTACATGGACCACTGGCCTGATCCAGCAGGGATCTTCGGATGTTCTTACATTCACTTAAGAGGCTTGAATGGTTGCTACGTGTCCAGGCACCTCAATGAGTTGAAGATAAAATGCCTACAGGTACAAAGCTAACACCCACCTGTGAAAGAAATTGAGAATTTTGAGAGTGTGTTTTTTTTAAAAAAACCTCACAAAACAATCATAACCTTTCTTTTCATTGGTAATCAAATAGTGAAATTATATTGGAGGAGGGGTTTTGAGACAGCCCTATTTTGATGTTTCCTTCCTTGTTTTTGACACACACATAATTACACACTCCTGAAGACTCTACTCCATATGTTGTATTTATTTACCCACTCTGATCACTAACTAGTTACATTATTGATGGGAATTTCCCCCCCCCCCAATGCAAATAGCAGGCACAAATGCCTTGCTTCTGTTCAGGACCACAGTGCAGGGGAAAGGGCGGAAGCCTCCTACCTCCATGCCAGAGTCCCAATCTAGATCAGGCCATGGTGCTGCCAGTTTACTTTTAAAATCCATTTGCACAATTGCTAATTGTGTGAACAAATCTAGTGTGGCCCTTAAAGTCTAAGACGGACTGAACCATTCAAAACAGCACTGATTCTAACCACTGCTTTCAAAACTGTACAGATTTGGGGGGTTTCTTAGAATTCCCAAGCAATAATGGGTACGAGGCTGCTAGTACCTTACAGTCATCAATCTCATTTGGATTTCTTTTTCGGACATATGCACTTGTTATATTAATGTATATGTTTAAATAAGGATCGGTGAATTAATCTTATTGTTAATGTGAGCTGATGTTTCTTTTTCCTATTTGTTATATTTGCTATATATAGATATAGATATAGATATATTTACTAGGGGCTCCTCCCTTGCTCGCTTCATTTGCCAACCCTGCCTACCATCACCAAGCCCCCTTTTCCCCTGATTACCAAAGGCCCCTCCCCCCACATAGGGGTCACCAGAGCTCCCCTCCCTTTCTCCCCCCCCCAGGGGTCACCAGAATTCCTGTCCCCTTCTCCCTATGACGCAGGGTCACAGAGCTCCCCACCCTTTCTCACCCCTGCGCAGGGGTCGGCAGAGCTCCCATCCCTTTTCCCCCTGCACAGGGGTCGCCAAGGCCGGCCTCCCATCCACATGGTGAGGCTGAGATCTAGGCCAGTGTACTCCAGGCCTCCTATGCGGGCCTGCCTATCTCCACACTGAGCTCCAAGCCTCCTGCTACCACTGCTGCAGAGCTCCCAGCCTCCTGTTGCTATCTCCACTGAGCTCTGGGTCTCCTGCTGCCATTCAGCTCCAGACCCAATCTTTTTTTGTAAGACACTTTGCTGCCACACCCGCACATCGCACTGTGTGATGTCACGTCGATGTGACGACCTAAGATATTACAAAAATATAGTATAGAAGAAAAAAACTAATCCGTACAACCCATTAAAACTGGAATCCACTACATTTTAGCAACAGTCAAGAACCACAGCAGTGTGATCTTCCAGAGGCTTGAATTTTATTTACAAGCAGCACCGTTCATAAACTTGCATGTGCCTCTTGATAGCCTCTTTTGTTTTCATTTTCCTCAGTGGTGTACCAAGGGCGGAGCAGGGGGAGTGGCCCACCCCAGTTGCAGGCAATAAGGGGGTGCATTGTCAGACAATGCTAGAGCCAGACCCAATGGCAGGCGGAGCAGCTCATCCTGGGTTTCCCTCCTCCTCCTCCCTGCTGGGGGCAACCCCGAGATGAGCGGGGAGGAGGAGGCAGAGGTAGGGAGGAAGGCTGGCTGGCTGGCTGGCAGGCGGGGGCTGGTGGGCTGGTGGGGCAGTGCCCCTTTCACCCTCCTGGACCAGCCTTCCCCCTTGCGAGCTCATGTGGTGTTGAACATGGCCATGGGGGCAACACACCCTCTCCTGCCTCTTTTTGCATGTGGAAAGAGACCACAAACTTTGCACAGGTGCATTTCTGGACTGGGCGATCATCTCTCAGCTCAGTCAGGGTGCTGGCACTGTGGATGTGGACATGATGGGCTTTGTACTTGTACGTGTGTGTGCGCATGCACAGGTATATAGACCAATGTGGACATTTGGTGTGCATGTGGCTGTGAGGGTATAAATGCCCCTTTGGAGGCCACTAAGTATCACACTTCTAGCCATCATTATTTATGTATCAGCAAATTGTATACACGCCATAATGCATGGATGACAGAGGGTTGGTAAGTACATACCCCACTTGTCACACCTCAAAGTGTTCAATATGTAGGTATAAGTTTTTTTCCCTTTTTTCAAAAAATACATTAATGTAATTAAAAATATTAATCCATTACTTTTTTCCTTTTTTGTACTGTAATATTTATTTTTTATTTTTTACTGGCCTGATTATATATCTGAAGTTCAATAAAAGAAAATTTTCACTGTCTCTGTTTCTTTTCTGGCCATTATTATTATTTGTTTCATTTCATGATTATTACTGAAAATAATTTTGTCGTATAGAGGAGGGGGGTGTTAAAAAATGGTCCGCTCTGGGTGTCAAATACGCTAGGTACACCACTGATTTTCCTCATCAGATATTAAAATGTGGGCCACCGCAGAAGACTTTTGCCTCCAGAAGATGAGATGATCAGCAACCAGTTTAAGGTGGAAAGATGAAGAGAATGACATCAATATTACATACGAAAGGAAAGAAGTTCTGGAGGAAAAGGCATATGGCCAAGCCACAGGCAACTCCATTTTAAGAAGGAAGAAAGGTCATGAAAAAATAAAATAAAATGGTACCCAGGAGAACCATGCAAAGTAGACAGCTTGTCAGAGACTGAGACAACATCAACCCATGGGAAAAACCAAAGTGTTAGGCAAAAAGCATAAACTGTATCAGAGTCCCCATATGTTTGAGAGACTGACTGGTCCTCAGTTGGTGTTACATTCCCAAAGCAAGTAATATTTGGGGCCCAATTGTATGATGTTAACGATCTGGCCCAACATATTTAGGAGACTATAAAGGAAAGGAGTCGTTAGTATAAATGATCGATTCTGCAATGGCATGGAGAAAACTACTGTGCCATTTTTCTCTCTGATACATTATCTTAAAATTGTTTGAAGTTTTACTTCAATCAATGCACTGTCTTGCTGTGTGCTCTGAATCTATTGACCATTAAGGGCAATAGATACAGTTAGTCAGTTGAAAGGCTCCCTGCTTAAATTCTCTCCTTGTTACTTTCCTCAAGCTTAAGCATGCCTCTGATTGGTTAGACTGATATTTTCAGGGCTAGCATTACTTCCAGTTCCTTCTTCTTCTTCTTCCCACAATTCTCTCTCTCCCTACCTTTTGAATTCAACTAGTGTAGATAATTAGGCTTTCCTATCCACATGAACTTTAATATAACGGGTTTATTTTATTTAAGATAAACACCACTCTCTTTCATAATATTTTGTATCTCCAATGAACTCTGTTGCAAAAAGCAAGTGTCTTCAAAAATATATCAAATAAAAGTTTCACCCTTCACTGGTGGAACTATGAAACCACTTCCAGCACTTGAGGGTGAGACTAAAGGATTGCCTGTAGGGGAAGAATTACAGGAGATCCTATGCGACAGTGAGTGAGAGGCTGAAGCTCAGTCAAGGAGAGGCAATGAAACCATGCCCCATGACAAAAAGATGAGAAGAGTAGTAGTAGACTCTCTGCTGCATGGGCTTGAAACCCAAGTATGCCGAGAAGATCCATGGACTTGCCAGGTATGTGACAGAAGGGTTGCCATCACTCATAAAGCCCACTGACAAATATCCCTTTTCTCTCATCCATGTGGGAACAAATGATATTGCCCAGAGGAGCTACAAAGAAATCACAACAGACTATGAAGCTCTGGGAAGGAAACTCAAAGACTTTGGTGGCCAGAAAGTTTTCTCATCCATCCTTCCGGTACTTAGAAGAGGAGTGGAAAGGGAAAGAAAAATACTCCTGGTGCATGACTGGCTACGAAGGTGGTGCAGATGCTAGAGATTTGGATTCTGGGACCATGGGCTACACTTTCTGAAAGATGAACTACTGGCAAGTGATGGGTTGCACCTCACAAGGACTGGGAAGAATGTGTTTGGCCACAGCATGGAGAACTTCATCAGGAGAGCTTTAAACTGAATCCTAAGCGGGAGGGAGATGTAAACTTGGTGGTAAGAGGAACTGAGGAAAAGGCTCTAATGGGGCCCAGTAATAGTCTTCATAAAAATGTAAGAAGGAAGCCAGACCATAAATCACATGGTCTTTGATGTCTGTATGCTAATGGGAAACAAGCAGGACGAACTTTAACTCTTAATACAGGAAAATAAATATGACTTCATAGCCATAACTGAAACTTGGTGGGATGACTCCCATAAGTGGAATACAGCAATTGAAGGATATAACTTGTTCAAAAAGAACAGAAGGAATAGAAAGGTCAGTAAAGGAAGAGAGGGAGACAACCAAATTAATATTAATTTAGATACAGCTGCACTATGATGAATACTACAACTCTACTTACAACAGCAATTAACTTTACTTTCACCTAAGGTCACCCTCTTTTTTAAAGTCATGCAAGAGAAAATCTGTTTTATGAAGTGCTTCAGTGCAGGAGCTAATAAGCATCAAAATTTTATACCAATGAAGAATCTAGCTAACACTTGAAAGGACACTATATCAGGGGTTTCCAGACTGTGCAAGGGTCTGATGAACTGTATCCTAGAGTACCAAAGGAACTGGCTACATAAGTCTTAGAACCACTGTCTATTATCTTTGCAAAATCGTAGGGGATGGGTGAAGTGCCAGATGACTGGAGGAGGGCTAATATTTTCCCTATCTTCAAAAAGAGCAAAAAAGGAGGAACCAGGGAACTATAGAACATTCAGCCTGACAACAATCCCTGGGAAAATTCTAAAGCAGATTATAAAGCGGTCAATCTGTAAGCATCTTGAAAACCATGCAACAATTACTACAAGCCAACATGGATTTATCAAGAACAAATCCTGCCAGATTAATCGTATCTCATTCTTTGATCAGGTAACCTCCCTCATAAACTGTGGGAATGCTGTGGACATAATATATCTTGACTTCAGCAAAGATTTTGACAAAGTGCTCCATGATATTCTGATATTCTGAGCAAGCAAACTAAGTGTAGTCTGGATGGAACAACTATATGGTAGATCCACAGATGACTACAGAATCATACTCACAGAGTGCTTATCAATGGTTTCTTCTCAAACTGGGGTGCGGTAACAAGCAGGATACTGCAGGGCTTGGTCCTGGGCCCAGGGCTCTTCAACATTTTTCTTAATGACTTGGATAATGAGGTGCAGGGAATGCTTATCAAATTTGCAGATGATACAAAATTGGGAGAGAAAGATAATACCTTGGAAAACAAATAAAATTCAAAGGGATCTTGATAGGTTGGAGCATTGGGCTGTAAACGGAATGAAATTTAATAGGGATATGTGCAAAGTTCTACACCTAGGAAAAAGAAACCAAATGCACAGTTATAAGATGGGGGATACTTGGCTCAGCAATACTACATGTGAGAAGGACTTTGGGATTGTTCTTGATCACAAGCTGAATATGAGCCAACAATGTGATGTGGCTGCAAAAAAGGCAAATGCTATTTTAGGCTGCATTAAGAGAAGTATCATTTCAAAATCATGTGAAATATAGGTTCCCCTCTATTCAGCACTGGTTAGGCCTCATCTTGAGTACTGCGTCCAGTTCTGGATACCATACTTTAAGAAGAATGAAGACAAACTGGAATGGGTACAGAGGAGGGCAACGAGGATGATCAGGGGACTAGAAATAAAGCCCTATGAGGAGAGACTGAAAGAACTGGGCATGTTTAGCTTTGAGAAGAGAAGATTGAGGGGAGATATGAGAGCACTGTTTACATACTTGAAAAGTCGTCACACATGAGGGGGCCAGGATCTCTTATTGATCATCCCAGAGTGCAGGACACAGGATAATAGGCTCAAGTTGCAGGAAGCCAAATCTCAACAGAACATCAGGAAAATCTTCCTGTTAGAGCAGTACGACAATAGAAGCAATGACTTAGGAAGGTGGGGGGCTCTACAAAACACTGAAGGTATTCAAGAGGCAGGTGGACAGCTACCTGTCAGGGATGCTTTAATTTGGATTCCTGCATTGAGCAGGGGGTTGGACTCGATGGCCTTATATGAGCCTTCCAACTATGATTCTATAAAAAAAAATGCTCTTCAATTGGTGGCTTGTGTTTGAGAATACCAAAAGAAATAACTATAATCTATATCACGTGGTGAATAGTTCATAGCCAAACCCTTATTCTTATGTGGAAAAATATTTATGCTTGGCTGGATTACGGCTGACCTCCTTTCCTAACCTGAGAAATGCCGACTAGGTTGTTATCTGCTGGTGAGTGGGATATGAGTGGGAGGATTTAATTGACATCTGCCCCATTTGGCTCTTAGCAGCCCTCGACAACCAAGGAGCTGACTTTCCCTCAGCAGCAAAATCCAGTCCGCAAAATAACAGCAACAACTGCAAGCCTGTAACACCAGGCTTCAATGAGTGATCCTGAACGATATAAAAACCTGTGCTGTTATGGAGAAGTGGGCCACTGTGGGGGGAGGAGACAGTCCTAGTGAGTCATCCTTAAAGGGGCATCACCAAAGGGTATCATCCCTTTTGGGTCATGGGAGCCACCCCTTTTATTTTCATTTTCTTGCTGGGCTGTTTGCTTGGATATCTCTTGTCCCGTTTATATGAATGTGCTTTTGGCAGGGTGAGAGAACAGTTATGCGTGAAGGATTAAGTGTGAGACAAAAGGCCGACTGGGTGGTGTGAAAGCCTGTGGTGGAGGGTGGACAAGAATATCCCTGGGTGAGCGATGGAGGGAAGTGATTGCAATGCCCCAGGTGAGAGGTGGAGTGGTTCTGGCTGGATTGGTTAGATCTATTTTATTGTTTACATTCCATTCCTGTGATTAGGTGTGGGTTAAGGGAACTGTGCATCAAACCAGGGGCAGGATGCCCTGCTCTGTAGTGAGATGCAGAGGTTGCTCCAACAAGGAGAAAGCTGAAACTGAGCCCTTTTATAGCCCCATGGAGCACCTAATTGTTAGCACCACCTGTGCTGCAAGATGCTGTTCTACTTAAAAGGACTGAGCCTTTTCTAGTAACCTCTTACTGTGATGGACAGGGCAGGCCTCCAGAGCTTGGAAAAGTTACTTTTTTGAACTACAACTCCCATCAGCCCAATCCATTGGCCGTGCTGGCTGGGGCTGATGGGAGTTGTAGTTTAAAAAAAGTAACTTTTCCAAGCTCTGCCTTTTACACTGGAGCCCTCAGAGTCAGAGGGTGGCAGTGCCACATCTTTGGGCCAGGGGAGGTGGCACTGGCCCCACAGGTTCATGTGGTACTAGCATGTCTGAGTCTGGCCCTACATGCCCTTCGTCTTCAGGTTTGGAGTCCTCACCTCTACCACTTGATGAAGAGGAATCCGACTCGTGTCCCTGACAAAAGGGAAGGGGGGGAGTTAGGAATAGAGAGAAACCATCTTAGCTGATCTTGGAATAGCCTTTTGCATGGCTGACCCATAAATATCCATTTTTCTTTTATTGATTTTACTGGTTTTTTACAATTATGACTGTTAGCCATCCTAGCAACACTTGTACTGAAGTGTAGGATGTAATTTCCAGAATGCATTTATCTTTCCACAATCCCAAAGTATTTTTTTTTAAGTGATCACTATTTAGGAACACTAGCCTTTCATCATTTCTCATTATCTATGTTATAAATATATTTAAGCTAGGGTTGCCAGGCTCAGGGCATGAGAATGATTCTCTATTTTTAAGAGAAGAGAAAATTCAGCCAAGTGCAGGTGTTCTTGCAACCCTGTAATGGGAAAAACCACAAGGTGGAATTCTCCCTTCCCCCTGCACAACTTTTAAAGATAGAGAAGACCTCTTGGTTGCCAGGCCCAGCCTCCAAGAGGTCTTCTGTATCTTTAAAAGTTGTGCAGGGGGAAGGGAGAATTTCACCTTGTGTTTTTTCCCATTACAATGTTGCAAGAAAACCTGCACTTGGCTGAATTTTCTCTTCTCTTAAAGATACAGAATCATTCTCAGCCTGGGCCTGGCAACCCTAATTTCAACCTATCCATTTTCAATATCATTGACGTTGAATTTTTGAGAAGTTGGAGTTGTGTCCAATTGTGTGAGTGCTCTCCCAACCCCCCAGCATAGATTTGGGGACAGTGAGGGGAGAGAGGAGAAGGAGTTCTGTTGCACAATGATGTAGTTTGATTCAACCCTTTGCTTTCAATTTTGAAGGCAATAGATCTCTTCAAGAAAGCAACTTTAAGCTAAGCAAGTTGAAAGGGAGGTAAGAACTATATCTCCTTGGCCTTGGCTCATTTGGAAAGCAAAAAATGTGTCCTGGCAGTTCTAAAAATACCATGCTCATGCAAAATTCATGTTAACCATGACAAACAAGTTGTTATGAAATGGATATTAACATGGGTAACCTCTCTTAATGAGTCAGCCTTGCTTTTGGAATGATAAGCCAGTGGGAAAGGCAGGAGAACAGAGAGGCATAGAAGCTCTCTCCCTCTCCCAGCGCATGGCTCAAATTAAAAGAGGCAGCACCACAAAACACATTTTCTAGATTTTCTTGGACACGCTATGTCAATAATATGACACAGATGTTGGTGAATATTTTATCATTTTGTCTCTGGATGGCCTTAAATGTTTTATAATTTATGGAGGGAGAGACAGCTGCAGAGAACTAGCCTTTCCCTTTTGCATTTAAGAGAGATCCAGAGTTGTGTCTGCTTAATTTTTTCTGACACAAGAAATTAAGCCTCTCTATGGGTAATATTCATGGTCATGATGAGGAGCAAAAAGAAAGAGAAATCAGTTGTATTTTGCTGGGGACAAAAGACAAGAGTGGGGACCATGCTGAGCGTAGTTGAAGCTGCAATATGCTCTCTACTGACAACAAAAGCCTTTCAAATTGTATCCCCAGGTGATCAGGGGGCACCTGGGAGCGGAGCAGGGCAGGGTGCGGTAAAATAAATCTTTTCTGTTTATCACCATCTGTTTCCTGCAGCTGCGCTTTTGCTGTTTTCCTAAGTCTGTGTATGGATCATTGCTGTGGTTGTATTATAATACGTCACTTTTGTTTTTATGCTATACCTTTGGCTCTTAATTTTTTGTAAGTCACTTAGAAGCTCCTTTGTAATGAGCATGTAATAAATCAAATAAATTCTTATTATTCTAAGTATTAGTATCAGTCTACTCTTAGTTATATTAAAGATATGCAGCGGCACAACCATATACATGTTTACTTGATCCAAAGAGGCTTTTCCTCAGACATGTGTGCTTAAGAATGCAAGAATCCAAACAGTGTATTTAAGAGTATTTACTTTATTTATATAAACCTCCTAACACTTACCGCTGGGATCACTAAGCCTTTTGGGTGCAATGTTGAGAGAGTGCCGTGGGCACCAGGCACATAAATGGCTGCTGTGGGGGCGCAGCATAAAGGAGATTACATCTAAAAAAGCAGAAAAAGAAACAGGACCACCCAGTGGCTGAGGAATGCCTCCCCATCAGGTGCCCCCATGAATGAGGGAAAGACCCACATCATCCACCACCAATGTCACTCACAAAGAGAAGCCCTTTGCACCTCTCCTCTGTTCAGATCAAATGGAAGGATGGGTGTCCAGTATTGGCATTCAGTGCCAGTTGGTGCCCGTAGCCCATGAGGTCATGAGGCGTGGCTAGTAGCCATCACAGGGGTGTGGCCAAGTTGTTCTGGTTTTCTCCCCCATCCTCCTCTGTGGACACTTAAGAATTAAAATTTTACAAATAGTTAGCATCTATCTAAACTGAAAAGTGTCTTACTTGGGTTCAGAAGGGGTCCCTGCTGTCACAGTTGCTTCTCTGCTGGGAGAAAAGCTATGTGGCCCCCATCTGTTCTGGTTCTCTCCCTATCCTCCTCATTTGTAATGGAACAGTGGACACTTAAACATTGCATTTTTATTAATACATAGCACACTCAAGTGTCTTATCTTGGTTCAGAAGGGGTCCCTGCTGTCATAATTTCTAGTGTGGGTTCATGTCAAAGAAACGAATTTACTCTGAAGGCTTGCTGATAAGTATGTATAGGATTGCAATTTCAATAGGGTAATCTTAAAAGGTGCCACACAAGACTGTTAACAAGGGACCTCATAAATTTCTAGATCTATGAGGAAATATTATTCCCCACCCCCAACTTATTAACTATTGCATCTTTTTTCCAGAATATGGAATAAACTATAGGGATATTAAGTGGATTAGGACCTGGGAGACCAGGGTTAAAATCAGCTATGAAACTCATTGTGTGGCCTTTGGCCAGTCACTGTCTCTTAGCTTAATGTACCTTGCAGGGTTGCTGTGAGGATAACATGGGGAAAAGGAGACCCATGAATGCCACATTGAGCTCCTTGGAAGAAAGGTGGAATAGATATTAACATAATACTGATAAATAAGAATAAACAAAGTAAAAACTTTCTCTCCAGCCTGCCTGCTCCCAATTTTGATTCGAGGAAGGGCCTCAGGTTCGGAATCATGAAAACAGCTTAACCAAACCATCAAAGAAAGAAGAATCTGGAACATAACCGGGATATTCAGGCCTACAAACATTGGACTCTACATGTAGGTGCTTAGCAAATCCATTGTGTGGTCATCTGCTAGTGCAAGCCTGCCTGGGTCAGTAGGCAACGTGGCAATCCATAATCTCATAAAGGCTCTGCACACCGAGTTCTCCTCTGAAGCATCTTCTGCATCATCTTACTTTTTGTAATGACATTTTAAGTTTCCCAAAGTGTTCCCAACCCTCACAACAGCCATGTAAAGTAGCTTGCAGTGCAATTTTAGCAAAACAACAAAAACAGTACTAGCATCTTAAAGACCAACACATTTATAATGGTATATGCTGTTGGGGGCTAAAGTCTACTCCATCAGATGCATGACTTCTTGGTAATCCATGAATGTTTATGGAATAATATATTTGCTAGTCTCTAAAGTGCTACTTGAGTATTTTTTTTCATTTCTGCTGAAAGCCACGGCTAGTTTGCTTCTCCTTTGATTGAAAGGATACCAGAGTAATGTACCCAACACTACACAACTACCCAGTGACAGAGAGAAGGATTTTTAAGCTAAATCTCCAGATACTCTGGTGTGCTTGTTTTTTAAAGATATAAAGACAAGGAGGCTCTTGCCAGTTTTCTCACTAAGAAGGAAAATGTGCAGACAATGTTCTACCCAATCAAAGTGTTATGCAGCCTAAGGGGTTTAACTAGTTGCACCACCAACTCCTCCTTACAGCCTCCTCTCACAGACTTGAGCAGAGGAGACATGATTAGGAATTATAAGCCTTAGAAATAACTGGCATGAGCATGCACAGGGTGCACCTGCCTCACCAATGAGGAACCTCTGTTTTTATTTAATAAAGTTATTCCACAACAGGCATCCTTTCCATAAACAGTACATCTTATAATCACCATAGTAGAAGAGCCTGCTGGATCAGGTCAAAGGCCCAACTAGTCCAACATTCTGTTCTCTTGGTAGCCAAACAAACACACAGAGAACATTTTTTAAATCTAAAGAAAATCAGGAATGCAAAACCTCCACACTTCTCTCAAACCTGGAGATACACAAACTCTACAGTTCTGACAACACACAAGTGCTGAAAGTTGCAACACACACAGAAGCCACCCACCAGTGGAGGCTAGTCCACTGGGGCACAGGCCTCCGAACAAAATGTCAAGCATTAACCAACATTGACCTTGCATCCTGAGATATCAACCTGAGATAAGAATAAGAACAATTTGTTATTATTTAGATTTTTTTGAATTAGTATTTGTCAGAATGAAGGAATCAAATGGTATTGATTAATATTGGGCTCCTACTGAGAGAAAGGGCAGGATATAAACCAAATAAATAATATTTGTAGCTCCTGCCGAAGGAGAGCTCTCCAAAACACACTGAGATCAATAAACAGCCCATTATCAGCAGCGCTGGAGTTTGCCTTCTTTTTGTTTCCTGATCTGGTGCTTTCCCCCTTTTTTCCATCCTGAGAGCTGCAGAGATTTGTTTGGCCAGAGAACAGCAGACTGACAGCAAGGTTTGCAGAGCTTCTCTGAGTTCAAATAGATGTATAATATGTGGGGAGTGGCAGAAAAGAGTGTGTAGGTTTGAGTTGGGGGGTGTTTAAAATTGCTTGACATTCCATTGGGAGGCCTGTGCACCAGTAGTCCTAGTGGACCAGTCTCCACTGAATGTGTCTAATCCTCTTTTAAGCCATTCAGGTTGATGGCCATCACTACATCTTGGGGAAGGGAAATCCATAGTTCAACCGCGCTGTTTGAGGAAGCGCTCTGTCCTGAATCTTTCAACATTCAGCTTCACTGGATGTCCCTGAGTTCTAGTATCATGAAAGAGGGAGAAAAACTTTTCTCTTTCCACTTTCTTCACACCATGCATAATTTTACACTTCTATCCTGTCTCGTTGCTCACCTTTTCGCTGGACTAAAAAGCTTCAAATATTGCAACCTTCAGTAACATTTTTCTTCCTCCTCCGCTTTGAGACTTGTCATATCCTCCATTTGTGATTTGTGAAGGCCATCCGTTGCTCCCTCCCCACAATAATTCCTTTTCAAGAACAGCTTGCCGTGTAATTCATAATGCCGCTAGGAAGGAGGCACACAAAAGAGAACTGGCTGACGTTTTGGTTTGAACACGAAATACCAATTGTTCTGAGTTTTGTTTTAAATGTTAAAAGTCCCTGAAATGAACAATTTTCAGTTATGTTTTTCTCCAGCTGTTGTAACAGCATTAAAAGGCTCACAACCTCCTCTCCCTCAGCCTCATTTAATGACTGTAAATTGCACCTACAGCAACCAGAACACTTCAAGACGTTCAGTGATTCGTCAGCCATATGGTAACTCAAATCTCATCTCCTATTCATGAGAATTAATGTTAGGGGAAAGATTGTGTGGTAAGGTTGGTGGACATCTTTTTCTACAGTAATATATTCAGTTGTACAGTTACACACAACCTTTGCTTCTCCCTTTCTCCTTTCCCCATTTATGTTATCTCCCCAGTCATTAAAATGTAGATTCAGTAGATGTCTTGGGGCAGAGACCTGTTGCTTTGTGTGTGTGCTTAACCTACTTTGTAAAGCACAATGCAGACTGTATAAATTAATGAAATAATGTCACTGTTGGTATTACAGAACTCCAGAGCAGTGTTTTCTTGACATTTTAGACTAGCAAACATATGGAATAATTTCCTCACCTATTTTGCCATTGAGCGATTGCCTCTTGTGTAATATAATTAAAGACCTGATTCATTGACCCAGAAAGTAGGCTGAAATGTGGGTTGAGCATACGGGGAGCTGAGCTATAGTGCAAAAGGACATATAAATGCATGGTTAAGTGGGTCCCATTGCTTCTCCTTTTGCTTACATGCCGGTGTAGCAGAGTATGAGGTGGAAAAATTAGAAATCTCACCCACAAGTTCCCTACATCCTTTGATTTCTAGTCAAACCTTGATTCCACAGCTGGATTAAGGTGGTTGGGGGCTCTGTTCCCATAATAGGCAGGCCTCTTCCCCCCCAAAATCACACATGAAATAAGGTACCATGACACAAATCTTGCAAAATCTTAAAGACAAAAAAAAGTTATTTTGGCAAAATAAAAATAAATTTCATGGACTACAAAAATAATTTCTGAGGATGTGCAGTTTCACATTTTAAACTAATTGTTGTCTTTGTTCATTTTCTGCCTTGGGCCAGTCACCAGCTCACAGCCTAACCTACCTCACATGGCTGTTGTAAAGATATAGGAGGTATAAAGTGGCTGCAAAAGGGGACTTAGTACATGTATCATAGGTATCTAATTTTGGTTTCCTTTAAACAGAACAATGTGTCCTTGTACTGCCCCCCCATAAATTAATACAGTTTCAAGGCTTCAACCAATCTTAATCTAGTCTGATTACTGCATGTTTTAGATGCATAAATCCCATTTGTGTTAAATTGCGCTTTCGCCCAGGTTAGTGTGCATAGGGAATTGATTCCTGAGAGGAGTTATCTCAGGCCTGTAACTATTGAGGCTGGGGGACTGTGGATACTCCTCCTCCTCCTCCTCCTAATAATAATAATAATAATAATAATAATAAATAACATGTTGCTTTTTACTATGAATGCCTTATAGGGTAGAAGGGTGGGATAGAAATATTTTAAATAATAATAATATTTTACCTTTACACATAAGATAGTTTAGAAAAAAGCATACAGTCAACTTTTTTCCTAATTGTTCAGGCTGCAAGCCTATACACACTTACCTGGGAGTAAGCCCTTTTTTACCAAAAAGAGACTTTCTTTTGAAGTAGACATGTACACTATATGTTAATGATACAGTGAATTCTTAATCAGTGCCTTGAGTTTTACTCCTGCACAGCAGAAGGCATGCCTAAGCCTCTTTGCAAAGTTTTCACATTTTACATTTGCCATTTGCGATTAGGAGGGGAGAATTCTTTAATATCCCCCTACAGTTATTGTGTAGTCACATTTGCAGAAAATAATTCCTAGAGAGTACCTGATCGCAGACAAACCCCCCCCCCCCACAAGAAAGATCCATCCTGTTTTCTAGGAAGAAAGGACTATATTTCAAGGGCTAGAAAATGAGAAAGAAGCAGGAGGAAAATGCACTAAAAGGTACAAACAGCAGTAGTTTAGGACCCCAGGGATTCCTGTAGCCTAATGTCCAAACAACTCATCAGTCATAGCTCTGACAAGACTCATTGGCTAAAATCTCTGAAAGGTGGGAACAGCCAGGCTGGCTCATCTCACAGAAATCGCTTAGAAGGTTCACTACACATTTTGCTCTGTAAACTTTATTTTAGAAGGGCTAGAGACTTACATTTTTTTAAAAAAAAGAAAGCTCAGAGTCCAAACCCCCTTGCATGCATGAGCCCTAGTGCAAATTCTCCAACTGCACCATTATAATCCAATCACACCTGATTCTCTTACATAATAGATCAAACTTGGCATGACATGGGAATTCCTCAATTGGAGCATCTTTCCCCCCCCCTCAAAAAACAGATTTGGATCAGGGATGTGGCAAAAAGAGATGGGGTGTTACCCCCACACCAATTACCCAACTTAAATCATATCCCCAAAGCTGATATAGGCAGAGAATGCATGGGCTCTTAAGTCCATGAATTTTGCCCTCCTCAGTTAACAGTACCTGGGGGTCAAAGATTTGGCTCAGGCCCACAGTACAGTGGCAAAGAACTAGACCACTCCCTTTCTCCCACACCACAATCCTCATCCAAATCAGCCTCCCTTCCCCATGGTTGCTTTTTGAGAAATAAAAGGGCATTTTTGAGTACCAAACACAGAACTCCTGGTTCACATCTAATTCAAACTTTAGCTTTCCTGCTACCCTTTCCAACTACAGTGTTGATAATACTGCCCTGTCCCTTGTAACTACTTGGAAAGATTGTTGTTCTGCCAGGTGGTGAGCAGGTGTTTACCACACTTTTGAAGTCGATCTAGGAAAGTCGGGATGTGGTAAAATTCTCCTAACCACTTGGCATAGTCCTACAGAAAGACAGCTTTGTAAGTGGTTGCACACTGTGGCAGGCTACCATTTATTAATAGGTCATCTGTATTCCCTCACAGACTGTTGTAGAAGAGCTGGTGGCAGCACCTAGCATCACTGGAGGGCTGCCAGGGCCTCAGCACCATGCCATGGTCCACGGCTGACACTTTCTGTAGGGTCCCCTTTTAAAAAGAAACGGTCAAGTGACACACTAAGCAGCTGGGTCTAGCTTGCATTTTAATTTCTCACACTGCCCCCACAGCAGTGTTGCTCTGGAGCATTGTGTGAAATTAAATATTGCCCTGCCAGCCATCTGGTGTGGCTTGGAGCACTGCTGCTATGCAGAGCTGGGAAAAGTTACTTTTTTAAAACTACAACTCCCATCAGCCCCAGCCAGCATGGCCACTGGATTGGGCTGATGGGAGTTGTAGTTCAAAAAAGTAACTTTGCCAAGCTCTGCTGCTATGAAAACCCACCAGAAGGGTACTTTGCTCAGGACTCCTTCAGACCTGGAGCCAGGTACAGGTGCAAGAACATAACACAGTGACGATTGAGGAACCAAAACAGAATCAAAGGAAGAAGAGGGGAAATCTTGTAGAATGCAAATAGGATATGTCAGTTCTGTCAGCACCTGTTAGAGTAGAATTGTTTGGCACAGTGCATGCACATTTGGTTGTTTGAAAAGGGCTATGCATGGTCTAATTTTATCAGGTCCTGAGGAAAGCACTGAACAGAGACACAAACATCAAAGCAGCTGAAGCTGCAGCTATTGCTCACAAGCTAAACAACTAAATGTATTTGTTGTGTTGTACTGGATAGTTTTAAAAGGACAAACTGTACTGAAAAATCTATCTAATGGCAGTTGATGAAATGCTGTCAGGCTGAAGATTTCCATTCTGTAGTAATCTGAAAGGGAAACAGCTTTGAGGCAAAGGCCACGTAAGTTAAGAGTAGTCTTAAACACTTGAAAGTCTCAGCATTGACTCACTATAAAACACAACCAGTTAAGCTTAAGATGTGTTCTTGATGGATTTTTCCCCTTCCATGCTCACAGGATTTTATGTTATTCCAGGTAACATTTTAGTGGAATTATTTATTATATGTTTCATTCAGCCTAAACTTTCATTGGTTGTAATATTTTAAAAATTACATTTTATATATCAACCAATAAAATCAGTTTCAGATTATTTACATTTATCTCAATATTTGTCTCAAGGATTTGTGAATTATTTGCCCAGAAAATATCTTAAGGTGAATTTGATCCAGAGTTCACAATGGATAGGACTAGTTTTTACAGTTAGACTGCAATCCTATAAACACTTTCTTGGGAGAGTGAACTATTGAACACAGTGGGTCTTATTTCTAATTGAACATGCATAGGATTGTGCACAATTGACTTAGACAAGAATCTTCCACATAGTAGTTGTTATGTGCCTCCAAGTCGACTATGACTTATGGCGACCCTATGAATCAGCGACCTCCAAGAGCAGCTGTCATGAACCACCCTGTTCATATCTTGTAAGTTCAGGTCTGTGGCTTCCTTTATGGAATCAATCCATCTCTTGTTTGGCCTTCCTCTTTTTCTACTCTCTTCTGTTTTTCCCAGCATTATTATCTTTTCTAATGAATCATGTCTTCTCATTATGTGTCTAAAGTAGGATAACCTCAGTTTCATCATTTTAACTTCTAGTTATAGTTCTGGTTTAATTTCTCCTTTTTGCAGTCCATGGTATCCACAAAGCTCTCCTCCAACACCACATTTCAAATGAGTTGATTTTTCTCTTATCCGCTTTTTTCACTGTACAACTTTCACATCCATACATAGAGATCGGGAATACCATGGTCTGAATGATCCTGACTTTAGTGTTCAGTGATACATCTTTGCATTTGAGGACCTTCTCTAGTTCTCTCATAGCTGTCCTCCCCAGTTCTAGCCTTCTTCTGATTTCTTGACTATTATCTCCATTTTGGTTAATGACTGTGCCAAGGTATTGATAATCCTTGACAAGTTCAATGTCCTCATTGTCAACTGTAAAGTTACATAAATCTTCTGTTGTTATTACTTTAGTCTTTTTGATGTTCAGCTGTAGTCCTGCGTTTGTGCTTTCCTCTTGAACTTTCATCAGCATTCATTTCAAATCATTACTGGTTTCTGCTAGTAGTATGGTATCGTCGGCATATCTTAAATTATTGATATTTGTACCTCCAATTTTCACACCTCCTTCATCTTGGTCCAATCCCTCTTTCCGTATGATATGTTCTGCGTACAGATTAAATAAATAGGGTGATAAAATACACCCCTGTCTCACACCCTTTCCGATGGAGAACCAATCGGTTTCTCCATATTCTGTCCTTACAGTAGGCTCTTGTGCAGAGTATAGGTTGCGCATCAGGACAATCAGATGTTCTGACACCCCCATTTCTTTTAAAGCACAGTCAAAGGCTTTGCTGTAATCTGTAAAGCACAGGGTGATTTTCTTCTGAAATTCCTTGGTCCGTTCCATTATCCAATGTATGTTTGCGATATGATCTCTGGTGCCTCTTCCCTTTCTAAATCCAATTTGGATGTCTGGCATTTCTCACTCCATATATGGTAAGAGACTTTGTTGTAGAATCTTGAGCATTACTTTACTTGCATGGGATATTAAGGCAATAGTTCAATAATTACTGCATTCTCTGGGATCCCCTTTCTTTGGGATTGGGATGTATATGGAACGCTTCCAGTCTGTGGGCCATTGTTTAGTTTTCCATATTTCTTGACAGATTTTTGTCAAAATTTGGACAGATTCAGTCTCAGTAGCTTGTAGCAACTCTATTGGTATGCCATCTATTCCTGGTAATTTGTTTCTTCCAAGTATTTTAAGAGCAGCTTTCACCTCACATTCTAAAATTTCTGGTTCTTCATCATACGGTTCCTCCGTGAATGAATCTGTCATCCTGGCATCTCTTTTATAGAGTTCTTCAGTGTATTGCTTCCATCTTCCTTTTATTTCATCTTGGTCAGTCAGTGTGTTTCCCCGTTGATTATTCAACATCCCTACTCTTGGTTTAAATTTCCTTTTCATTTCTCTAATCTTTTGAACAGGGCTCTTGTTCTACCCTTTTTGTTGTCCTCTTCTATTTCTATACAGTAACTATTGTAATAGTTCTCTTTGTCCCTATGTACTAGTTACTGTATTGTTGCATTTAGGGTTCTGACTGTGTTTCTATCTCCTTTTGGTTTTGCTTTCCTTCTCTCTTTAACCATTTTAAGAGTTTCTTCAGTCACCCATTGAGGTCTTTCTCTCTTTTTAACTAGAGGTATTGTCTTTTTGCATTCTTCCCTGGTAACGTCTCTGACTTCATTCCATAGTTCGTCTGGTTCTCTGTCAACTAAGTTTAAAGCCTCAAACCTGTTCCTTATTTGATCTTTATATGCTTCTGGGATGTTATTTAAATTACATCTCTGAAATTCCACTGTGAGATTCTTCTGGTTCTAAAATCCAGAGAGGTGGGGAGATAAATAATTCAAAATCAGTCCTTACTTACCTTGAATTTCCTTGGCTTGGAAGATTTCCATTTGCAGGATAATCTATAGAGCAAGCTGAAGTATAAAATACAAATGATTTTTGCTTTAAGGAATGGTTTCATACATTTGTTATGAAAATGAAAAAAGAAAAATGTAAGCAAAACTGCCCTGGCTTTCTTCCTCATTTGGAAATAAGGATAATCTCAAAAGAAACATGCATTTAAGCTTCTTTCAGAAATCAAATGCTAATGTCCATCTATCTGACTGTCATTTGCTATGGAGGGCTGCTCTTTATTGATTCTAGGTATTTTTATTCTGTTTAAATATGGGTGTTTGCTTATTAGACAAATGTGAAACACCTGTGGGTTGTTTTTTTTTGATGTTGCAAGTGTTTTGTGCTGTGAATGCCTTGTTTTAAAATGCTATACTCATTCATGTGTTGCCTCTTATGGCTGAAACAAATCAAGCAAACGAAACAGAACAAATCAATGTGTTGTACAACACACCCACATACAGTGTGACAGTCTGAGCTGTTTGGGTACCATGGACAGAGGAAAAGCCCATTCATTCAACCACAGCCTTTCAATCATCATGTACTCTTCCCAACCCCAACCTTCCACAATCACAGCATTTCTTTCATCATATAGTTGGATTGTGAAAACAGGAAGCATGACTCACTGATACTTCTTATTTCAATGCTGGTTGAAGCATGCAAACAAGTCTATCATTCTTTCCTGATGAGTTGATGTTTTAGGTGGAAGATTCATTGAAAATGTATACTTTGAGTGCAGTGGTAATAAAGAACACACATTCCATGTTAAAGATTACCAGGGTGATGTAATAGATGTGTTTTATTCAGGCACAATGAATTAAATGTGCACCATCCCCTTAAGGACAACACAGGGACCCTCCTCTCTGTCGCTCTCCTCTTATGCTAGGATATACCGGGCTGCTGATCTGGGTTAGTCACCCAACCAGCAAGTTGCATATACTCTTGCAAGTAAAACCAGTTAAAATACCAACACTTGTGTGGAATCCATATTCAGTAGTCCACATTTAACAGACAACACAATGGGTGAAATTCAAAAATGAACTGATGCACTTTTTTGGATGACTATTCCTGAATATTTTATACTGAACATGACTCATCTTCAGATGCATTTGAGAAGAAAGGACGCACAGGTTCTTAATGGTTAAAAGCCAATGGAATATTAATGATAATGTTCAGCAGCTTTTCAGCTAGAGCATCAGCATCTTTATACTAGAAGTTGGAAAACTGTCAACATTTAAAAAACAGCCTAATTTTAAGGAAAAAAGAATTTTACAGTGTGTTAGTAGTCATCTGCTCTCTTGAAAATGCGTGTGCCAAGCTCATCTGTGAACATTTTAGTGCAACCTGAGCAGTTAAAGGTAGGGAAGCAAACCCTGATTTAACACTATATTCCAAATTTTATAGTGTTCAAATGCAATCCAAATCATAATATTAATACAAAATTGAAAATTCATTTAAGTTGAATGCTTATCTTTCCAGATCCATAGCCAGCTCTCAGGCCTCTTCCTACGTTTCTATCTTGCTTAGGGATCTGTATTTTCATTGAGTATACGTAGTACATGAATAAAAATATTTTTAAAACTTCCAAAATTATTTCAAACAATAATTATCAAGTGCACAAATCACCTGGAGGAAAGAAAAACACACAACTCGTGCCGTATTTTCTCAGGTCAAGTTGTGTGCAACAGGCTATCATTTCTGAAGCACAAGTGGTTTAACTTTGCCCTTAAAGTTCCATGGCACTAACTGAACAACAGGAAAGATAACTGCATACATGCCTCAACTTGTGAAGATGGCGACAAATTCTGAGTAAGCAACTTCCTCCAACAAAGGCTCTGGTTCCTCTGGCTTCACTCCACCTCTCCTAGACTCCTCTCCCCTCTGTGCGAACTGCAGTTTTTAAAAGGCCAACCCTCTAACCTCCAGATGGGCACTTCTTCTGTACTCCCTGGCCTCCTGACTGCTTTATTCATACTGTATTGTTGAAGTGGGATGGGAGACACTTGTGTCAGGCCCAGGGGAAGGTGCCTGTGGAGGTTCCCGTTCTGGCTCTATAAGCCCTGGTGCTGTGGGATTTGGTCTAGGGGTGTCCTGCTTGACAGCCCCAGATTTGGTGACCGCCTGGTGACCAGCATCAGGTTCAGAGTCAGATACCCAGTCAGGCTTCTTAGCTGGTGACTCAGCAAATGAGGAGTGGGGTCAGGACTCTCAGTAGAGGAAGAGGCCTGTGTATTCCTGTTCTAATTCCAAATTTCAACTGCTTCCCAAACTCTGGGGGGAAAACAATTCAGCATGTAAGAAACAATGGTTCTTTAAGAGACCCACAACAGAACCACTTGTGAAGCAGCAATTTAAAGTTTATTACACGTTCTTGCAAGAGCGGGTGTCCACAAGGTAGGCACACCCAAGTGACATTGGTACAGTTCTTTTATCCTAAAGCCCGTCGCTTCGTTCCCTCCCCTGTTTCCTCATTGGTCAAGTATCCGTGCCGCCTATTCATGTCACAGGAAGTCCCGCCTCTGTTTACATCTCCCACTACTCATATTTTAGCTCCCCCATACTCATATTTATTATTACCCATATTTGGTATATCTCCCTCCCCCTTGTTATATCTCCCTCCCCTGTTCTCAACAGATAGAGCAGAACCTAACCACAAACTGTTTTTGTCGCACCTGTTTCCTGGTATTTGTGTCTACTTTAGCTTATCTTCCTTGCTTCACTAACCACATCTTTACCCCTCCCAAACAACACCCAGCATTTACACAAAGTCACACATCTACACAATTTAAGCACCCTGCAAAAGCAACACACTTTATACATATCACAAGCAGAAATAGTGAAATTGACGAAATCAAATTACAACCAGTTTCTAATGTAGAAAATTGCTCTTCTAAGGGATGCTGGAAGAAACGTACCGCTGAAGGTAGATTTCTGCTGCATTTCTGCTTTTACCCAGTTATGTCTGCAGATACATGGATCAGCATTCATCCAAATCTCCTTCAGTCATGGGGGAGGGGGGAACTGAAATGTGTTGCTCATCGTGGGTGAGATCCAACAGATGCCTGCAATGACATCAATCCTTACTGCATTTTCTGTGCAGTGAGTGGGTTGGGCTAGCAGGAGCTAGTTTTGGCTTTTCCTATGGTGTGCGTGAAGTATTTCAGAAACCTACAAAATTGATTTCGCTTGAGTCCACTCTGAAAATCTGCAGCCTATACCCAGCTTCATAGCGGCCTGAGATTGGTGTGTGAAAGCCAAAGGACCCTGTGTACAAAATAGCAAGCCTATTCTCTGTGTGGATCCTTACGTAGCCTAGAAAGTTATTATCCACACAGAGAAGTATGAGCAAGCTTGGGGGAACCCCAAGTTTCCAGAAGTACAGGAAATCTTTAGAGGAGGATCACTAATAAAAGGTGAGGAAGACAAAATCAGTTCAGTGAGGATTTTGCATGCTCAGTGAGGATAGAGTGCTGATCGACAGTGTGTGGGGAGAGAACTATGACTGATAGACTGGTGTGTGGGTGTTTGCTCAAGAAAGACACTGTGAAACTTGCAGTATGACAGGTAGAGCTCCAGTGCTCACTAATTATTAAGTAACACCCCCCCAATTCAGAACTTCACATTTATACATACAAAGTTATTCCATGCATGGGGTTCTCCATTCATTTCAATAGAGGGGACAGCTCTGTCAGCATAAAGGTTTGTATGCACAGAGTTGCCCTTCCCTTTGAAGTTCTTAGGAAAGGGCTTCTGTCCTTAGATCTTGACATGCTTGCAAGGGATTTGTGGATTGGACTAAATGTGTCTTAAGAGAATCAGGGTGCATATATTCTATATGGGATCCTTCCATCCAGTATCACAAAGAAATACCTTTGACCGGCATAAGCTATCGTTTTCCTCTTTGACTTTAGTTTGTGTATCTTGATTCATCAATATGGTTTGACAACTGTTCCTTGTTCCTCTGGGAAGTTCAACTGGTGCCATTGCAGTTCCATGTAAACTGTCGGAGCAAAATTATTCCCCAGCATGTTTTTCCTCTAGCCTATGGCTCTTCTCCAGATCCTCAGCATAAATCTATGTTTAAAAAATGCTTATGCTGTTTGACTTTACCACAGGGAGACAAATAATAAAGAAATGCATTTCCCTTGTCTTTGTTGTGCTGAACATGAGAGCTGTTTCTGCAAAATTAAGCTGTCACTCTCAAGCACTCAGATAAAGATGGGATAGTGTTCCAACTAATACGTGCAAGAATTCTACCTAGGGCTCCACGGAGCTGGAGACAAGTGAATGACAGTCAGAGAATCAATGCAATTGCTTTGTGATTTATTGAAATTCTTCTTTGGCCAGGATTCGCAATTTAATATCCATAGCAACCTTGCAGCATGTGGTTCCATTTAGAAACAGCACATGGTCTACAAAAGGAGCCTAGCTTCCAGAAAAGAAAAGCATTGCCCAGTAATGCTTTGAATCATTGAAAAATTCCTAGAGCCATATAGAGTTGTCCTACACATTATGTTGAGTGAGCTATTAGAAAGATGTAGTGTAACCCTCTCCCTGATGTGTTAGTAGGGAGTTTTAAAAAATGTGGAGGAGTCTTCAAAAATATGACTCACCCACTGCAGTCCAGTTCTGTTCCCTGCTCCCTTATTCTGTGTATTGCATAGAATGGTTGGTGATGCTAATCCTGGTGATTCATCGGATACAAGTCTGCCTGTTTTTCCTGGGATCATGTTTTCCTTCAACAAGCATGTGTAAAGAGCAGGGATGGAAGGATCTGTCCCATTTGCTTCTCCCAGGTTCTCATTTTTCCAATCTTAAATTCAGTTCTCCATATTTCTGCAGCAATTTCTAATTTTAATTCATCAGCATTTAGTGCAAATTTCTCCTAATAAACAAATTTTGGTATGCAGTTTTGACTAATGCAGAGCTTGGAAAAGTTACTTTTTTGAACTACAACTCCCATCAGCCCAATCCAGTGGCCATGCTGGCTGGGGCTGATGGGAGTTGTCGTTCAAAAAAGTAACTTTTCCAAGCTCTGGGATGTTCATGTTTTTGCAAGCAACTTCCCTAATAGAATGCATTTTTGCATGTTATTTTCATGAATATATTCATTTGTATGCACACTTTCCCCTAATATATGTATTTTTGTAAACAATGAATAGTTGGAAAACTGCATCACAAAACTGAGAGAAGTACGAATTTCAAAGGATGGTTGTGTTTCAGTTCTCATATTATTTCAAAAAGTGTGAATTTGATAGATTCATCTTTATATGCAAACTGACTCATATTTCTCCTCCATCCCTATAAAGTGGGGGTGCTTCTGGATGCAGCTCTGCTCCTAGGTTCTTAGGTTATAGCTGTGGCCAGGAGTGCCTTTTACCAGGCTAGACTGTTGAGTCATCTGTGGCCCTTTCTTCAAGATAGGGCCCTGTCTACCGATATCCTTCACTGAAACACACATATTGACTATAGCAGATGTTCCCAAACTATGGTCCACAGATCACCAGTGGTCTGCAAGCTTCATTCAGGTGGTCCACAGCATGTTTGTAAAAACACTATTACACATCATACAGCATCTAGCAGAATGCATTCCATACATTTCTACAACAGGCAGAAAAATCATTAAGTGGTCTGCCAAGACCCTCAGGAGTCTTCAAATGGTCCATAGAGAAAAAGGTTTGGGAAGTAGACTGCAGCAATAAGTTGTTTGCAGGACTACCCTTGAAGATGTTATAGAAACAGCAGCTAGAGCAGAATGCTCCAACTCATTTATCAGCAGGTGCAAGCGTCAAGGGACATATTAGGTTTATGTTAGCTGATCTGCATGGGCTTCTGATTTGCTACCACAACTGAGTCAAAGTGTTGGTTATGACTTAAAGCTGTAAGCATATCTCCTGGAGCTTCTCCTCCTAGATGACCTCCATTCTGGAGTGATCTTACTTAGGACTCCTCTTCTTTTCCTGCCTTTGTACTGCCAGACAGCTGCCATTATCTGTTAGGGTGACTAGTTATGCATTGCCAAAAGCAAATAATGGGCACGCATTGCCACAAAAGATTACACCGATCTGCATAAAATGCTCATACATTGGTTTATATGTATAGATGATGCACATTTAGAAATCATTACTGAAATTTAAACAGAAATATAATAAATGTCACCAAAGTGGGGAACAAGAGTGGGGCCAGGTGACCTGGCTAAAGGTGTCGAGTTGCTAACTGTTGGATCGGCAATTTCTCCCTTTGGTTTATTTATTTATTTTATTTTATTTATATACCGCCCTAAGCCAAAAAGGCTCTCTGGGCGGTGTACATAAGAGATAAAACAAGCACAATATCTTCATCTTTACACTAGACTTGGATTGGACAGCCCTTCAAAGAGAGGATGCCTTCAAATAGAGGACTATCTTCTGATGCCCTCCAGGCAGAGGGCAGTCTTCTGTAATATAGGACACGCGCCTAGCTTCTTCTCTGTTGGCTCCTCTTGACTGTACATAGAAAATGCCAACAGGAGCTATGGAAATGAGTCAACAACTCACAGTTCAAAATGTTACTTCTCTGTTCTAATGCTGCTTCTGATTGGCTCTAGCAAATCTCAAAGGCTCTTACAAGCTCAGGATGTACCTGATAGAACCATGGATACAGGAGGATGCATTTGCATATATATCACCAGCATGATCTACAATTTAGCCTCAGTTTTTTTCCTCATAGTAATGGGCTTGCAAACTGAACTTAATAAAAGTGAAGCCATTCTCCCCACCACTGTCTCCCATGTATGGGACCTATTTCCATATGATATTCCACAGTGCAATCCAGTACCTTGGAACATTTGAGTTAAAAGGTTGTTCATCCCACTGACATCAATGGTGCTAAAAGGATTTCCTTTAAGTACTCCAGCTTAACTTAGAGAGATGCAGCCACCATATTGAATTACTACACCAATTTGTTAGAGTAAATGCCCACTTAATAAGATTCAAGGGGAAAATATTCTTCAAAGGATACTTGCTCTAAAGAGATTGATCAAGAATATTTGCCAAACACAAATGGAAATGTTGAACTGCACCCAAATGCTATGATTAAGTTTGCTATCCAATCTGCTGGCAATTCCATTCTTGTAATGGCCTGGTGCCCAAACGAGACAGGCAAGCAAGAAATAATATACCTAGTAATGCTGTCATCAGATATAGCAGACCAGTGGCCTCATAAAGTCAGTGATTTCCCCTCCCAAAAAGTAAGTTGTTTTCTTCTTTTCCAGCATACATCACAGCCCTCCCCATAGATTCAGTTGCTGTGCATGCAATTGTAAAGGATTTAAATGGAAAAGCAACTGTTAATTTATCCTAGCATGCTTCTTTGAAATAATCATTGGTTATTTTAACAGAATGAAGAAGGAAATGAATCCCCCACTTTCCTCAAATAAGGCTCTTCTGTGAGTCTAGTCATCTTAACTGGCCTACATCACTATAATATATGCAGTTAAAAATGGAAAATGGGATTTCCTAAAGGGCCATCTATGCAAAATGATAAAAGAGTTATCTGAAGCAGAGGAAGATTGGGTATTAGGAGGGGGACCTTGCCCTGAAATACACTGCAATAAAACTAAGGTGAGTGTCATCATTTCTGAATGCTGAACATATATTTCAATTCTATATTTTATTTTCAAATATTGTAAACTGCTTCTGGGAACATGTTTGAAGGGTGGGGTAAAACTGCCTAAAATACAGCAGGCATATTTATTAAATTTTCTTCAAGAAAGCTGATGTTATATTTATGGAGATAACTGATACATTTGTTGGAATCAAGGAATGCAAACCTTTATGATGAGAGATTCTGCTCTCTCTTTAGATCTGAAACAGCTTGGTGAAAATCAATGAAGTTACATCAGTTTTACCCTTGGGTAAACTGCAGTAGTGTTTTACTGTGGACCCTTTAGTTTTACTCTGCAATCCCCTAATAGGCATTAGATCATAGTTTTGATTTTATTTTACAATGTGGAACAGCTGCTAATAAAAAATATCCTGTGCTTTTCATTGAAGCAAAGCCATCTTGATTTTTCTTCATTTCCTCATGTAGCCACCTCTGCTAATGTTTCACACCATGATTCTCAATTGCCCACTTTACAACATGCAGCCAGTAGGTCATAATGTAGGTTTCACAATGCCTAGCAAATGCCTTGTTTCTGTGTATTCAGTTGCACTGCATTTTGCAAAGACAAAGTTCTGGACATGGCTGCTCAATCTGACCCGGTTGTGGGGCTTACAGGGCTTCCCTGGTGAGGGGGAGGGAATCCTGCTGAATCTCACAAGAAAGTTGGCTCCCAGGAGTTCCCACAGGATCTCATGGATGAGCCTATAAAACGCCTAGTGCGGCACCAGCCCGACTTCTTGGAAACCCTCCCTCGCCAGCCTCACCCAATCCACCCGCTGTTGTGAGCCCTGCTGGAGGGGGGTGGATGGGAGAGAACAAAGCGGAGGAGGAGGCCAAGCAAGGCATGGGACTCAGAAGGCGCCCCAGCTCTTGGACAGTTCAAGCCCAGCAGCTCCAGATACCCCTGTGGAGAGTCAACCTGTTTCCCAGCTTGACACTTCCCCTCTCCCTGCGCCGGTGTCACCAGCAGGCAGTCCTCCTCCCTCAGAGGGAGAAGATGGGATGGTGACAGAGGTAGGAGATTCAACAGACAAAGTTTGAGGCAGAGCCTTTGCCTGCGCGCTCCCAACAGGAACAGCTGGCACACTCAAGCCTTATGTAAGCTGGGGGGGGGATAGCTGCTGAGTCAGTGTCTTAGAGCTGCGAAGTTGTGCCTAGTTAGTCCTAGAGAGTTGCTGGTTAACAGGACCAGAAAAGAATTCCTGGGAGACCAGGGTTCAAATCCCCACACAGCCATGAAGCTCACTGGGTGACCTTGGGCCAGCCACTGCCTCTCAGCCTCTCAGCCTCAGAGAAAGGCAATGGTAAACCCCCTCTGAATACTGCTTACCATGAAAAGCCTATTCATAGGGTCGCCATAAGTCGGGATCGACTTGAAGGCAGTCCATTTCCATTTTTCACAAAGATCGGAGCAGCTAACAATCTTGTGCAACTTGATTGAACTAACTCACAGCATTTCCTACTTCACAGGGTTGTTGCAAAGATGAAAGGGAGAAGGACCAAGAACAAAAGTATAATGCAAATATACCATGTCATATTCACAAACCATGCAGGGAAGGGGGAAAATGCTCAAAGGCAGCCCCCTCCCCAGCTACTTTATCAGCAACAACCCACAGTTCTGATATTTTACAGCAAATTACCAAAACACACACACACAACAACACACAAACACATTAAGCATGTGCAGCTTGACTGAACCAACTCTCAGTTTAATTTACCTCATAGAGTTGTTGCAAACATAACAGGGGAGGACCCAGGAAGAAAAGCGAGGTGCAAATATTTCATATTCACAAACCATGTAGTGAAGGTGAAAACACACACAAAAAGGTAGCCCCCACAATTGCTTTAACTGCAACATTCCACAGTTCTGGCCAAACCTTGGCTTCAGACCATGTGTGTTTTTTTAAGTGAACCAAAGCAATTCCCAATTTGGACATAACATTAAGTCAAATATTACGGCCTGTTGCTCCACTCACACTATGAAAGAAGTGGAGAAGGAGTGATCTGTACGTTCATGGTAATCGATTTATCATGGCTCATCATGAGGTGTGAATGAGGCCATTATCACTTTTAGAACAGTGTACACCTTTTAAGTTAGCCAAAGAATAAAATACCATCAAAATGAAGCATTTCAGAAAAGAGCAAACGTAATATTTACAATTAATTGCCAGAATCAATCTTCTCTCTACATAACAGCATAGCATATGAACTATTGTGTTTTTCATCACTGACTGATCCCTAAAAGTCCTGCTGGATTTCAGTTATGAGAATGAAAAATTCTTATTTATACCCTGAAAGGTTGCAATTCTAAGCACAGCTACCTGAAGAAGGCTTCCCTGGACTGAGAAGGTATTGTTGCGCCCCCCCCCCAATCTCCAAGCTGTGAGATTCCGGGGGGTTCCTGCGCCAATCCAGGGTTTGTTTTCCTTTGGGAAGAAGGTCAGTGGAGACTGTGGTGTCTTTATGGAATATGGTTTCTTTATTTACACACATTGCAACCTGAGCTTAGGATGGAGGGGTTCAAGGCATCAGCAGTCTAATATCCAGCTTTTCCATCCAGGTGCAGGGGCATCCTATCGCCACAATGCAGGGAGCCAGCCTCTCTCCATGCCTGCAGCCCCAGCCATCCTCTAGAACACAACCGAAACTACCAGCCCACACCTCTGCTAGCTGCCAGGAGTGGGGGGAAGGCTCTCCCGTAGAGTTTAAAATGACAAAAGGATCTTCCTAGCCCCTTTCACCAGTTACAGGGGCAACTAAATAGGACCATTAACTACCTGGCCACTCTATTTGATTAACAAAGGAGATTCATCTGGCTAGCAGAGCCAGCCTCCCAGGCATAGGATTCCAAATCAGAGGCTGGAAAGGTGACCCACAGAAATCATCCATTCCAGCCCCCCCCCCCATGCTCATAACAATATTAATAATTTTAGACCAGTTGCAAATGTCCCTTTCTGGGCAAGGTTCTTGAGAGGTACTTGATTTTCTAGATTGAGCTTCAGGCCTGGTTTTGTTATGGAAACTGCTTAGGTCACCCTGTAAGATGACCTGTGTTGGGAGAGACAGGAACAGTGTGATCCTGTTGATCTACCTTGACCTTTCAGGGGTGATCCTTCAGGGGTGAGTGTCTGAGCTGGGTGTTGGGGGCACCACATTGATGTGGCCAATTCCAGAATTGGCTCTGTGGGTTCTCCAGTGTGGGGCCTGTCCCCCATAATGTTTAACATGTTGTTTAATATCTACATGAAACTGCTGAGTGGGGTCATATGGAGTTTAATAAATAATAATAATAATATTAACTTTATTAGTCGCCCATCTGGCTGGATGTCCAGCCACTCTGGGCGACGTACAAGATAAAAACAATACATTAAAACGTTAACATTTAAAACCATAACAATAAAAACCTAACCCACCCCAAAAGCCTGCCTGAAGAGCCAGGTCTTCAAGGCCCGGCGGAAGCTCATCATAGAAGGGGCATGGCAGAGATCATTTGGGAGAGAGTTCCACAGGGTGGGGGCCACTATTGAAAAAGCCCTCTCTCTAGTCCTCACCAGTCTAGCTGTTTTAACCGGTGGGATCGAGAGAAGGTCTTCTGAGGCTGATCTTGTTGAGCGGCATCCCTGACGATGCTGGAGGCGCTCCTTCAGATAGACTGGGCTAAAACCGTATAGGGTTTTAAAGGTCAAAACCAACACCTTGAATTGGGCCCGGTAAACAACCGGTAGCCAGTGCAACTCCTTCAGCACTGGAGTGATGTGATCTTGCCGGCGGCTGCCTTTAATTAGACGAGCTGCCGCATTCTGTACCAGTTGCAGCTTCCGGACCGTTTTCAAGGGTAACCCCACGTAGAGCGCATTGGAGTGAGTTGTTATCAGTACGCTGATGCCATGCAATTCTATTTTCATCTTCTGCAGGTGAGACAGTGGATGTGCTGAATCAGTAGTTGGTTGTGATAATAAACTACATGAAGGCCAATAAACTTAAACTCAGTGGCGTCACTAGGGTTGGTGTCACCCAGTGCGGTAACTCATGGTGTCACCCCCATGGACCTCCTCCCGTACAAGGTATGCTAGCATTCTTCAAGTACTTGAAAGGTGGGCTGGGATCTCTTCTCGATCATCCCAGAGTGCAGGACACAGAATAATGGGCTTAAGTTGCAGGAAGCCAGATTCCGACTGAACGTCAGGGTCATGCCCGTACTGGGTCAGAATATTATTTCACAAAACTTTTCATTCCAACATTACATTAATTTAAGGACCAATATTCAAAACAAAACAGAACAAAACCCCAATCAGCTAATTGACAATGTTCCAAAACTTGTACTATGCCAATTTAATCATTTCTGAAATATGCCACAATTAAACTGGTCACATATCAGTGGTGGTTTATTTTTACAGTCGATTTATAGTCTAATAAATTGTTCTACACCATCTCTTAAAAAAGAAATAAATCCTGGATAAAACCACATCTTCTTCTACTGGTGTAACAAAAAACATGTCCAGACAACAAAAATGTGTCCTCTTCCCCATCCACCTACCCCAGCCCATATTCTAATACTTAAAGCTGAATCCAATGCAACTGATGGAGTAACATTTGGAATATGCATGGGCAACTAATGTGAAAACTGGATATTCACATAACATCAGATGTTGAAAGAAGCAGCCCTTATAAGCGAAAGTCCTGTTGGTAGGGAGAAGGGACATTAACCCATATTTTAGTCCAGCTCTGAGAAGGGTCCTGAGGTGCTCAAACACTTACTGTTTCACTCAACCAGTTGCCCCCATATAAGGCGCAATCTTGGCCAGTGGAGATCCTATCTGCTTTCCTTTGAAAGCAACTTCACAACAACAGTTTGGACATTTGAGCTGGTACAGAATGTGGCAATTAGAATACTTTTAGGAGCTAGGTGTTTGGATCACATAACACCTGTTCTGCACCAGTTAGACTGACTGCTGATTTGCTTCTGTGTCCAATTCCAGATGCTGATATTAAACTTTAAATTCCCAAATAATTTGGGACTAGACTTATGTGATGGAATCATTTGCACCCATTTAAAGCTACCCTATCTGTGAGATTGAGAATGGAGGCCCTGCTCACTGTTCCACTGGTGAGAGTTGTTAGACTGGCAAGTATTAGGAATAGGGGTTTTCCTGCAGTGGGCCTGCATCTCTTGAATACCCTCTCCAGGGAAATACTTATGATGCTTTAGGAACATAGGCATCTGTCTTATACTGAGTTTAGCCTGTTGGTCCATCTAAGCTCAGTATTGTCTACAATACTGACACTCCAGGGTCTCAAGCAGAGGTCTCTCCCAACCCTACCTGGAGATGATAGGGGCTGAACCTGGGACTTTTGACATGCAAAACAGATGCTCTGCCACTGAACTACAGCCTTTTGTTGACCATTCTGAGCACCTTAAGAACATAAGAACATAAGAAGAGCCTACTGGATCAGGCCAGTGGCCCATCTAGTCCAGCATCCTGTTCTCACAGTGGCCAACCAGGTGCCTGGGACTTATTCTGGTGTGTATTGGGGGTGTGTATTCTGGTGTGTATTGGGGTGGTTTTATGCTTGCATAAATGCATCTCCGCTGTTGCTGTTATTAACCCAGGGTGTAGTCATCCAGGGTGATGGTGGTTCTTAGATCCTTTACTTTTTTGGGAGCAGGGTCCCTACGTCTTCAGCATCCTGAGACAATCAGCATGAAAGGGGAGTGTGTTAGCCACCGAGAAGAGTCTTCTAGCAATCCTCCTCATCCTTTCCTGCTGATCGGAGCCAATCAGAGTGAAAGGAGGTGAGTCAGCCACCAAGAAGACTCTTCTCAGCAGCTAACACTATCCCCTTTCATGCTGATTGGCTCCTAGGGAGATCTGTTGTTGTAGGAGAAGGCATTAACAAGGATCTCAGTCTCAGCCCAGCAGCAAAAAGGGTGTGTGTGAGTGTGACCCTGCACTTCTGGATTTGCCACTGCTACTGCTACTGCTATTAACACAGTGTTTTGATATTATTTTCATAATTGGAATCTTACTATACTGTTGTTTGGCTTAGGAAGTAATCTGCCTGAAAGACGGGATAAAACCCTATCAAACAAACAAAACCACTCTGGGAAAGTGTCTCCCTCAAGCCTGGCTCCTGTGCCCCTGGAATAGCTCTGCGTTCATCATCTGGGCACTGAAGCTAATTGCACCTGCCCTTCTTCTTATCCCACCTAAAACAAACTTGGGCATAGAAGATTCTCGTGATTGATTAGCACTGGGCATAGCAAACCCCTCGCTCCTGTCCCACAGCCAGAGCTTCCTAAGCAGTGCAACAGCAGGGCTAGAATGGAGGCAAAGGATCCAACACCGCTATCTCCGAAAAGGGCAGGGATCCCGATTCCGGCTCAGAGAGAGACAGTGCCCAACTGATGAGAGGGGAGACCCTGGCGGATATCCCCACATCCCAGAAAGGCCGAGGATACCCAAAGCACGCAGCTGCTGCTGGGATCCAAAGCTGCCCCTCCTGGTTCAGGAGTCCGGAGTGGCTCACTCTGACAGACACACCCGAAATCTCCTGCTGAGCAAGCGCACGCACGTGAGGCCAGCCAGTCCCGTCCATGCCTTGGGGAGGGTGCGCGCCAAAGGGGCACCCAGCCAGAGAAGCAGGCCCGGCTGGGAACGCCGGCACGCCTCCCTTGCCCCACCGACGCTGCTCTCGGTGTCGCCCACCTGCCTGCCTGCCTCCCAGGAGGAGTTGGCTGCTCCGACACCGCCCCAGGGGGGCGCTTCTCGGCTCCTTTGCTGGGCAACTGCGCCCTGCCCCGTGACGGGGCATCTCTGGGTGTCACCCCCCTCTTGGTGTCACCCGGGTGTGAGCCGCACCCCCTGCCACCCCCGTAGTGATGCTGCTGCTTAAACTTAATACATACAAGACTGAAATACTCTTGGTGGGGGTTCCTCTGACCAGCTGAGTAGTATATGGCCTGCTCTAGTTGGGGTCACACTTCCTCTGAAGGACCTGGTTCGTAGTTTGGGGTTTCACCTGGATCCATTACTGTTGCTTGAGACACAGGAGGACTCAGTAGGCTGATGGCCCAACTACGAACCAATCTGGACAGGGAAAACCTGGCTACAGTAATCTATGCTCTGGTAACCTCAAGGTTGGATTATCGCAATGTGTTCTGGGTGGGCTGTCTTTGAAAACGGTTTGGAAGCTTTCATTAGTGCAGAATGGTGACAGGTTTGAGGTGAATAGATCATATAATACCAGTTCTGTTCCAATTATACTGGCTACCTATACGCTTCTGAGCCCAATTCAAAATGCTGGTTTTGACCTTTAAAGGTCTTTTTGGCTCAAGATGCCAATGTATTCTAGAACACCTCTCCCAATCAGGGTTGCCAGGTCTCTGGTTTTTGCCCAGAGACTCCATTTTTTTGGGGTGCTCCCCAGGTCTCTGGGTGAGTCACCCCAATCTCCAGCCTCTTAGCTTTCATTTTAAAAAATAAGTTTTTAGGTAGTCTGGTTCAAGAGATATACACCAAAATGTCAGCCACAGCCTCTGCAACTTCTGTTAGAAGTCAGCTGCTCTAATTCCTGCCCTTTCAGATTTTTAGTCAATAAGTGATGTCAGGGTTGTGATTGATGAGAGATTTGCTGACCTCCAGGCAATGGTTAGAACCCATTGCAAATCCTGAAAACTGTTTCCTGTTCCTGCTTGTCTGCACATCAGAAGTTGAGTGTATAAATTTCAGCCGCAGCAAAATTGCCTTTCTACAATAATATAATAATAATATACAAATCCTCTGTTGTTTTCACCCTGAGGGGAAGATTAGGCTGAGAGATGGTGAGTAGTCCATGTTCACCAAGTAAAATTTATAGCTGATTTCCATTTTAAAAATTAATTAAAATGATTTACACGCAGCCAACATTTCTGAAGTAATGCAGACCACATAATACATTTAAAGCGCATCCAACTCACATTTAAAGCGCATGACTTCCCCCAAGAATCCTGGAAATTGTAGCTTCCCCCTCACAGTAGCTTCCACCACACTTAACAAGCTACATTTCCCATGATTCTGTGGTGGGATTCATGTGCTTCAAATGTATGTTGAATGTTCTTTAAATGCATGGTGTGAATCTGCCCTAAGTATAATGTGCATCCATTAGTGAATTGAAAAGAACAGATTTAAAAGATACTTTTTTAAACAGGGGAAGAGCTGTAGCTTAGTAGTAGGGCACATGCTTTTCATGCAAAAGTCCCAAATTCAATATTTGGAAAAGACTATTGTCTGGAATCCTGGAGAGCCAATGCTAGTCCATGCCATTAGCACTGAGCTAGATAATACCAAATAGCCTGAGTCGGTATAAGAAAGGTTCCTTTGTTCTAAAAGAGGAAAGAGATCCAAGGGCCATAATGTTTATTTATGTATTTTATTTACAATATTTATATACCGCTTTAGTGTTAAAAAAACTCAAAGCAATTTACAAAAAGAATTAGAACAAAACCTTTTGGCAAAAACAATTAAAAACAGGTATTTAAAAACATTCAAAATAATAATACCAACAGTGAGTTAAAACAGATAAAAAGCAGTAATCGCTTCTATGTGCCTGGGTAGGCTTGCCTAAACAAAAATGTTTTTAGCAGGTCCTTAGATATCCTTAGGAGCCAATAAGCATGAAAGAGGGGAGTGGTAGATGCTGAGAAAAGTCTTCTCAGTGGCTGACTCACCTCCTTTCACTCTGATTGGCTCCAATCAACAGGAAAGGACAAGGAAGCATGTTAGAAGGCTCTTCTCAGTGGCTAACACACTCCCCTTTCATGCTGATTGTCTCATAGGATGCTGAAGACATAGGGACCCTGCTGGGACCCTGTTCCCCAAAATGTAAAGGGTCTAAGACCCTCCGAGATCCTGGATAACTATACCCCTGAGTAAATCCACTCTGGGTTTTACTCTGAACTTTCAAAGAGCTGAAAATCTACATTAAAACCCACAGCAGATTCACTGACCCACAGACATCGGAGCCACCAGACTCCACTGTCTATAGAGTTCTTATCACCCTTTACTTGTGTTTAGGATCAGTCCCTGTGCTTCTCACACAGGAAAGCCCACAAAGGAAGAGCATTTTTGATCATCCAAATAGATTACAAAAAACAAAAAGAACCCCCTCATCATATTTAATCAAAAGGGTTGGTGCACACAATATCTTGCAAATCCAGCAAAATCCCTAAATACAGTTGATGAGAAACACATCTCATAACTTTTAAAGCATTTTGGAAATGTCTTCAGAGAACAAAGCTTGAATGAGCTACCCCATCCCCACTCTCACTTTTGACGTAAGTAGGTCATCAACTTTAATGAAATGATAACAGCAAACACTGGATCCAAGCCAACATTTTAAAATCACAAGTTGGAAATGTAAAGTTGTTTCTAAGAATGTAAAAGCTGCACTACCAGGGTCTTTTTTGACTCATATTTGGACATCATATTTAAGGATAAAGCATCCCATAATAAGCATTGCAGTGCGTCAGCCTTGGCCTTTAAACTCTGTAGAGCACTAGCTTTATAGCACTGCCAAAGTTTTAATTTGCTTTTCTAAATTCTTCCTGAATGTTGAATTACGGTCTACCAAAAATACCACATGCAAATGAGCTTTGACATTTTCTTTCAGATACGTGACCACTCACACATATTATAAATTCTTAGCTGAGAACAGTGCCATGCCAGAAAGTTGTCATGTCTCATGCCAAAATGCATTATTTTAGAAGTAGAGACCTGTTCACCAAATAAGAGCACCCTTTAATTGAAAATAAATGTATTACGTTATTACATCAGGAAAAGTATTAGCATATTAATCACACGGGCTGGGACAGCAAATAAGCATGGTGACATGGATCATCACAAGCCCCATCTGCAGTATACATTTAAAACAGTGTCATACCACTTTAAACTGTCATGGCTTCCCCCAAAGAATCCTGGGAAGTGTAGTTTGTTAAGGGTAGTGACAGCTGTTAGGATACCCCAATTCCCCTTACAGGGCTACAATTCCCAGAGTGGGTGAACAAGCAGGGGTCTCCTGGCAACTCTTAGCATACTTAACAAACTACACTTCCCAGGATTCTTTAGGGAATTGCTATTTAAAGTGGTATGATACTGCCTTAAACGTATAGCACAGATGGGGCCACAGCATTATCCTTACCGTTCAAAAATGCAGTTGAACATGGCAGTGCTTGAATTACTAGAGAGGGCATAGCCCCCTAATCTTTAGCTACTATTTTAGAAGGCTACTGGATGAGGGGATGAGGGTTTGCCTAAATCTTGGGGGTAGGGAATGAAAGGTTGGGGACTGTGGAATTAAGATTGCCCCTAGTTTTTCACTAATAATTTGAGTCCTGACATGGATGAATGTTTTGGGTTGTCAACAGCAAGAACAAATTCAAATGTGGGTCAGTAATAGTAGCAGGAGCACCTGCCCTTCCCCCCGGCAGTGGCATCACTTGCCAGTTATCAACATGGAGGTGAGGTGGCAGGGAGGTTGGGACTGTGAGGGCAACCAACAAAACCTATCTGACACTCCTGCTGGTTTGCTCACAGAACCCCAGCCTCCCTGTTATCTTGCCCTTCCTGATACGTGGCAATGACCCCACTGTTGGGAGGCTTGGTGCATGGCCCCCTTCCTTCCTTCCAGCTGCTCCTGAATAGTACTTTTCGCTCAGCTCTGCTTGAGAACTGGACAGTCAGTTTAAACTTACATCAGCACTAGTGATGGCACAGTATTCTACAGGTAATAGGCTGGCTTAAGGGTCACAGGGCAGGCATTGTGGTGCATGCAGCTCTGTCCCAAAGCAGAAGGCCAGGGCTCAAGAGGAACGGCTGGGGGGATTGCCGCTGCCATACCCCTATCCCTCCCACATCTGCTGCCTGAGACAGTCAACTCACTCTGCCTGATGATAGGACTGGCCTGGTTAAATTCATTATGAACTAACCTGTATCGGAGTAGTCAACGGAGAATTTTAAACAGGATTCCATCACAGTTTACTTGGCAGTTAATTTGGTGCATATTTATACTCAGCAGGAGTGGTATTGCGAACCCCAGATCTGAAAACTTTCTTATCGGTTGGTCATGTCAACTCTAACCTATCCTGCAGGATTTTTGAAAGGATGAATGAAATAAATGTAAAGCTCTTTGTAGGCTAAAAGCACTATAAAGGGATTCATCATTATATAACAACAACTTGGCATTATCTTAGTTATCATTGCCAAGAGATGTGAAGGCCTGGAAAACAAACTGAAAAAATATGGGGAAATCCCATTTCCCACCCCTTTCCCCCTTTTCTGTCAGGGGAAAAAAGGCTTTCAAAAAAACAGGGGGAAAGTTTTCCCCCTAGTTTTTCTGGCTATATCCAGGCCTTTACATCTGTACAGTTAGCCAACATTATCCCATGTTGCAGAGGAGGGATGAGGGAGGCTGAGAGAAGGGTGGCTTGCCTATGACCATCTTGAGAGTTCATGGATTGTTGCACTGTGTGTATTTGTGTGTGCTTAATTTCATTTAAAGCAACATCACAGCAGCAGAGTAACAGCAGATGTTGAAATGCGAGTGTGCCATCATGTGCGTGCGTTTGCCTAAGAAAGCAGGCTTTTACCCTGCATCAGCATCACTGAGACTTGAGACTTAGTAAAATAAAAAAAGCTACTTTATTTATAGAAATACATTGTAGATAGAAAAGGCATACCTAGTTGTAACTAACTAGCTAAGTTGGAGGCATAACGCCCAGGTGTAGGAGTCAGCCCCATGCTTGGGGAGAGAGCCGAGACAAAGGGATGTCTCCTCTCTCCCGGACAGCCTGAGGAGAAAGGAAGGGAAAGGGCAGAACGAGGAGGGGCAAGTAAGTCTCCCTAAAGACGTCACAGTCTAGCGACAGAAGGAAGTCAGTCAGAGCATCACAGGTAAAAGGTAAACAAAGGGCTTATCCAAACGGAGCGGGATAATCCACGGTTTCCATATTTGGTTTGTCATCTGATAGTCCTCACTTTGCCTTTTAGTTCGCTCTTTCCCAATTAAAAAAAATGCTTTTTTGCACCCACACCCGCAGCGGTAAGACCCCTACATTCTTTTCACTTTTTCCAAGTTCCGCCTCTAAAACCTCCCCCTATCAACCAGTTGGTCAGCAAAAAAATGATGTATGCTCCTCTCCCCCTTTGCAACGAAGCACAATATGGCTGTAAAGGAGTTCTCGCTGCGGAAGGAAAGGGAGAAGGAGGAGGGTGGTCGGTTTCAGCCTGCCTCTGGAAAGCTTTGTCAATTTCATTCTACTTGCTGGGGTTTTTGCTTCAAATCATTTTGCCTCGGGAAGGAAAAGGAGAAGGATGGGGGGATGACACATTTCTTGCTTTTTTGGAGAAATAAATGCAATTGCCAGCGTGTGTATCTCCTTAAATATCCATAAAGGCAGAAAAGCATACATTTTTTAGGCGTAATATGGCAAATACAAACAAGAAAGGGGCTGCTGGTCGGTTTCATGCCTGCCTCTGGAAAGCTTTGTCAATTTCATTCACACACCCTTCCTTCTCCCCAGCTAGTAGAATGAAATTGACAAAGCTTTCCAGAGGCAGGCATGAAACCGACCAGCAGCCCCTTTCTCACTTGCTGTGCATTGCAGATCTCACCCAGAGCTGCCGCCCAGTTTGCAGGCTGGCAAAAAATTAAATGCATCTGTGCAGTAGTTGCAGACCTCCCCCAACACCCCACCATTGTGATGATTGGTTCAATTTTCCCAGGCTTATTCTCGCACATGCGCAAAAGTGCAGATATGTGATTGGCTGGAATGAGGAGAAGGGGCAAGGGGAAACACCCAAGAACCACCCTTTACCAGCTGTAAAGTCCGCGGTATTGCATCCTACCTCCTGAAGACACAGCGGATGATCCCCGATTTTAAACAGCAAATTGCATTTTTGCCGGTATTGCAAGGAGCGGATTTAACCCGCGAAAATGCGTAACAGCGCGAGACGTCATTTGGACAACCGAAAAATAATGAACACACATAGCGGGCATGTCACACATTTTGCAGTCATCTGGATGAGCTCAAAGCCTATCCATCTGGAGGACCCTAGCTCTATCTTCCTTCTGGAGCTTAAACAAAAGAACAAAACAGGAGTTGCTCTTGCCCCACTTCCAACATGGATGAGCGTAATATTTGAACCTGGGGCACAAAACCAAACTTAAAGTCAAAGTGCATGTTGCAGAGATGTCGCGCAGTGAATTGATTCACAGATGAGGTAAAATGGATCCACACACCACACATTGAACTCGTCCCAAATTAGTCAGCAAGTTCTCAACACAATCTTCATAAAAGCAATGTAAGCTACTCCTTTCATATCTACCTTTTTCTGTCTTTTTTTTTTTTTAAAAAAACTCTGTCGGGGAAAATGTTCTGCCTCCTTTCAGTCTATGCCACAATAAGTATTTCCCATTTCTGGAGCAGTGAGGCTCTTTTGAAGAGGAGGGTGCACCAGAGAGGACAAAATAGCAAAGGCAGCTGCTGCCCTTTGACAAATGAAATAAATAAAATTGTCAAGCATGGAGAAAGTGGAACCGCTGCAGGCGTCCACCACATATCCTGGTGCAACATTTATTTCCTCTTTGATTGGATGTGGAGATAGATTGTCAACCTGATTGGTTGTTGTAGCAGCCTCACAGGTAAGACCAGTTGTTTGCCTTGAATAGCCCCCCTGGCTGCTGTAAACCTATTCAATTAAGTTGGGAAAGATAAATTGCCAAGCTGCTGATGCCCCCCCCAAGCATTAAGCTCACTGATGAGAATGAGGTAGTTTGTTTCAGAAAACTGTGATTAGTTGAGAAATAAGCCTGTTGGTGGAAGGCCTAGGACTTCTCAAGAGCACCTTGTGAAGATGAGTGTGTGTGGTTTTTTTCCTGGAGGTTTTGTGGAAAGGTGTATTGTTAACATTAGGTTATGGTCAACAACTAGGCAACTAGCATTTGGATGTTCCTTGAAGTGTGACTAATGACAGATGCTGGGGAGGGATCCAGCTTTGAGACCTTGATAGAGGATTTCTGAACACTCTGCTTCATAAATCCACCTCACAGGGAGGAAAAAAATGCTTCCCAACATTTTATAGCACTTGCCAGTTCCCATAGCTGCTACAGTCAGGGCTACTTAGAGACCCACCTTCTCCTGCCAGGCAGTGCTCTAGGTAAGGAAAGAACTGCTGCTCTTCAGTTCCTACACAACAGTGTCATGCCTTGGCTGTTTTTTGTTGCCAGAAGGAACAAGGAAAGAGCAGCCTTGCCTCTTTGGCTTTCCTTCTCTCTAGTACTGGCACTGCTGTATTTGCTGGCAGTGCAGGTAAAAGCAACGCTAGCATCACAATCCAACCGGAGAGAGAGGGAGAGGGAGAGAGAGATTTCCTTTTATGTTCCACCACAAGATAACATGGTGCCACACTGCCAAGTTGTGATGGGGGAAATTCACACACACACACACACACATGCTAGGGATTGGGGGAGGGAAATTCAGTTCAGTTCACATTTAAAGGCAAACCTACCAAATTTGCACTCGCCAAAACAATACAACAACTGAAACACAGCCATTGTTTGAAATTCACACTTTGAACTGTGCAATGCAGTTCTTCAGACAAGTGACGTATATAAAAATACATATACAAGCCTAAGTTGTGATCTATCCCAGTCTGCGTCTGTGTTAGAATTGCTTTTAATGTTTTCTTTAATAATATGTTTTAACCCTTTTTTAAAAAATGTTTTTAACGTTGTTTTGTTTTAATGTATTTTAAGGTCTTTTAATGATGTTTTAAAGTGTTTTTAGCATTTCTGTTTGCCGCCCTGGGCTCCTGCTGGGAGGAAGGGCGGGATATAAATCAAATAATAAATAAATAAAAATATACCAGGGTAAAGCATGCAAAACTATGCATGTATTAGTGAAAATAACATACAGAAATGTGTTATATCCAGGAAAAGTGCTTGCAAAAACATGTACATTAGGCAAAAATGCATACAAAAATGTGTGTATTAGGATAAATTTGCGGATGGTTTTTCATGACTTTTTTTTTAAATCACAAACTGACGTGGAAACCAAAACTGACAGATTTGTCCGTCCCCAACACAATCATACAACAGTTCAATTCACAATTGGGCTGAGCTGATTTCTGAGCCTATCAGAATATCTTGGTTAATTCCAATCCAATTGGGATCCCCATTGTTAAGATCCCCAGAAGAGCAGGGCAGATGAAGATAAAGTGGCTCCTAAGGTTGGCCAGCCCCACCATGCCATGGGCAATAGGCAAAAGACTGCCTATGATTAAGGCTAATTAATAAAGAAGAAGGGGTGCCACCCATTTTCCAGGAGTAGGCAAGCAACTTTTCTTGCTCTGTCACCTTGGAAAAATCTTTGCTATGGATGGTGGAACCCAGCTGAACTGAGCTGAAAGCTATGTGGAGGGACAGAGTTGAGGTTGAGAGCAACTGCCCATTAGCTACCAGGCCAAGTTCAAGGTTCTGGTTTTGGTGTACAACACCCTATGAAGCTTGGGATCAGGGTATCCGAAAGTCTTACCTCTTATATACCCAGTTGATCACTGCACTCTGCAGGCAAGGGCCTCCTGCAGATACTATCTTATCAGGGGGTCCATTCTGCACAACACAGGAAACAGACCTTTAGTGTAGTGGCACCTACCCTGTGGAATTCCCTCCCCTTAAATATTAGACAGTTATCTTTTCAGGGCCTACTGAAGACTTTCCTCTTTCAACAAGCCTTTAAAGTAGAGACCTTATCCAAGTCTGTGTCTGTGTTGGAATTACTTGTTTAGATGTTTTCAAAGCTTTTATTTTTAAAAAAGATCTTTTGTTTTAATATGCTTTTAAATTTGCTTTGTTTTAAAATATATTTTGTTTTAATTTTAATATGTTTTAAAGTTTTGTTTTTAAGATGTTTTAGAGAGTGTTTTTAATGTCTTTCTTTGCCGCCCTGGACAGGATATAAATCTACTAAATAATAATAGTAATAATGAGGCAAAGCCCAGAACACTGCATTTCTAGTACTTCTACCATTCTAATAATGTTCATTAATTATGTCTTTTGAGTTCAGTTTGGATCCCTTTTGAATTTAATTCTCAGTTTCAGATTAGACTGCCTTGAGCCTCCACCACCACCTTAAAAACACTTCCAAGATCCCTGCCCCTTCTGCTACTGATAACATAATTGAGAATGCATGTGGGGGGTCAACCTCTCCTTGAGTTCCCCAAATCAACCTGTGAGCACCCTAACCTTGTTGCTTCAGTGCCACAGCGGCATCAGATGGTGTTGTTGCTTTGACAATGAGGGAATTCTCTCTCTCTCTCTCTCTCTCTCTCCCCCCTCCTTCCCATGCCCTTGGAAGATGGAATGGTGCCAATTAGCACATCTTCCACGCGATTCTTGGGATAGCTAAACTGCATTATGAGGAAATAATGTGGACCAGATATTTCTAGATAGAAATTGAGAAGGGAAGTACCCCAAACCAGCTCCTAAACATGTGTGGGTTAAGTGGAAGAGATTCCAGGACTTGACTTTAAGAAGAATCCTGGTGGATCACACCAAAGGCCTATCTAGCCCAGCATCCCTTATCTCAGAGTGGCCAACCAGTTTCCCCTGGGAAGCAGGACATGACAATAGCCCTCTCCTGCTTCCCAGCAACTAGTTTATGGAGGCATTCTGTCTCTGATCTTGGTCACAATCATGACAAGTAGCCATTCTCCATGAATTTGTCTAATCCTCTATTAAAGGTCTGTCAAATTTCCCCTCTCCCACTTTCATTCTTTCCCACTCAGGTCCACCACCCCCATGAAATTATGCCGAGGACTACAGTGTACCTACTCCTGATCTAGGCATTAACGCTTTGTAAGTGCATCTGGAAATGTCATCCTCCCCACACACACACTACCAAAATTCTCTCGGCTCTCATTAACCCCCTTACAGGGGTTTGTCACTGATTTTGAAGACAAATTAACTGATGGTTGAATACCAGATTTTAAATACTTAGTTATCAGTGGGTTTAATTTGTTGTGGTTTTCATGGCTTGTTTTTTTTAAAGCAAACTGCCCTAGGGAGTCTCAGGGCATTGATACCGAAGAAATCTATATAAATAATAGGATCGAGAAGAGTAGCCTCAGGTCTTTTATGAAGCTAATAAATCAGAGCCAGGTTTACAGAATGCCTTGGAACTAAAACTAATCTAAAGTAAGTTAGGCAAACGCTGCACACCGAAATCTTAAGGCTGCGATGAATGTTCTCTTATTTTGATATTCCCCACAAAGGTAGCTCATTTGACTCAACTGAACAGATTTCTGGGAAGGAGGGGATAGTCACCCCATCATACATTTGCATTGTTTAGCTTCTTTTTGGCACTCTTACTCTGCCATTTTTTCTCAGTGATATTTTTCTCACCTTCCTCATAGGGTGGCTGCTTATGCATCAACTCCCCACCCTCAAAAAAGGGATAAAAGTGGCCACAGGTTTTCATAAAATGTGCATGTGCAAACTTATAGAGAGATACAAATTTAGAAAAAAATGACTCTAACTTAAATAGAAAGACAAACCATTTCCCCCTAGTGAGGAAGGCTATGACCAGGTGTCCCATGTGCCTGCCTGCTCAGTGTGTTATCCAAGTATTAACTGTTGAGATGGGAAATTTCAAGGCTCTTGATCTTTAAAATGGACAGTCCCTGTCCTCTGTAATGTAGAACTCAGGGTCACCCTAGGCCCTTAGCCTCATTTGTCCTCATTGGCTTGGATAGCAATGGCTTTGATTAGCCAGGTGATTTTCAGTTCACTTTGTGTATTGCTCACACACCCCATGTCAGGGTTTGCTGCTGGGTGCTGTTGGCAGGGATCCCGCCAGCAGGGCTTCTGCCAGCATTTCTGACAGGTGGAACTGGGTGTTCCATGCTGGTGAAGTGACTCTCTGCTGGTGGGGCTGGGTGGAGGGACACTTCTACCCAATCCAGCCCCCCCCCACAACTGGTGCAAAGGGGGCTTGGATTGCAGTGTTAGAGTTTTATCTAAATATAAGCAGTATATAAATAGTCTAAGTAATAATAATTAAAAAATATTTTATATATAATATAAGTCATATTGAACGTAGTGCTAAGGAGATCAAACAAACATTTCTGTTTGCCCAGCAGAATGATCTCCCCTCTGTTCTCCCCATGCGCTGTTCTGGAGGTTCTCTCTAGAGCAGATTTGGGGAGGAATGTGTGGGGAAGGAAAGGGGGGAAAGTTGTATTGCACTAGTATGTATCCTCGTATTGGCTTTTGCTACAGCCTAATTTAACAATACTCGGAAAAATTCGGAGGAGCTGTCTCTCAGGTTATTTGCCTGTTACTTCCTAGACCATTACAAATAGCCAGAGATATCTGGCTCTCTTAGTCCTCCTTTTAATCCACTCCCTATTATCAGGTTCTGTCCTTTGAACTTTGAGTCTTGCAAGTTAGTGTTTGTATTCTCCCACCCTGCAAGAGGCAATGTGAGCCTGAAAGAGCAAATCAAACCTATCACTTGTTGCTGACAACTGCATGCACGAAGAACTATATCACAAGTAGCCTGTAGTAGTAAAGGGCTGATAGCAATGGGCTTGTGAGCACTTATTAAATAGTTATTTTGCATAGCCAGACAAGAAACAATTCCCAGAAGTAATTGATTTTTCATCACCCCCTCTGATCTTCCGATTTTCCCATGCTTCTGGGCCTGAAGTTGAAATTTTATTATAAGGGTCATGATGCTCACTGACCCTTTGCTTCATTATCTTTCCATGCCTTGGGGTATTTAGTTGTCCTTGTTTATTCATGACTAATGTGGAAAAGGCCAGCACTGAGCATTCTCAAGGGAATGAGCCTTTGCAACTGTTACCTATTGGCTTTCCTAGGATTAGAGTCCATCTGAGGAATTCCCAGGAAAATCTCTACCTCATTTGCAGGATGCTCATGCCAGGGGAAGATTTTCAGGATATATGACATACTTCACTCAAGAAGGAGTGCACGTGACTAGGAAGGCAATTGTAGTAGCGGTGTTAAAATGTACATCTTGTCTTTTTGCAACCTGGCTGCAACAAAAAAAAAAGTATGGATAAAAAACACAATCTAAAAACAACAATATAAAATGAGCAGATGAAAAATGGAAGCAAAGGCAAAGCAGTAGCAATGGAACTAAAGCCATCAACCGGAACAGGATGACAAAATCAGATCAATAGGGTGAAGGCCCATCTGGATTTTAAAAAAAGAGGACGAGGCGGGTTTCTTGAGGAAGAGGGTCCGATAGCTTGCTCATTCTAGGTATGGGTGGCATCAAAGAACAGTCAGTGTCCGTGGCATCCTCTGGACTCCCACCTCCCCTTTAAAATATTTCACAGCCCAATGCTTTGAGCAGAACCGGGCAGCTGACTCACCTGACCTCCCAACAGATTAGTCCCAGGAGGGAGAGGGGTAGACAGCAGGGAGGTTGGTGCAGTGCAAATGCACAGGCAGAGCTAATTAGGTCCTCCTGTCAGCGTGTTTGCACCACGTTGACCTCCCTGCCCTTCCCCCCTCCCTCCGTGTAAGTAGCAGTGATTCTGCTGTTGGGAAGTCAGGTGAGCACCACGTCGTCTGCCACTGGACTGATTTAGCTGCTATATTAATTTCCTTCAGTGCCTCAAACATAGTGTCATTCTAGGGCATTGTGTGAAACTGGACTCAAGCACCTAAGGCTGTTTGTAGTGCTGCTCAGAGCACTGTCTGCCTGTTTGCCTTCAGAGGTTTTCCACCCTAAGTCACTTTGGTCTGGGCCTCCTTGCACCTGGAACTGGCCCTGTTGATTATGCCCCAAATTACTCACATTTATTCATGTTGAATCTGCCATTGAGACCAGGATTGCTATCTACATTTTTAGAACAAAAAATGTAAAGAAGCCTTTGAAGCTGCAGCCTTAAAAATGGTAATAAAATAATTATCTCAAGAAATCCCAGAAGTTTTCATTTGATGGATTTTCAGTAAAATGGATTATTCAAGGAAGTGTATCTTTCCCCCTCTCTTAGCATTTGAAAGACTGGACTGGTATTTAGACTTCTCCTGGGACTTGTATGTAGTGCTAATAAAATCTTTTGACTGTTGCTCATTAAAGGTGGCCTAAAACTTTCAGAGAAAGAAAGATATTTGGATACTTTCCTTGGATAAGTAGCATACATAGGAAGTAAAGGAGAGTTAGGAGACTGCAAATTAGCTAAAAGATCAATCATATAAAACAAATGATATAGCAGGTTTGCGTGTTCAAAATGACTCATATGGAGTATGAACTAGATGTAAAATACTGTGAAGCAACCATTGAATTGATTTGTGTAGAAAAGAAGTGGACCTATCATGTGCTTAAAGGAACAGGGTGATGTAAGGGCTTCATATGCCCAACTATATATGCAAAGGGCCAATTTGAGCAATCTCCCCCCCCCCATTTTTTTGGCAAACCCCTCGTGTGTTACTTTATGTACCCTTGTTAAGGGAGTGCACATTCCTGTTAACCACACAAATACAGTCAACTGCTGGGGAAGTATGTGGAATCCACCTTCAGCAATCCTGGATAACCTAGGCTGATCCGATTGAAGGGATGGACACATAAGGCTGGTATGGGAAAGACATGTTTCCCATCCTCTTGCAATGATTCATGATTTTCTTTTAACATCTTTTTTAAAACATTAGCTCTACAGTTCAATACAGATCTACAGAACCGTCAGCAAATCAATGGCAGCTTGGTGCCATACAATTCTATGCTGAGCCTATAGCTTTCTACATTTGCAGGCACATGTCATTATTAAATATTGTAATTTTCTTTTAACTGTTTGCCGGTGTGTATGTTTTGAAAATGCACTTGTTTTGAAATCTTGTTTATTTTGAAAAAAAAAATCCTTTCTGCATGTCGCTAATGGTGTGTTGAAGGTGCTGTAATTACAACTATTTCATCAGATGTTGATAGAAAGCCCACATAATCATGAAATGTTTCATTCCACAAAGTGGTGCAAATAAAACCTCTTGGGTTTTCAGGATTAAAAGCAAGATGTTGGCACACATAGCACAACTATACTGCACAAATGGCAAAATACGCTCTAATTATATCTAGTTGCTATTATTAATTGATAACTGTCTACTGTGATTTTGCCTGAATGACTTCTAAGCTTAACCAAGTTATTTCTGACTAACAGAAAGGTAAAGGACTATAGCTCAGTGGCATAGCATATGCTTTGCATACAAAAAGTCACAGGTTCAGTCGCTGGCGTCTCCAGGTAGGGCTGGGAAAGACCCGTCCGAAATCCTGGAGAACGGCTGCCAGTGCAGTCTGTGAAGCAGTAGTGGATAGAGTGGTGGGGTAGGAGGATTCCCTTGACCTCCCAACAGCTGAGCCACTGTGGCTTACCAGGTGTGAGAAGGGCGAGGCAGCGACTTCCGGGAAGGGTGACTTAGCCTGTGCCTGCTTTTGAGACGGGCTCCTGCCTCAAAAGAAGCTTATTCAGATATATCAGTCAGATTTTTTTTTTTTTGACTGATTAAACTTCTCCCGGGTAGGGAGAAACGAAGAGATTAACCTCAAAGCCTATTTTTGTTGGGACGACCAGATCTCATTAATTTATGGGACGAGGTCCAGCCGACGAAGGTGGGACGGATTTTCAACAACAAGCTCTATCTGATAAAGCGAACGTTCATCTTATCTTCTAAGAGAGAACGCACTAACAGGCAAGCACCCTTCTTTCTATATTTTTCTTTTACTTGACTTAAATTGTTGCTGTTTAAAAGAGATTTGCCAGATTGATCGGTTTTTGACATCTCACTGGGGAGCCATAACTTCTCTCTGCTACTCACTAATTAATAGCTTATCTCTGTTTTTGTTGCAAAAAGCTGTCCTGGATTTGCATTCTAAAGATATACACAGAAGAGGGATTTCTATTCCAGATTTTTATTTTGAAGAATATTATATTGTCTGAGACTACTCTCTTTTTGGTCTATTTTATTTTGACGAATCTGTTTCCTGACGACCGCCATTAATTGTTTCGATCCTGGGAACTGCATTTTGTTTACTTAAGCATGGAGAGATAAGGCTGTCTGCTCTGTTTATACTGTGATGTCACCAAGTTTGGAGTATTAACCCAATTGTTGCTGAAATAAGAAGTGGTTTTCCTATATTTTTCTTTTAAAATGGCAATTAAGAAAGTGGCTGAGAATCTGGAAATAACTATGTTTCAGAAAATAATGGATGAGATTGAGATAACGAAACAAAACCTGCGACAGGGTTGTAAGGAGCTGAAAATTGAATTGAGTAAAATGAAGCAGGAGATTAAAGATATAGGGGTCCCTGTGAGAGAGGTGACCCTGGAGATTGGAACAAACGTGGAACAGGAAAAAGATTTGGAGTCTATGGACTTTAGAAACAAAATCTATTGTTTGGAGACACAGGAGATTAAAGACATAGGGGTCCTTGTGAGAGAGGAGACCCTGGAGACTGGAACAGGGGTCCCTGTGAGAGAGGAGACCCTGGAGACTGGAACAGGGGTCCCTGTGAGAGAGGAGATCCCGGAGATTGGAACAAACGTGGAACAGGAACAAGATTTGGAGTCTATGGACTTTAGAAATAAAATCTATTGTTTGGAACTCAATGTTATCTCTGAAGAAATTAATGAAGATTCTAGAGATAAAGTTATCAATGGCATGGATAATCTTCTGGACTGGAATGATGTGATGGAGCCCAATATAGAGAAAATCTATGGAATTAACTGCAGCCATGTGACAATGGAAAAACTTTCAAGAGATGACCCAGTGTATTTTGAAAAAAAGAACAGAGATATGATTTTACAGCAGTATTTCAGCAACCTATTCAGAATGGATGGCAAGAAAATATTTGGGATAGAGGTAATTCCCATCAGACTCTTACTATATGACTATGGCTTTGACAGCAAGATTATTATGGAATACTGATAATGGAAGATTGGATACTGAAATTACTGGACTTAACAAGACTACTGAAGATGGAAGATGGAAAATGGAACTAATAGGGATAATAGAACAATGGCTACTGAAATTACTGAACCTAACAGATTCTGATGTGATGGATTAATTGAAATGTTTATTTTGACTATGGTTATGACAATAAGATTATCATAATTAGTAATGAGATGGATTAATCGATATGCTTATCTGGAAAAAAAAATTGATAGATATATTTTTTAAAGAATTGAAACCTCTCTTTGACTTTTTGTGGAAAGAATAAAGTAATGTTTATGAGATTTGATGATTAAGTAAGATAACTACTGGAGGAAAGTGATTTTATAATATGACTTAAGAGACAGGATTGTTATATATTATAGACTTATAACTGATTTGATCTTTGACAAATGGGAAGTCAATATTTTACTCTTTATTTTTTATTTTTCTTTTTTTTTTCTTTTTTTCTTTTTGTTTAACTATTTTTGATTTTGTTTTTTGTCTTTGAATGTTTTATGATTTCGTCTTGTATGTTTTATGAAAATCTGAATAAAAATTATTGAAAAAAAAAAAAAAAAAAAGAAGGGCGAGGCAGCAAATGCATCAGCGGAAACAACCCAGTGCTTCTTCTAGTACATCTGCATCATGGCAACCTCCCCACCAGCTCACCCTTCCTCTCTCCTTCCCGGTCAGCAGCAGCAACTCAGCTGTTGGGAGGTCAGGTGATTGCCACTGCCCCACCACACTATCCACTATTACAACATAGACAACACGGACCTAGATGGACCAGTGCTCTGATTCAGCATAAGGCAGCTTCCTGTGTTCCTAGAGCATAACAGCAGTACTGAAAGATATGTTAAAATAATCAGGTTTCCCACCCACTCCCCAAGACTGGACCCTCCCTAAAAAAACAAAAACAATGACGAGTCAACCACAGATATTGTTTTCAACTTTTCCATTTCCAGGACATGGAACAATTTGACTTGTTACTAATATATTTTACAACCCAGCTCTGCTTTGTAGGATGGCCAAATGCAAAAGAGGACAGGCTCCTGAATCCTTGTGCCAAAGGCAGGGATTTCACACCTGCTGAAATTCCCTCTTGTTCACAACTGTTAGAGATGCAGGAGCCCTGTCCATTTTTGCATCTTTGGCCACTAATCTGTTTGGCCTAGGAACTCTGCATACACAGACAGGGGCATAAAATCCAAACAAGCATCCTCTGTAATCTGAGTATAGAGGACCGCCCCCATCCACAAATACAGACACTTCCCAAAAGCAGGTACTTACCTCCAGTTGAGACTCCAAACTGAGCAGAATGGGAATATGGCACCCAGTGTGAAAAGCCACACTCTGTGACCACAACAGACTAAGCAAATTACCAACATTCATGTATGTTTGACTTTATTAGGGAATTGGGGAGAGGTATCAGTGGCCTGAATCTGAAGTGATTCTTTAGAAGACCTGCAGCCAGACAAACTATTTCATGCTACAGGTGAGCATTTACGTAACCGAATGCACAATTTAAAATCAGCATGTCAGGGAAGTGTTCTGTCTAGACTTCTTCCTAACATGCTAGGTTTCTCCATGCAGGGATTTATTTATTTTTGGCACAGAAGAGTAATACTCTGCAGTGGTACATTGGGACAGCTCCATGTACATGACACCTTACAGAGTTTCATATGCAAAAAAGGGGGAGAGTGAAGGGGGGGGAAAGATGTCTGGTTCCAAGGAGCTTACAATTTAAAACAGACAACTGGGAAACCATCAGTAAGAGGGTAGGGAGAGACAAGTGTAGCAAGAAGTAAAACTGGGCTTTCTCAAAACTTGGTTATAATGACCTTTTGTTATACACCCTGCCCCAACAATTTCCCAGGAGTGCAATTTCAGATTCAAGTTGGAGGTGGAGCATGATTTCAAGTTCTGCTCTTGGACATATTCAGGCTTCTCATACGGTATGGCTATGACCACAAATAAAGAAATGTTGGGAGAATGAATTAAAAGATGTATACCACCTTTCAGCCAATTTAATAGAGAAAAACCTGGCAGTGATTCTGTTGGGAATAAAAGCTAATGCAAAGACAAGAGACTTTATTATGAATCTGTTAATAGCTCACAAAATCATCTTAGTGCAACACTGGAAATTAAGTTCTGTTGCCGGCAAGGAAAGCATAGCTAGAAAAAAATCAGGCACAATGCAGAAAGGGAGAAACTGATGTTATATTCATATTGTTTACTATTAATAACCATGGGGCAGGAAGAGAGATCATATTGCAACAAAAAGCAGTTTATTTTAAGAGCATTTGTTTTAATGACTTTTTAAAAAAATACCTCATAGTATAGAGATGGAAGAATCTGTCAATTTTGGGTCTCTCAGTTTCTCATTTTTCCAGTCTTAAATTAGGCTCTCCACATATCCGCAACAATTTGCATTTTTAAAAAAAAATCTTCATGAAAACTCTCCAGCATTTTAGTGAGAATTTCTCCAAATGCACCCAATTTGTAGACAGTTTTGACTGAAGTATGCATTTTTTGCAAGCAGTTTCTCGTCATATAATGTATTTTTGCCGTGTTATTTTCACTCATATATCCTTTTTATGCACACTTCCCCCTAATATTTGCATTTTTGTAAACACTGTTTGGTTGCCAAACTGCATCACCCAATTCAAATCAGGGCAGCTTTCGAAGGATGGCTCTTTTTCAGTTCTCATATTGTTTCAGAAAGTGCAGGTTTGATAGTTTCAGCTTGAAATGTGAACTGCATCTAAATTCTTGCCCATTCCTAACATGGTAACTAGTAGCAAGGTTATTGATTCACGTCACAGTCTTTTTCTTTAAGCAAAAGGACTGACATTTTTGTCATGTATACTTATTACATGGGATGGTTTCATTGTTCATAACATAAAATATTTGAACCATAAATGCAGATGTTGCTAAGACAGGGGTTGGAAACCTGTAGCCCTCCACAGGTTGGACTCCAGCTCCCATCATCCCTGGTCATTGGCCATGCTGGCCTGGGGCCAATGGAAGCTGGAATCCAATAATGTCTGGAGGGCCACGGTTTCCTGATCCCTGTAAGAAATAATCTCTTGTATTCTTAAAGATAGAGGGAGAAGGGGAATGTGATACCCTTCCTAAATGGTACCCCTCATAAAGAACTGGACCCAAAACATGTATGGTGTGATACAGATTGTCCCGTGATATCAATAGGTACAAATTCATGAATCCACTTCCAGCTGAATATCTGTGTCATATTTTTCCTGATCACATGACAAGTGGTACTAGGAATGGACAAACCTGTCAATTTGGGGTTTTTTTTCAGTTTTTCAGTTTTCCACCTTAAATTCCATTCTCCACATTTGCAAAGCAGTTTGCATTTTTTAAAAATTCCTCATGAAATTTTGCCAGCGTTTTAGTGCAAATTTCTCTATATAAACATTTTGCATGCAGTTTTCATGAATACACACGTTTGCATGCAGTTTTCACTAATATTAAGCATTTTTGTGTGTTATCTTCACTAACAGATGCAGTTTTATGCACATTGTCCCTCAATGTATGCATTTTTGTACACATTGCTTGGTTGGAGAACTGCATTGCAAAATTTGGAGATGGGTGAATTTTGAAGGATAATTATGGTTCGGTTTGTGTATTGGTTTGAGAAGTGTGAATTAGGTAGTTTCTCATTAAAATCCAAACAAAACCAACTTTCTCCCCCATTCCTAAATGGCACTAAACCCCCCTGGAATTTTTCACCCATTTGAGAAAGTGGGGGGGAATTGCTTCCTGGGTAAAGCAACAACAAGCCCCCTCCAACTGGGGAAAAATCTGATTCCCGTATAAAACAGTCCTAGTTGTGCCCCACCCTCAATAGTCTTTAATGGCAGAAATCTTGAAAACTCAACTCTCAAACGAATAGAGCAGAAGGAAGGCACAGTTGGTCCCTCAACATTTTCTACAGAAGCAGCAGGACTTAAAAAAAAGGAAAAAGCTTTCTCTTGCAAAGAAAGATGACAGAAACGACAAGATGGTTCAGGTAAAGGTTTCCTGATTCTTTCTCATGCTGCACACACTTTTAACCGTGTCAGCACATAAATATGTTGGTTGCTCCTCTGCTGAGTTGTAGCAGGTGCACGAGGTCACGAGGGTCAGTTTCTTGGCAGAGGAGAAACCACTGGTGCGGTGCTTCGTTTTGTGCTAAGCATACTATGTTTTATTTATACTAATGCAACGATTGTGGAGCAGAGGTGATCCCAAGCAGGGGAAAGTGGAAATCGATCCTTTCAAGATCCTGAACTCAACAATGAAAGCCAGGCAGCAGCTTAGCTTTGAGGACTTGTCCTGTGCAGTCGGGTTAAAGGGGAACTGTTTAACAAAAATGAATTATCTGTGCAAGCACAAGAAACAACAGATAATTGGCTCAGTCATTCAACGCTACTAGCTGCCTCATGGTGTGGTGGTGAGGTTCAATGGCTGGATTTGAGAACTGGCATGAAGATCAGCATGCCACACTTCAAGTCCTCCTGCATTCAAACTGCTGCTCAGCCACAAAGAGACCTAGGAACAGTCTCAGCCTCATTTATCTCACAGGGTTGATATAAGAATAAAATAAGTGGGACCCACAACAAAATGTTGAAGTATAACCCCCCTTCTAAGAGGAGACCTCTTAGACCTCTTGGAGGCTGGGCATGACAAGCAAGAGGTCTTCTGTATCTTTAAAAGTTGTGTAGGGGGGGGAAAGAATTCCACCTTGTGGTTTTTCTCATTACAGGGTTGCAAGAACACCTGCACTTGGCTGACTTTTTCTTCTCCTAAAGATACAGGATCAGTCTCAGGCCAAGAACCTGGCAACCCTATGGGGTAGGGTGTGGGGTAAACACATTGTTGCCTAGTCCTAGGTACATTAGAATCATTGATTTCACCATTGATATCTATGGGCATCTCTGTCTTCCATCCTGGAGAAATGTTAAAATAGGTTTCTGCTTTTAAAAAAATATTTTTGAAGGTCAGGCAGCCATCAAAAGCAGGGGAGAAGGGACGTCTAACATCTGAGCCGGTGTTCATTTCACCAGTATGCATGTTTTTCATTTTGGTTGCAAAACTGGATGGAAGGCATGAAGCTTGAGAATTTGTTGCAAGATCTGCTTTCCTATTATGTCTTACTTTATCCTAAGACTATGACCTGCACATTGCTGAAGATATTCTATTATGCCACAGTCTTGCACCTCCTGCACATGCTGTCTTTTGTAGGGCAAATACACCAATTAAGGTAACTCAGTTATGTTCAGATCCATCCACTCTCCATTTAGCTTATGAAAATGAAATTCCTCTTCCTGCAACTAGCTAGGATATCGTTTTTTTCTCTTTAACACAACAATGTATGAACAGCTAATTTTAACTCGCAGTGCACATCCCCCACCTGATCTCATATCACTTGCTAATATGCACTTTTGTTTTATTCTTAGGTGAGAGCCATGGTGTTCAAAAGGTGTTTATGGGAGCCCTGCAGTGCCTTGGACTGGAAGCTAATAAGGTGTTCCTCAATAGGCGGTGGAAACTCTTCTCTGAAATTCCCCTTGCAATGTGCTGAAGGAATGTTTTGGATGCATTCTAAGGTACACGCTCTTAAAACACAGTGTCGTGGTGCAGACCAAGAAGCCTGCCTTATGCTCTGTGTGAAATTACAGCAACTGTAAAACTTGCAGTATGTAAGGATTTCTGGGCAGCCAACCTGGTGTACAAGGGGTTCTCTGAAGTAAGGATGGACAAATCTGTTTCATTTAATTTTTCCAACCTTAAGTTCAGTTCTCTGCATTTCCACATCAGTTTGCGTTCCATTTTAGTGCACATTTCCCTATTATAGACATTTTTGTATGCAATTTTGCCTCATATACACAATTTTGTCAAGCAATTTCCCCTAATATAATGCATTTTTGTATGCTTTTTCATGAGCATATCCATTTTTAGGTGCACTTTAGTATATGCATTTTGTGCACATTACTTTGCTGGAGAACTGCATTGCAAAATTCGGAGAAGTGTGAATGTTAAAGGTTGGCTGTGTTTCGGTTTCCGTGTTGTTTCTAACAGGGTGCAATAGGGAGGTTTGCCTTTAGTGCGAACTGAATCTCATTTCTCCCCCATCCCTATCCTGAATGCAGAATGTTTGCAAACTATTAAGTTAAATAGTGGGTCAGTTCACACATAACTAGGATCTGTTACTTCCTGCTTTGTAGTCTGAGATTAAAAAAACAGTTTCCTGGTTTGGATGTAACTGGAGACTGTAACAAACCCCAGAAGTCTAACCATTTGTCTACCTGAGTTATGTAATGATGACATGATTATGGTAGAATCACTCTTGATATTTATCAATTGTGTGTGTACATATGTCTCCTCTCTAACTATAATAATGGCTGCAGTTTATTAATGACATTAATCATTTTGTCTGAAAACTGCTTTAAAAGTTGTCTCGGTTAATTGGGCAGCAGATTATTATTTTTAAATGTTCATTTTTATAATACAAGAATTTACAAAAACAGTAGATGGTAAGCATGCATGAGAGTGCCTTCTAAGATGGTTCCTGTTCAGATATGTCCGTATTGTCAGGAGTCTGTTGACATCAACTCCAGGAAATGGAGTTTTAGACCCACTGTGAATTGTTTGCAAGGCACTTTGAGGGTAAAGTCGCTCGCCTCCATAGCAGTCTTGATGCTCCCTCTACATCTACTGTAGTCCCCAATGAGATCTCCAGTGCAACATCTCCTGCAACTTCTTGGGGATGGTTTCAGTTGATGCGGCCTGATGATGTAGACAAGGTGTTTGCGATGATGCGGCCAGCAGCATGTCCTCTCGACCCTTGCCCTTCTTGGCTTATTAAAGCTTGCTGAGGGGGTTTGACCGAGTGGATCCAGAGTGTGGTCAATGCATCATTGCAGGAGGGAGTGGTTCCAGGCACCTTGAAAGACCCACCCTGGACCCATTGGTTTGTGACAACTGCCGACCGGTTGCAAATACCCCCTTTTTAGGGAAGGTGATTGAGAGGGTTGTGGTGCAGCAATTGCAGGTACTCTTGGATGAAACAGATTATCTTGACCCATCCCAGTCTGGGTTCAGGCCTGGTTATGGGACTGAATTGGCCTTGGTTGCCCTGATGGATGACCTTTATCGGGAGGACAGGGGGTGCGACCCTGTTATTTTTACTTGATGTGTCAGCAGCTTTTGATACCATTGACCATGGTATCCTTCTGGGCTGACTTGGTGAGCTGGGTATTGGAGGAACTGTTTTACAGTGGTTCCGATCCTATCTCCAAGGTCGCTCTCAGAGAATAGCATTGGGTGACTGTCTTTCGGCCCCCTGGCAGTTGTGCTGTGGGGTGCCACAGGGTACCATCTTGTCCCCCATGCTGTTTAACATCTATATGAAGCCCTTGGGAGCAGTCATCTGGAGATTTGGGGTGAGGTGTCATCAGTATGCTGATGATACCCAGCTCTATTTCTCCACAACATCTGAATCGGGAGAGGCCGTGCAAGCCCTGGACCACTGCCTGGACTCAGTGGTGGGCTGGATGAGGGCCAATAAACTGAGTCTGAATCCTAGCAAGATGGAGGCACTGTGGGTTGGTGGTTCCCGAGTTCAGACAATTGGTCAGTTGCCTGCTTTGGATGGGGTCGTACTCCCTCTGAAAGAGCAGGTCCACAGTCTGGGGGTGCTCCTGGATCCATCTTTGTCGCTAGAGGCCCAGGTGACCTCAGTGGCTAGGAGTGCCTTTTACCAGCTTTGGCTGATAAGGCTGCTGCAGCCGTTTCTGGACCAGGATAGCCTGACCACTGTTGTCCACGCACTGGTAACCTCCAGGCTGGATTACTGTGCTCTATGCGGGGCTGCCCTTGAGGTTGGTCTGGAAGCTGCAGCTGGTGCAAAATGCAGTGGTGAGACTGCTCACTGGGGCAGGGTATCGGCAACATGTCTCCCCGCTGCTGAAAGAATTGCACTGGCTTCCCATTTGCTACTGGGCCAAGTTCAAGGTTCTAGTTTTGGTGTACAAAGCCCTATACAGCTCGGGGACAGGATAGCTGAAAGACTGTCTTACCCCTTATATACCCAGTTGATCACTGTAGTCTGCAGGTGAGGGCCTCCTGCAGATACCGTCTTAACAGGAGGTTATTTCTGCACAATATAGGAAATGGACCTTTAGTGTGGTGACACCTACCCTGTGGAATTCCCTCCCTTTGAATATTAGGCAGGCACCATCTCTGCTATCTTTTCGGTGCCTTTTGAAGACTTTCCTCTTTCAACAAGCCTTTTAAGTTGAGATGTATCTCAGTCTGCATCTGTGTTAGAATTGCTTTTAATATGTTTTCTTTAATAATATGTTTTTAACCCTTTTTTAAAAAAGATGTCTTTAAAGCTTTTAAAAAATGTTTTTAATGTTGTTTTGTTTTAATGTAGTTTAAGGTCTTTTTATGATGTTTTAAAGTGTTTTTAGCATTTCTGTTTGCCGTCCTGGGCTCCTGCTGGGAGGAAGGGCGGGATAAAAATCAAATAATAAATAAAAATAAATAAATATGTTGGGGTAGCCAACATTGTGCCTGTTGTTGACCTTCAACTGTCATCAGCCCCAACCAGCATGGCCAGTGGTCAGGGATTATGGGAACTGTAGTCCAGCAACATCTGGAGGGCACTACGTTGGCTACCTTTTGATATTATATATTTTATTTATGGATGGAACGTTGGACTATGACCTGGGAGACCAGGGTTTGAATCCCCACATAGCCATGAAGCTCACTGGGTGACCTTGGGCCAGTCACTGCCTCTCAGCCTCATGAAAACCCTATTCATAGGGTCACCATAAGTCAGAATCAACTTGAAGGCAGTACATTTACATTTTATGGATGTTTTAACACTTTGATTTTAATTATGTATGGATTTTATAATGGATTTTATACCTGTAAACTGCTTATAAACCTTTTTGGCATATAAGCAGTATATAAATAAATAAAGTGTACACATTGTCTAAAACATGCTTTTCCCCCTTCAACAGTATTGTTTTATCCAATTTAACCAATTAACTGATAAATCAGCTATAACTCGTATGATTACAGCTGCAATCCTAAATACACACAGTAGGCCATAGGTTCCATGGACTTCTAAAATCATTTACTTCTAGGTAAATGCATAGGCTTGCACTGTAATCAGCCAACAATGAAACACCATGATGTTTACTCATAAGTAAATACCACTTTGCTGAAAGGGGCTAACTTTAACCCTTTTTTGCATTGGGGATAAACCAAGCAACCCCTGACTCATGCTTGTAGAATCTCCTCAGCGTCAGAACAACGGAGCTTTGTATTCTCTGGTCATGCCCCAAAGGAGAAAACTCAGGGAAGCTTCCCAACATTGGGCAGTAAAGATTGCTTGTATTTTTAAAAGATCCCTTGGGGCTTTTGTGCCTCAAAGTTTGGACTGCAGATTGTACTGTGGAACTCAAAGTAGGGTCAGCCCAACCATTAGGGAGAATGACGCAGTTGCCCCAGGAAACAGATGTGAAGGGACAGCAGCAAGAACCTCCTCAGCCATTTCTCCTGAGTCCCTAGTCCATTTCCATCTGTTGAAGATGGAACCTATGGGTGCTACAGCCCTGTCACGTACCCCCTAAACCAGCCTGCTGCCCTCAAGTGCATGGGAAGGTTGTTTGCTGCCCTGGGCTCCTTCGGGAGGAAGGGCAGGATATAAATTCAATAAATAATAATAAAACAATACTATCACCTTGCATTGCCAGTATTGAAATAAGACTCAACTGCCAGTCTAGTTTGCTTCTGTACATGGACTGGAAGGGGTGCTATCTTGTCCTTTGCCTCCAGGAAACAAAATGTCATGGGCTGACTCAAGAGTTAGTGTCACACATCTTTAACCAAAATGTTTGAACAAAATCCAAGAAAAAGTGTCTACAGTGTTTCAGGAAAAGCTTGGAACTATCTCACTTGATTCTCCCTTAACCATTATCAGAGTGTTTTTTTTTTAAATCACGCAGCAGCATATATGTTCTTTCTGTTTGCTAATTTGCAATTATTTGTTTGTGTCCCCTGATCCTTCAGGTCAGCAATGAAGGACACATGATATCAAACAAGCAAAGAGAGCATGGATTCATCTTCAGAAATAAAAATGTGTAGAAAGTTGAATATATTTGTCACTGCTTACTCTTAAATATACTGTAGCAGTAGACACATTTCCTTGACATATAAGTGCAACTACCATCTGGGCATATTTCCTTGGAGAATACAGAAAAGATGGAAGGCTGCAATTAGATTTTTTTAAAGCCCGCTTTTACACTGAACATGCCAATACAGCATGCCAAATATTAGAACTGTTAAGTTTTTCTCCCTCCTATCTTCCTGTACACTCTTTGCAGGGTAAAGATTTCTCATCATTTAACGTCAAACTGTTCTGTGCTCCCATTTATCTGGAACTAAGATAACCAGCTTTAGCCAAAGGGCCACAGGAGATATCACTTAGAGATGCACTTTTATTTGTTCCATGATCTGATGGATATCAGTGTCTTCTGTCAAAGGATTTATTCACATTTTGTTAACTGAGATAGTATTGGGGAGGTGATGCTTCTCTGTTAGGATATTCTCAGGAGACTGGAGTCAATTACACAGGCTTCAGATCTAATCTGGCATCAAACCAGACATTTGTGCTATAATGTATTTCATAAAGGAAATGTTTAGCATATCAGGGAAGTGTTGTTAAAAGTAGTTGGACAGCCAAGGAAGATGGAAGCATAATCACACTCCCACCATTCCTAACAGCCTCAAGGCTCTTTCCCCCCTTTTCTCACTACTGCATGAAACTGTTAAAAGGGCTAACAAAATGTAAGGAACTATTTTGAAAGGGTCAAAAACAAAAATAAAGATATTTCCATACTGCTGTCATTTTCGTTGATCCAGCCCAGGAGGAAAAGTCACCTAACAATCCTCCTTCCATATCTTCTGTCTATCCTCTTTTGACAATTGTTCATTGCCTTTCCTTCAAAAACATGAAAAATAGTGCACAATTCTCAGTTCTCAGATTTTTTTTTTTAAAAAGGTAACACTAAAAGTATACATTTGTATATCAATAACATCAAAAACGCCTCGGTCACACAGCAAATTACACAGTGGCAAACACAGGTTTGTGTACCATCGAAGTACCCTCCACAGGGATCAACAGCCTACTGAACAAAGGTAACATTTAAACATGTTGCTCTGCCCACTTTTATTTCTGACTTTGCCCACCACTGGCATGTGGCCCAGAAGGGTTGCCTAGGGGAAGATGTGGCTCTCAGGCTGAAAAAAAATTCCCCTCCCCTGATCCATTCCAATTCCTTGCTGATTCAGGAAACCCACTACGACAGCACTGTTGCAAAGTGGCAATCCAACCTCTCACACAATCATTTAAAGCACATCCAATGTACATTTAAATCATATGACATCCTCTCAATGAATCATGGGAACTGTAATTTGTTAAGGATACTGGGAACATGTCATTCTGTAAGGGGAAAAGCACAGTTCTGAGGATTTTGGGGGGGAAGTCATGTGCTTTGTGTGTTGAATGTTATTTAAATATATGGTGTGGATCTGCCTTTGCAGACTGTTCCACTGTCAAACAACATCTTCCATCAGAAAGATCTTCCCACTACGTAGTCTAAACCTCTTTTCTCATCACTTGAACCCATTTGTTTGGGTCCTACTCTCTGGAGCAACAGAAAACAAATTTTGCTCCATCATCTGTGTGGACTGTGATGTTCCTATATTAATATTATATTACCTATATTATGGTAAGTGTTGCTGTTTAGAAGATACATGGTAAGTGGAGTGAAAGAGGAGGGGGAGTGAATGGGCAGTAGAATGCTAGATGTTTGGCTGAGTGTTTAAAATGGCTGAACGTATAAAAGGAAGAGTGAGAGTGGAATCTGGGGGGAGAAGAGAAAGAGTGGGTTGCTTGGTGGGGTTTAGAGAGTTGTTTGACAGGAGAGCGTGGAGAAGGAGGGGGTGGAGTTTGGATTAGTATTGAGTAAAACCATATGCTTATGTGCCTTAAGAAGAAATCTTGTTAATCTTGTTAGCTTTGTTATCTTTAATAAATACTTAATTTGGTTTACCAAAGGCCTGATCCTTGGCTGGGGTTTCACAGACCAGAAGAGAGGGTAAGGTAATGACCAAGGCTGAAGGGAAACGGTAACAAATGGTGGCAGTGGTGAAGAGAATAACAATACCAGTATTCAGAGTCTCTGGGAATACTAGTATTAGGACGTGACTGGTGGTTGCCTAGCAGGGGGATCTGTTGAGATCTGTGCTAGAGCGGGGAGAGAAACAATAAAATAAAGTACAGTCCGGACTGGTGGAGTCCCTGGTGGTGCCTAGTGACAGGCAGTAGCCACGCGCAGGTAGGAACCTGACAGGGAGAGCCAGGGAAGGGCGTCACATGGACGCTCTTCAGATATATGAAGCTGGCTATTATTTTACCTCTTCATTGTCTCTTCCATACTCTAAGGCAGAGCTGTCAAAGAGAGGCCTGGGGTCCCATCACACATGTCGGTGTTCCCAGTGCAGCCAATGGCACCCCAATACACCACATACATTATTGATCTAGTATCAGGGTTAGGAAGCTGATGGCCTTGATAAGGCAAAGGATCTGAATGGTTGTTGTGGTGTGCTTCAGCGTCATCACCATGCCTGTCAAATTAGCCAGACAAATTTCAAGGACTATATATAGTGTATAGGAGGGTGGAGTGTATTGAAACAAAGTGGAATTTGCTATTCGGCTGTATTTAAAGCTGGGGCATGAAGTGGAGTGTGGTGTGAAGAAGACTCAAATCATTTTCAGGAGTTTCAAATGTGGGGAAGGAAATGTGGGGGGGGGCAGCAAGGATAAGTGTACTAGCTCCGCTCCTCTCCACCCCCATTTTCACTGCTTTCCAACTCAGCAGTATTGTATCCTTAAAGGCTCCCCACACTTTGGAGCTCTGGAAAATCAGGGTCCAGTCAAGGGCAGAAGGCTAGGCTCCTAGTATTTAAACTATGCCAGGTCAACCAGTTCTACAGCTTCAGATTGCCTCTGTTTCTGACTGCGCCTATGGAGTGTTAAGTAGCCTGGGCAGACCCACCTCTGAAAACATCAGCCAACAATTCAGTAGGTGACTTTTGACAAAGCTCACAGTCTCCATGGGCAACACTGAGATAATTACAGTCTACCTTGCCTTAGAAAGGTTTGCTAAAATAGTATATGTGATGCGCTTTGAATATTTGCAATGTGCTATATGCAAGTTATCCATCATCTTCATTATGTGGGGGACCCATATGTACCCTGGGTTAGATTATCTCAGGTCCTGGGATGCAAGAGGCAAAGGTCTAGAATCCAGAATCATGGGAAATGTGGCATGAATTGCTCCGCAGCTGACTGATTTCACCTACATGCACACATCCAATCTGATGTTTCTTGGAGGTGAATCAGAGACAGGAACAAAAGACAAAAGTGATCTACTTCAAGTACGCTTCTATCCACTTTGCAACACAGTTTGTCACACCAGCCAGTGAAAAGAGACTAGGCATCCCATCCCTGGATCCATGTGGCCTGCGGTACACAGGATATCTAAGTCTGCAATTGTTGAGGTTTGGAGCAGACAAGTTCCTCCAGCCCTTCATGCCACCAGCACCCTCTGTGGATACACTGCGCCTTCTCAGTAATGGCAGACACAAGGATGCCAACTGCATGTCAAAATGTTTCCTGTTAGCAATAGTACCATCGCAGAAGGGAGCTCCAAAAATGGATTCCTTATACTAGTGGATGAGGATAAATAGATCCACTGATACTGACCATGACAATCTGGAATATCACCTCAAATTAAGGAACACACTAAGTATGGCATAGGGGCCATAGCTCGGTGACAGAGTGCACATTTTGTGTGCAGAAGATCCAAGGTTTAATGTTCATCGCTTCTCCAGGTGCGTGTTCTTAAGGATCTCATGAAGTCAGGCTGGGAAAGACCTCTGCCTGAGATCCTGGAGAACGGTTGCCAGTTGGACTAGACAAGAATGGGCTAGATAGACCAACAGTCCGATCTGATAAAAAGCAAAGTCTGTATCTGTGTGCTTCTTGATATTTTTTTAAACCTTCTTTTTTAATGTTTTAAAGCTTTTAAAAATGTTTTAAAGATGTTTTGTTTTAATATGTTTTTAATTGTAGTTTTAATATCTGCCTGGGATCTTCACGGTGGCTGAGATTGCACAAATACAGATGGGGAGATGGAGTGCCTGGAACCAGCATGCACTATGCTTTCTCTGGTCCTGTTTTGCATTACGGAGCATCTGGGCTGTACTATATTGCTAGGGAATCCTCCTGTGAGTTGATCCATGCCTGTAGGTTTGCTTAATAATAATAATGGATATGGATATTGTTTATGTATTTTGCTTTGTAAATTAATTTGATATTTTTTATGGTACCTTGTGTATTCTATTGTAAACCGCTTTGAGATCTTTTAGATAGTAAGCGGTCTATAAACGGAAATAATAATAATAATATTTTAAACTCTGTTTTAAAGTGTTGTTGGTGCTTTTGTTTGCCGCCCTGGGCTCCTGCTGGGAGGAAGAGTGGGATATAAATCAAATAATAAATAAACATTCTATGTCAGTTTGCACAGAATATTTGCATAATGTGAAGATTCCACATAAACTCATATGGGATTTATTTTCATGCTTGTTTTAAAAATGCACAGATTTGAGTGGACTGGTCCTTTTGATGCCTCTTTAGTCTTTGTTAGGATTTTGATAACACATGAATGAGTGGGGAGAAACTAAACTCCATAATCCTGAGTAGTGAATGACCATGGAAGGAGATAGTGAATGGATATGTGCATCATCCTTAGCAAATTGATTAACCTGCTCTTCAGTGACTGCATGTTAAGTCAAATGCTCTGCACATCATTCAGTACAGCATGTTTTTTTTTAATTAGGCTCCACCTCAAAAGGTTAGAATACTGATTGCACACCAAAGAAACAATTTCCTCTTAGCATGAATACATTCAACATATTTCTTCTTATTGTAAGTCTGACTGCTGTACAATCTTGTCTTTACAGTATAATTCTCTTCACATCTGCAGGAAGAGCATGAGGAGAATAAAAGCACACACATAAAAGCTTTTGTACCAAGACTGACAAAATGCTTGACCTTTTCCGCCAATAAGGCTAACAGTCAAAGACAAGTTGCAGAAAGGTGTAACTACTGCAATCTAATTTGCCTTTCACTTCAGGCCACAATCCTACCTTTGCCAACAGCACAGAGAAGGGAAGGCACACAGAACATAAGAGCCCTGCTGGATGAGACAAAAAGCCTATATAGTTCAAAGGTCTATTCTGTTTCTCAGTGGCTTTCCAGATACTTATGGGAAGCCCACATGTAAGACATGAGTGCAATAGCATTCTCCCGCTGTTAAACTGCGGAATTTGCTCCTAGAAGATATAGTGGTGGCCACCAACTTGAATGGCTTTGACAGGATTAGACAAATTCATGGAGGAGAAGGCTGTCGATGGCTACTATTCATGATGCTATGTTCTGCCTCCACTGTTGGAGGCAGTATGCCTCTGAATATCGGTTGCTGGGGATCACAGTGGGGAGAGTGCTCTTGTACTCGGTTCCTACTTGTGAGCTTCCCATAGACATCTGGTTGGTTACTGATAACAGGATGCTGGACTAGATGGCCCTTTGGTGTGATCCAGCAGGGCTTCTCTTCTGTTCTTATGGAACCGTTCCTCATAGGGGAGATTGCTCCAGCCCCCTAATCAGTTTGGTTGCCCTTTTCTCTACATTTTCCATTTCTACAATATCCTTTTTGAGGTGCAGCAACCACAGCCATACAGTGTTCCAAGTGTGGCCACAACACTGATTTGTACAATGGCATTATGATATTGACAGTTTTAGTTTTATGTTTTTCTTAGCGATCCCTAAAAAATAATCCACCATTTTCACAGTTACCGAACACTGGGTCAACATTTTGGATAAGCTATCCACAACAACCTCAAGATCTCTTTCCTGGTCAGTCAGTGCCAGCTCAGACCCCATCAATGTATCTGTGACATTCGGATTATTGTTTTAACCTAATGTACATCTGCTGCTCAAGCGCGGTAGCAGTCTCCGTGCTAAAAGCGACTTCTCCAGACGGGCCCGGGAAGTGGTCAATAACATTGGGAAGCTGAAAGATTTCCTTCTGCAGCACAAGAAAGATTACATTAATGCCTACAGCCTTGTCATGTCTGAATATGTGTGGATGACAGACACTGAGCAAGACCAGATTGACCAAGATGCCCAAATCTTTATGAGAACATGTGCTGATGCAATTCAGCAACTCAGAACAGAAGCACACAAGGACATCCATTCCCCACAAGTGAAGCAGCACAGAGAAGCTGTCTCGGATTTCATTGGAGACTATTTAAAAAGTATTTCTTTTCTTTTCTTGAAATGATGGTATTTGTGTTGTTCTGTCTTGCCAGAATTATTTTCTTTATCCAAGGTCAGACTAAAAATGTTCTGTTGTAGCGACCTTCATGATAGCATTTTCATAAGTGCTTCCCTGTTTCATTTGCTGGGACACCTAGGCAAGCAGAGTTGCTTGGTCACAGTGTATGGATAAGGCAATCGTGTAGGAAGGAAAGTTGTAGACAAGTTACCCCCCGGGTCTTCCACACCAGCGACTGTGTGCATCACCAGAAATCTTGCTAACCCTCTGTCCAGAGTGCCAAAATTGACTCGTTGTTAAACAGCAACCAACAGTACCTGTTCCCTGAAACCATGACTATCAGCAAGAGGTACTCTGTGGCCCCTCTAAGCCCCCATGTGAAAAATGGGGGCTGGGGCGCTATTCGGGACCATGAACTCTGCAAAAGTTATCGAAGACTGCAGTGAGAGAATGACATGGAGCCTTTTTCCTTCGCAGCTGGGCCTGTCCTGTCCCTTACAGACAAAGCCCAAAAAATAGGAAAAGAAATTTATTGATTGGTTTCTGCTTTAATATGAACAGTGGTTATTCTAAAAAGTGTCATATGGCAGTTGTTTTTGAGGCAGAAAGTTTCTTTAGGCAAATGTTAAAAATAAAAATGCTACTTATTTGCTGGGAAATTGAAGATTTTTATCTAGGCCTTTTTATAAAGTGTTTGGTTCTCTTATTGTGACACATTTAAATGTTTTTCTTTTCTTTTAATTGTTATTTGTTATTTAATTTTGAGAATTGCATTATTGTATTGATGCATTATGATGTGTTATATTCGTGTTTTTGTAAGCCGCCTTGAGGGCCTTTTGGCCATAAGGCAGGGTATAAATTTAATAAATAAATAAATAAATTGTGCACTCACACTGAACAGCATTTGTCATTTTAACACCCAACCACAGAGTTAGGAAAGATTGCTCTGGAGCTTCTCAAAATCTCTGTGAACCATCCCAAATAATTTGATAACACCTGCAAACTTGGCCACCTTATTGCTCTACCCTAACTTTAGATCTTGTATGAGCAAGTTAAAAAGCATTAATCCTTCTACTGTGAGAACTGTCAATTTATCCCTACTCTCTGCTTTCTGTTTTTTAACCAATTGCTGATCCATAAGAGGATTTATGCTCTTATCCCATGACTGCTGAGTTTACTTTGGTGAGGGACTTTGTCAAAAGGTTTTTGAAAGTACAAGTACACAATGTCTACGAGATCATCCTTAGCCATATGACTGCTAACACTTCCAAAGAATAAGGCAGGACTTATCTTTTTCAGAAACCTTTGCAGAGGCAACTCATGCAATCCGTGGGTATAGTTTCCTACTTGTGACCATCCCCAGAAATGAACCAGCCCCCTAGAGTGGTACAAATTGAAAGCCTCATCATCACCATGCCACCGGAAATGTCACAGCATCACAGAATGGCCAGAGCAAGCCATGGCCTTCCAGACCTCCACATGACAGTGACCAGGCACACTAAAACTACGTACATAGCATGCCTTTAAAGCACATTCAAAGCACATCCTCCAAAGAATCCTGGGGACTGTATTTTACCCCTCACAGAGCTACAATTCCCAGCACCCTTAACAAACTACAGTTCCCAGGATTCTTGAGCTATGTGCGCTTTGAATGTACTTTAAAAGTACACAGCCTAAGTTCCCTGAGAGAGGCAGAAAAAGAAGCCTCTTTAGCAGTAGAAGAAAACTTCTGAGAAATTGGAGGTTTCAGCACTAATAGGGCCTTGAGACAGTAGGTGCTACAATGCTTTGCCATATCTGCTGATGACCCACAGTGGTGGAGCTGATGCATAGCAGAGAACAGGATACCAGCTACCATAGCGGTACACAGAATAAGGCATCTGGGTCCCACAGCCACAGTTCCCCAATCAGGAAGAGCTTCTAGCTCAAATATACAAACAAAAAATAATAAAATTATAGTACAACAGTCGTTCAGAGCTCTGATAGCTTCTTTTGTGCCTTTCTATGCTTCCGTTCGCTGACAAACAGCAGATACTAAGTATCTGCATTCTAGGACTCTTTGACCCCAAACCATAAGCAACAGGAATCATATGCAATTGCATATTGGAATGGGGGAAATACCCATGGAAAAAATGGGGCGGGGCGGGATTGCCCATTCTGGAAGAATTCATGCCCATACTAGGAAATTTAGGTTTCCACAATTAAAGGGGCACTCTGCCGCCCTACCACTACAAATCCATTTTAAGACAAGCCTTTTAAGTAGAGACCTTATCCCAGTCTGCATATGTGTTGGAATTGCTTTATAAGATGTTTTTAAAGCTTTTAAAAAGATGTTTTTAAAGATGTTTTGTTTTAATATGTTTTTAAGGATGTTTGTTGCAATATATTTTAAAGTCTGTTCTTATGACGTTTTAGAGTGTTTTTGGTGCTTTTCTTTGCTGTCCTGGGCTGCTCCTTTGGGAAGGAAGTGTGGGATATCAATCTAATAAATGAATAAATAAATAAATAAATAAACTGCCTTTTCCCAGTTAGCAAAGTAATGGAGAAATGTATTGAAATGTGTGGGATGAATGAATGATTAATGAGAAGACATACAAACACCCCACAAGCAAATCATGATGTATGCAGGACGAATGCTTATTGTCATATAACCGCTCTGTAAACAAATAAGAGCAAATGCTCAATAAAGACCGGATATAATCTGACATCTGCATAAGCTTTGTGGAACCAAAGCCAGATGAATGCTCAGTAAATAGGTTGGCTGGAGAAATCCTTAATTGTCACTCTAATTGAAAATGCAAAGACATTTGTCTCTCCTGGAGGCAAATTCCTGGCAGATGGAGCCTGCAACTTTGTGATGGCTCAGAGTTCCCTTATAAAGACACAGCGATTGTGTTGGGGTGATACCTTATCATATTGTTTACTCACCTGGCATGTGGAAGAGCTGCACAAACTCAATTAAGGCTGGGTTAAACTACACAATGCAGAACTGATAAGTAACAAAGATGATTGGATGCACACCGAAGAATAATCACTACCTTCTGAGAGCTTTCAGATATGAATATGCAGATTCCGCCCCTGCAGCCGTAGGAGTGTATTTTGCCCTGCATTCCAAACATGTAGTCCTGTACTCCAGGGTTGGGGAATCTCAGGCCTGATTGTAGCCTTTGAAACTTCCCCAGCCATGCCACCTTTCCCCTGGGCCACATCCCTCACTGGTCCTGCTTTGCACCTCGAGTGTTTTTGCCTGACTGGCATGTGGCCTTGAATCTGATAAGGCTTGTTGCTTCCCTAAATGGAGATTTGAGAGGGGTCTGTGTGTGTACAAACTATCCTCTTGTAAAAAGGTAACATTTACATCTATTGCTCCACCCCACTTTTGCCTCTGGCTCCACCTGCTGCTGGCATATGGCCCTCAGAAGGTTGCCCAGAAGGAAACGCGGCCCTCAGGCTCAATAAGGTTCTACTCATACCTCAGAAATGCTCATTCAAAACTGATTTTCTAAAATGTGTGGAGCTTCTCTCCCTTTCCCCTCAAAAGAACTTCTTGCAAAGTCAAGATAATGGAGAAATATTCTGGTCCTCACTTTTGAGGGATGAAATCCAGTGGCATGCATGTGTGGACCAATTTACGCAGTCCGAACATTTCCTCCCATTCACGGTAAAGAGGGCCCCAATGTTGGCAGTTACGTCTGTGGTGCAGTGTTGTGGACTGACACATTCCTCAGCAAAAAATGCCATCGAATGTGGACAAAATTTGCTCCACAATAGCTCTCACATCTTTTTCCAGCTTGTCATAGGCACCGAGACTACTGAGGGAAGTGTATTAGCTGGAAGGCATGCAGAAAAAGTAAGTGTGGGAAAGAGAAGAGAGCTGCATTTACTTATCTAGAAGAGAATAGGAACTTCTGTTGCCTGCTTATCAGTGTTGCCATAGCAATTAAACAGTAGACTTCTTCCTCAAGCCAATGAGGGTTTTTTGTGTGTGTTTCTATAGTGAAACCAAGGTTCAGAATTAGAGGAGGATGTGGGCATGGAATGGTGACATCCGTGCAAACTACACTGGAACTGGAACTGACAGGGAAAGCAATTCTGCAGCCCTCATTTATTATGTAATATCTGAAATTCAAACATCACTGAAGAACCTAATTAATTTCAGTGGCTTTATTCCAGAATAAATGGTTTGAAGATTGCACTGACTTCTGGTAGGATCCATATTCTATGATCAAACCACTGAGGTATAGAACAGGTGTCCTGAGAGATTCACCTTTGCTTTTTACAAAGCAAGTTTCTAGCCCTTAAGGCTGTGGAGTATGTGTACAATGCCTAGTGCAGGGTAGGGTGGCTACTTGCACTTCACCAAAAGAGGGGATTAAAAAGAACACCAATTTCCATAAAATGTGTATGTTAATTCATATGTATCCAAAATTAGAAACTGCAATAAACAGAAATGCAACGTATCTCACTAAAACGGGGAAAGCTGTGATCAGGTGATCTGTATTGTCTACTCAGTCTGTGGTCCAAGTGCTAACAGTTGATGGGCAACTTCCACGCCCCTTGCTCTTCCTTCTTAGGGTTCTTTACTTTTAAAGTCAACCCTTCAAATAGAGATCTCCTTCAAACAGAGGTCTATCCTCTGGCCTATAGGTTCCCCACCATTGGCCGAGTGAAATCTCAGAGGCACGATGAACAGAATTTTCAGTAGCTAGGACTACTGAAAATGACCGACATTGCCCCTTCACATGAGTAACATCATTAGAATAAGTTCTGCATAATAAAGAAATACAGGCACATTTTATTAACTTGCAGCATTTATACTTGTCTTAGAATACAGTTGCTTATTGTGTAGAATTTTCATTTGTATGTATGTTTGTAACTACAAAATATACACTGCACTGAACATATATTCTATCCTCTCTCCCATGCTATTTAACATCTATGTAAAACCGCTGGGAGCTATCATCAGGAGTTTTGGGCTGCGGTGTCACCAATATGCTGATGACACACAGCTCTATCTCTCCTTTAAATCTTCACCGGAGTTGGCTGCAGAGACCTTGTCCAAGTGCCTGGAATCCGTGAGTGGGTGGATGGGAAGAAACAGGCTGAAGCTCAATCCTGATAAGACCGAGGTGCTACTTGTGGGTGACAGGGGAAAGTTGGGTGTTGCTGACCTGAATCTTAATGGGGTAAGATTACCCCTGAAGGATCAGGTCCGCAGCCTCGGGGTTGTTCTTGATTCCAAGCTGTCCATGGAGGCTCAGATTTCGGCAGTGAGCCGGGCAGCTTGGTATCAACTACACCTCATATGGAGGTTGCAACCCTACCTCCCTATTCATCAGCTCCCACTGGTGGTACATGCCCTGGTCACCTCTCGATTAGACTACTGCAATGCGCTCTATGTGGGGTTACCCTTGAAAACAGTCCGGAAACTACAACTGGTGCAGAATGCGGCAGCACGCCTGCTTACAAACAGCCGCCACCGTGATCACATCACGCCGGTGTTATTTCATCTACATTGGCTTCCAGTTGTTTTCCGGGCCCAGTTCAAGGTGTTGGTCTTAACCTTTAAATCCCTATACGGTCTCGGCCCAGTTTACCTGAAGGAGCACCTCCAGTACCACCAACTAAGCCGCCCAACCAGATCAGCCACACAGGGCCTTCTCTCCGTCCCACCAATGAAAACAGCTAGGTTGGTGGGGACTAGAGAGAGGGCATTCTCAGTGGCAGCCCCCACTCTCTGGAACTCCCTCCCGTTCGATCTTCGCCATGCTCCTTCCCTGGATACATTTCGCCGAGCCTTAAAAACATGGCTCTTTGGACAGGCCTTTGGGATCCCCGGGGTGGGCTAATTTCTTTATATTGTTTTAAAATTGTCTATTGATGGCCCTAAACTGTTCTATACTGCTGCTTTTTAAAATGGTTATTGTTGACTGCACTGTATTTTATTATGTATCTATATTGTACTGTTGAATTTTAATGTGTACGTCGCCTAGAGTGGTTTCGGCCAGATAGGCGACACAAAAATTAAATTTATTTATTTATATATATTTATATATATCACTGTCAATGTGGTAAACACTGGATTCACCACAAAGGAGATACCTGATTGCTTCACTGTGTACCCAGAGTTTGACTCATGATACTCAAAACATTTGTTGTGATGCTCTGTGGAGCAATTTTGGTTCTAGGAGACCGATATTTAAATCCAACTGAAGAAGAATTCTATTTCTTGAGGTACAGGCAAACGGCAACACATTTGTAAGTGAGCTAGGCCAAATGGCATGGAGCCCGAGCACCTTAAAGGTTGCCTTCTTTCACTTGAACCTGCCTGAGTATCATTGTCATTCTCATAGGGCTTTGTTCAGATGCCATTACCACTGGAGGTGAGGCAGGTAATGAGTAGGGTTGTGGCTTTTTTGGTTGTGGCCCCTTGACTTTGAAATGTTCTCCATGGTGAGTTCCTCCTGCATTGGTTATCTGAGGTCCTTTTCCATGTGCCTCCTGTGATAGAGATACAGAGTGTGGTGGCATGAGAATGGGCCTTTTCAGTGGTGGCTTCCTCTCCGCAGTGAGGCATGCTGGCACTATCACTGTCTGCTTTTAGGCACCAAGGATAAACATTTTTATTTACCCAGGACTTTGGCTTCAGAAGAATCAGTTATTAGATGCTACCATATACCAAGTCCTTGATCCATCTAGTTCAGTATTGTCTACTCTAACTGGCAGTGGTTTTTCAGGATTTCAGAACAGGAGTCTTTCCCAGAGCTTGGAAACTCCCATCAGCCCCAGCCACCATGGCCACTGGATCGGGCTGATGGGAGTTGTAGTTCAAAAAAGTAACTTTTCCAAGCTCTGGTCTTTCCCCACCCTACCTGGAGTTGCCAAAGACTGAACCAGGGACCTTCTGAATGCAAAGCATGTGATCTACCACTGACTTATAGTCATTGCCCAAAAGGGATAGCTCCCAGCCTCTAGCTAACACGTCCCCACTTCCAGTCTGGAAATGATAGGAACCTCTTTTATTCAGAGCATAAAGCCCTGTGCAGGAACTAAACATGATGACAATCAACACTATGCCTAATGCCCCCATCCACTGCTTCATACTTCCCATCACAACTTTTTTTTAAAAGAACACCCCAATCACTCCCCCAAAGCTTGCTGCTGGCTGACAGCCTGAACTTACAGTGATCATAAGAAAGTAAGTACCTGGGGTTGGCTGTCCGCCCTCCTCTCTATGTAAACGTCTATCTCCCAGGTCCTCATGACTCTCTCTTCTTTCCCAAGGCAACCAGGAAAGGCGAGCTTGGCAGTTGGGAATTGAGCCACTTGATTGGCTGTAGAGACAGAGGGACTCTGGGAGGGACCTGTCTGCAAAAAAAAGTAGAGAGCCTTTGTCCCGCGGTGTCCCATTGTGAAAACACACCTGGCCTCCATAAAGAAGAGCCTATCGGCATGTCAGGAGGGGGCCAGGCCAGACAGCAGTATTCCTTGACACATTGATGAATTTCATATTTAGTGACCTGCCCAAGGTTTTGAGAACCTAACATAGTTCTGATCACATCCACCATATTGTCTCTGCACTTTTATTAGAAATGCTATAAAATCAGCATTATGCCTTCCTGAAATCACACCTTGATGAGCTGTCATAAATCAGCACTGTCACAACGTTTGGAAGGAAACAACAGTAGTTGCTGAGAGCAAAATACTCTTTTCAGTGGTTCAATAGGCACTCTTCATTTGTCACTGGGACTTAAGTCAATAGTTACTGTTGTTGCCTATCTCTGATAGTTTAGCAATGTCACTGTGTCAATTTTGTTTTGTTTTAGAGTTCTTCGCAAAATATTTCTCACTGATATGCATATCAATATTTCTTTATGCTTAAAATGTGTACTGCCTTCCTTGCTTCACACCCACAGGCATATAAAAACCCTCCAACAATATTTATTAACGCATGGCAACACTTAATGATGAATTTCCACCAGCTAGCAGAGCTGCACAAAGGATCTCTTAATCACTCAAAAGGAAAGATGAGCAAAATATAAGGGAAGTTAAATAAATAAATAAAGGGATCAAAGAGTGAATAAAATAGAGAATATCTAGCATAGTATTGTGGTTAAGGAAATGTTCTGTAAACCACCAAGTCCCTGGCTCAAATCTCTCCTCAGCCATAAACTTACTAGATACCCTTAGGCAAGCCACTATCCTTCAATCTGTGAAATGGACATAATTATACTGACCTACTTTACAGGATGCTGGAGGATTATTTCTTTAATGAATTTCTTTGCCATTCTTCAATTAGTATTGTCAGGGCAGTTCACATACAAGTTAAAATAACAGAATATAAAATAATGTTTTATTACTTATTTAACAAATTTATATACTGCTTGATTGTAAAAAACCTCTAAGCGGTTTACAAGAAACAGCTAATACAGTGGAAGACAGAAACAAAATTCAAAGGCACCTTGATAGGTTGGAGCATTGGGCTGAAAACAACAGAATGAAATTCAACAGGGATAAATGCAAAGTTCTACACCTAGGAAAAAGAAACCAAATGCACAGTTATAAGATGAGGGATACTTGGCTCAGCAATACGACATGTGAGAAGGATCTTGGAATTGTCTTTGATCACAAGCTGAATATGAGCCAACAGTGTGATGTGGCTGCAAAAAAGGCAAATGCTATATTAGGCTGCATTAACAGAAGTATAGTTTCCAAATCGCGTGACGTATTAGTTCCCATCTATTCAGCACTGGTTAGGCCTCATCTTGAGTACTGCGTCCAGTTCTGGTCTCAGTTCTGGATGCAGACAAACTGGAACAGGTTCAGAAGAGGGCAACAAGGATGCTCAGTTCCCATTGGGCTTTGTTTTCTTTTTGGTGGGGTGTGTGTGCCCCACTGGGGTTTGTTTTTGTTTTTCTTTTTGAGACTTAATGCTGATACCTTTCCTCTTGTTTCTTAGTCGCTGTATTTAGGCTGCCATCCTAATCACTACCTCGGTTCACTATTAAAAAGAACAATGGCTGGAATGAATCAGAATCTAGCCCCATGTGAGTCAGATGGTTATTAACAATCGATGAGTTGTGCCATGCTTCAAAGTTTGCAGCACTATATATAAATTCATTATTATAATAATGTTCTCTCCAGCTAAATTGAAGTAACACACTCTATCAGCAGCAGAAAGATCCTCCAGGAGATGTTTGTGAATATATTTCAGGCCAAAACACATTGGAGTGTGTCTCTGTGTCATAAGAATGTTTTATAATCTAATTTGAAGAGTATAGTTCTGCTTAGAACGGTGACATGTTGGCACAATGCTAAATTCAACTGATTTCCCCCCTTTTCCCCCCTCACAGCTGTTGCCATGGCAACATCTTGGGCTGAGAAATTGGGAAAACCCAGCTGTAGGCTGAGACACAGCACGCAATCAATAATGGAGAAAATAAATCAGAAAATTAAGCCAGTAGAGTAATAAGTAAATGGGCCCTTCTGAGGTGCCCCTTTACTTGCACTAACACAATACTGGAATGTACTGGTGCAAAGAGAGATTAGAATTTTTCTCCCTACAAGTAAACCAAGAGCCAGATCCATCAGAGGAACATGTATCTTACAAGGAGTCTAAATTAAAATCCTACATTTAGTGTTGCGCGTTCTACCGAAACACACACACACCATCATCATCATGCTCTCGACAATGTTTCCTGAAACACCAGGTCCTTGGCTCTCCCGTGTTATGCCTGGCCCAGGCAGGCAAGATTGGTTAGGGGCACCACAGAACCTGCTGCTGCCTTTAGAACTCTGTTAGAATTTCTACCTTCTTCAGTTGAGTCATTCATAATGCTGTGGCAATGTGTGGAGTTGTTGTGGTCTGTGTAGCAATCCTTTCATCTTATTTACCACAACCTTATATCGTCAATCCTCCTTATTCCAGTTTTGAGAAATAATGGCAGGCTGAGACCCAAACACACTTAATAAGTCGCAGGTTGCTACAGCCTCTTAGGCATAATCCAACCAAAGTTAAGAAAATGTATAATGTGAGCTCTGTGGGAAGTGTTGCCTAATAAGCGTGTTTAGGATTATGCCTTGGGTGCCTTGGCAAGATTGAGAAAAAGCTGTCTAAGCCCAGAGAGCAGGGGTTGGAATCCTGTGGTCTTCCATTCAAATATTGTTGGACTACAATAACCATCATCAGCCATGATTACTTCAGCTGATGGGGGTTAGAGTCCAGCAACATCTGGAGGGCCACAGATTCTCCACTCCTGCCATAGAGCATAGCTGCCAGTCAGCGTAGTAGATAATACTGGACTAGATGTGCAATATGTCCTGTGGCATATTGGCAAAGCACTTCGCCGATAAAATCGAACACTTACGGAGCTCGATCCTGTACGCCGTGGACACAGTAAGTGAACCAGAGTTGGCCAGTTGCAAGCCGGTAAATTGGGATCGATTTCGGCTTCTCCCTTCTGAGGATGTGGACAAGGTACTCTCAACTGTGAAGCCTACCACTTGCCTGAATGATCCTTGCCCTTCGTGGCTCCTTATGAGCTGCAAAGAGAAATTGGGCACAGGGATTAAAGCGGTGGTAAACGCATCCTTGCAAGAGGGTGTGATGCCATCAGCTTTCAAGGAGGCAATTGTAAAGCCCATCTTAAAGAAGTCCTCCTTGGATCCCCAAGTTTTTAATAACTTTCGCCCAATTTCGAATCTTCCATTCTTGGGCAAGGTCATTGAGCGAGTGGTGGCCAACCAGTTGTCAGCACACTTGGATGAAATGGATTATTTGGATCCATACCAATCGGGTTTCAGGACTGGTCACGGAACTGAAACAGCCTTGGTCGCTCTGGTAGATGACATGAGGAGGGCATTAGATAGGGGAGAATTCACCTTTCTTGTCCTCCTCGATCTCTCAGCGGCTTTTGATACTGTCGACCACAGTATCCTTTTACATCGCCTGGAGGGATTGGGAATTGGAGGTACTGTATTGCAGTGGTTCCGTTCCTTTCTCTCCGATAGGTACCAACAGGTAGCATTGGGGGAGGAGGTTTCAGACCCTTGGCCTCTCAATTGTGGTGTGCCACAGGGTTCTATCCTCTCTCCCATGCTATTTAACATTTATGTAAAGCCGCTGGGGACAATCATTAGGAGATTTGGGCTGCAGTGTCATCAATATGCAGATGACACTCAGCTCTATCTCTCATTTAAATCTTCACCAGAGTCGGCTGTGGAGACCTTGTCCAAGTGTCTGGAATCCGTGAGTGGATGGATGGGGAGGAACAGGCTGAAGTTGAACCATGATAAGACCGAGGTACTGCTCGTGGGGGATAAGACAAGGTTGGGAGATGTTGACCTGAAGTTCAACGGGGTAAGTTTACCCCTGAAGGACCAGGTCCGTAGCCTTGGGGTTGTACTTGATTCCAGGCTGTCCATGGAGGCTCAGATTTCGGCAGTGAGCCGGGCAGCCTGGTATCAACTACACCTCATACGAAGGCTGCAACCCTACCTTCCTGATCATCAACTCCCACTAGTAGTGCATGCCCTGGTCACCTCTCGACTGGATTACTGTAATGCGCTCTACGTGGGGTTACCCTTGAAAACGGTCCGGAAACTACAACTTATACAAAACGCGGCGGCTCGACTACTTACGAATAGTCACCGCCGGGATCACATCACGCCTGTGCTGTTCGATCTGCACTGGCTTCTTATTGTTTTCCGGGCCAAATTCAAGGTGTTGGCATTAACCTTTAAATCCCTATACGGTTTCGGCCCAGTCTATCTAAAGGAGCGCCTGCAACGCCACCAATTATGCCGCCCGACACGATCTGCCACACAAGGCCTTCTCTCAATCCCACCGACAAAAACAGCTCAATTGGCGGGAACTAGAGAGAGGGCATTCTCAGTGGCGGCCCCCACTCTTTGGAACTCCCTCCCACAAGATCTAGGGCACGCCTCTTCCCTAAATACATTTCGTAAAGCCTTAAAGACCTGGCTCTTTCAACAGGCCTTTGGGACTTCCGGGGAGGGTTAACTGTTATGATCAAATGCCTTATACCCTGTATTATTATTATTGCTGCTGTATTGTTTTGTTTTTATTATTGTATTTTATTGTATTGTAATTTAATTCTTCATGTACGTCGCTTAGAGTGGTCATTGGCCAGATAGGCGACATATAAATTTATTATTATTATTATTATTAACTCAGCATACAGAGCTCATATGTTCAAATATTTATTGTCCTCATTTTATAGAAAGCCTTATATATATATTTCTTCTGCATTGTTAAATTGCATGGAGGTTTTTCAAAACACTATTATCAGCAGACCCCTATGCACACTAATAAGGAGACCAAGTCTTTTTCCTGGTCTTTACTGTCATGCCTGCAACTGCCCTATTATTCCCAGAACTGTCTCCTGCAGTACCCATGACACCTGAACTTTGCTTATTTTGCTCTTCTACCTTTGTTTTCCATTGCATTGCATGCCATTATTTTTAATGTGCCAGCCACTTTGAGCTCATTGACAGAAAAGCAGCAAATAGACTGGCAGACAGATTCCATGGGTAAGTGATATTTAATGGCACACTCACAACAGCCAAAAGATCAGATGCACTTGATGTTAAGATTCTGCATTCCCGACCCACACACAGGCCATTCCTCCTGAATAAAAAATCCAATGGGGGGGGGAGAGAGAGAGAGTTCCCACTCTATAAATCTTTGTGTCTCTCCTTAATTAGCAAATTGGCTTCTCAAGTACATCCCAAGGGAGCAGTCAATTCTGTGATAACTGGGGCTGCCTATTTACAGTTACATTTTTACTGAAGGATGAAGTGTGAAACACTTTGTGAAATTCCATTTTCAAGGCTGTCTCAGAAAAATTCAGTTTTCAAATACGGATGAACGGATGTTCCTCACTCTGTTTTGTTATTACTCCATAGGTTAGCCCTGTGGCACATTTTACTCCACCTGCCTTTAACTTAAAGAATTTATCAAATTAATGTCAAGAATGGCACGTGTGCAGTTATCCCCAGCTTTCCTTGCCTCCCCTACCCACGCTAAAAGAGTCCCCGCACACAGAACTACATATGCACATTGATTAAAACACGGTGCAAAAAGGAATCTTGATATAATGGTGCAATCACACCAGGATTTCCTTTTTGCATGGTGTTTTAATCAATGTGCATATGAGGGGAGGGGATGACAAGATGCAGATTGAAACTGGCACATGTGCAGTGATCTGAACAAAGTCCAGAAATCACAAACAGAAGAATGGCAAGTCACAAACACACTGAAGCCACCCCACAAGCAATATCAGATAATTCTGGGAGAAAATCAGATAGGGAGAATTTTGCAAGCCTCTCTAGTTTTCGGTTCATGGCTGAAGCCCATATAGGAACCACTGTCCACTGATGAGGGATAAGGCTTGTGGAGCACCTACAGTCCTGGCCAGAGATGGGTTACAGGGGCTGGCAGATGGTGGGCAGGCACTAGAAAGGAGCATGCAAAGCTAGTTGTGCATCAGAGGACATGGGACAGTACATTGCAAGAAATGAAAGCAAAACCAAAGAGTGGACATAGAAGTGTTGATTCAACACTCAGGGGCTGGCCCAAAACATTGTGCTGCCTGAGGCAAAGGATTAAATGGCACCCACGTTCCACATATAGAAACCATCCCGAATGGCAGCTGAATATTACTTCTGCAATGGACAAAGGGATAGTGTCCTCCATGGCACAGAGGGCAGCAAGCTAATTTAGGAGGTGGAGGACAGGTTGTGTGGCATGCACTCCTCAGTCTTCCAGTAGAGGGGAATGCTGACACACACAGTCACATCTGTCGCCTGAGGTGGTTGCCTCCCTCTGCTTAAGGGTAAGGCTGATCCTGTCACTGAAACTTAACTGAGAGCTGAAATACTGTTGCAGAAAGGTGTTTGCTCCTAGCTCTGCTTCCTTGGAAAGGAGTTTAGTTCTGAAGAAAATGGGGCAGTTCTGTTTCTGAGATGTGCAGTCTAATGAAATCTGAGTTGATGGGTTTCTCAGGAAGACTCATCTGCATCAAAGGATTGTGCCAAATAAACATCCTTGGGGGAGCAAGGAAACACAGACCCTTGAAGTTCTTATTCTATAGCCATGAAAATCTCCATTTACTGAAATGTAAATAGAGAGGCAGACTCCTGCATTCTCATTAACTTGATGCTCCAGGAATCCTTGTCTGATGCTGAAGAGTTGAAGTCTGCTTGTGGGGCTATACTATTGTTATTAAAACCTACTCGTATGCCCCCTTTCAGCCCACAGAACTCCAAAAGCAATAAACAGCATTTTAAAAGACTGTAAATGCAATATATGAAAGGTAATTTCAAATCAGGCAGTTTTTACAACACAATGGTTAGTATCAGAAAATAATAATTCAAGCAAATAATATGCTGTTTTGATTTACCTAGCTCTCTAGCGAACAGGCCTTATTGGCATGGTGGGGTGAGAGCAACAATACGTAGTAAAGCAGGGGTTGCCAACCTTATTGGACCAGCAGGCATATTTTGCATTTTGAGACGGTGCTCAAAATATAGCTATAGCTGCCAGTCACAAAATGGCTGCCATGGGGGCATGGCATAACATGGCTGCTGTGTGGGGCATGGCATAACACAAAATATAAGAGAGTACAGTCCTTGCTTCCTCCCTCCCTCCCGACCTGGACAGCCTCAGGCTTACCATGGGAAGTCACCTATGTCCTGCTGGTCCTAACTGCAGAGATCACACAAGATGATTGACCAGCCCACCCCTCTCCACACCCCAATGATATTGTTGCTGTCTAATAATAACAACAAGGAACATTCACCGCACTCAGTCTCACATGCATAACACTCATACAGACCGCAGATACACATACATCTCTCTGTCACTCATGCATATGCTTCACATATACACAGCCATACATACATCTCTCCCTCTCTGCCCAATTGCATATCTCCCTCTCTCACACAGACCACACTTACAGACTTCTCTCTGTCACCCCCCCCCAGCCTCATGTTGCTATTTACTGGTAAATCTACTAGACAACAACCCAGGTGTCTTTGGAGAAATATCAATATTTTAAAAGGAAATATTGATAAATTATTTTTACAATCAATTTTAGGGGCAGATTTGATTTAAAAAGTCCTTTTCAAAAATAGCCACAGAAATTCACTACATTAAAATCTGATCCTCGACAATAAGAATTAATGGAAAATTCAGTACCAAATCAGAACTGGGCAGAATTCTAGCATATCCCTACTACAGAATGTAATTTTATGTGTGAACTGGCCCTGAAAACAGTACCTGCTGGGCTGGGCTGAGCTGGGGAAACTGTGGCTCTCCAGATGTTGCTGAACTATAACTACAACCACAGGCCATGCTAGCTGGAGCTGATGAAAGTTGGAGTCCAACAACAACTGGAGGGGCACAGGTGAGCCATCCTTTCTCTAGAGCAACTAGTTCTGAAGTTCTAGTGTGACTTGGAACTATCATACCTCATGAATTTATTTATTTATTTATTTATTTATTAGGCTTATATCCCGCCCGACTAGCGATAGCTCTCTGGGCGGTGAACAGCAAAAAAAGTACAATAAATACAGTAAGAAAAACAATACAGTGCAAAAATCCAATTAAGTTATAATAAGTTAAAAAGTACAGTTAAAATGCTTTGGGAAAGAGGAAGAGGATCCATTCTTACTCTCTCGCCTCTCGCACTGGGAGCCCTGCTGTCTGCGTTGTGCTGACATTGTTGGTCATACTGCTTTGGGGCTCCTAGATGGCCAGGTTGCTCCCCTTGCTGGAATTGTCAGACCCTTGGTTGTCAGACCCTTGGCCACTTGTTGGCGCTTCTTTGAATCCTGACTGCCATTTTCTGTACAACATGATCCCAGCAATTGCAGCTGCTCCCAGCAGGATGGCCCCCAGAACACACCCAATAATGGGTGCTATGTTGGAGGCTGTCCTCTGCAGAACCTCCTTCCCGTAGTGCAGGTAACCCTCCAGCCACTCAATGCATTCCTCCTCCAGGGAGGCCTTCCAGTGCTGGGTAAAAGCCCTGTCTCTATCCCACGACCTCTTGGTCACTTGGGCCTCCGGCTGGGCTGCCGTCCAGGTGAGGGTCTCCTTGTAGAGGCTGAGGAAGTCCCTCCCGTTGTAGCTGTGCTGGATATACCCTCCTCTGCGCCCCTCTGGGCCCACCTCACAGCCGTACATGGTCTGCTAGGTGTGAATCCGCTGTTCAAATGAATATTTGTACTTCAGAAGCATCACTTTCTACTTTTCCCTTAACATCCCAAGAGACTTGCCCAAATGGACTTCTTCATTTTCCAGATCCAGCTAAACCACTCTCATCCTAGGCTTTCTCTGACAAATACAGGCAGAGCCAAAAACTAGGCCAACAAACTATGATAACTAAAGATTGACTTTCAGTGTTTGGGGCCATGATCCAACTAGAGTGGCCTTTCTTGAGAGCAATGATGTAGTTGCCAGAAACTAACAGCACCAAGAGCAAAAGACTCAGCAACAGTCCCACTCAAATCTAGAAAAACCCTATTATCAAATAAAGAATTGTTTTCCCTTACCAAGTCATTGCATGCATTATGCTTTTCTTTCAGGGAAGGAAATATTTACGGGTCCATTTGCCAAGAACTGAAAGAATCCAGAAGAAACATTAACCATTTAATCTTATTATCTTCAACAACTCTTCCTCTGATGCTTAATAATATAGCACTTATCCTTAGACACTTTTACTGACCAATTCTTTTTCTTTCTTTCTTTCTTTCTTTCTTTCTTTCTTTCTTTCTTTCTTTCTTTCTTTCTTTCTTTCTTTCTTTCTTTCTTTCTTACACACATACATACACACAGATCTGGCTATATTGGGTTTAGTCCAATAGTCATCTTGTTCAGTCAGTCCTCACAGTGACATTTTTCTTAACGCTGTGGAAAAGCAGTAAGAACAGAAACAGGAAGGATAAAATTCTAATATGCATAGTTGTGAAATTATCCACATCTAAGTTTTGGCACAGCGTCAGTAGCTGCATGCTATGAGATGAACTCCTGAACTGGAGGTGGCAGCTTCTCAGTGAAGTATTTTCAGGCCCTGGACAGTCTCTGCCCACCCAGGTTGACCACTGCATCCTCCTGGATAGGAAGGAGAATAAAAGTATGTCTTGTTTCAGATGAGCCTTGCTTAAGCAACACAGTTTTCCTGAGCTATAATTCCTGTACATTCCAGTGTGTTCCTGTACTTGTAGTTATTCTGGACTCCTGACTTCTGACATGCTCTATGGATTGGATTCAACGTACAACTTAGGTGAATGTTTCATCACTGCAAGGTTTTGTTCTAGTGCAATGGAATGTTCTCCCAATCTCATCCCTCCATGCATCTCCTAAATTTGTTTTGGAGGTTCTCCTAACCCTTCAGAGCAGATTTGGGAACAGTGTGAAGGAGGAGAGAGGGCAAATCCCATTGCCTGGTGCTAATCCTTGTGCTAGTGCAAGAATTTTGTGGAATATTGCCCCTTGATGCTGTGTCCTCTGGTCCTGACATGCTCTGTGGTCTGACGACCCACTGCTTTCAGGGTTCCTGGATTCTAGTTCTTGGCTCACCACAAAGTGATACCCATATTGGGAAGATGTGAATTATCTTGGCATGTTTCCAAAGTGGAATAAATGCATTAGGAATTTTCCATTGTTCTGTGTTTTTTATTTCCAAATTTTATGCAAAGTGCTATGCATGTGCAGCTTATCATAACTTTCAGTTCATTCAGTTTTCTTTCCCCCTTCTACATCACCAATGGACATGTGTGCATTTACACCTTTTTAAAAAGCAATCTTAATGTGTTCATATGCATGCCTGAATAATATTATTTTACTAGGGGCTGCCGCCCCTGCATGCTTCACTCGACAACCCTGCCTACCATCACCAAAGCTCCCCACCCACCCCATGGGTCGCCAAAGCTTCCCCTTCCTCCCCATGGGTCATCAGAGCTCCCCCACCCTCATAGGTTGCTAAAGCTGCCTCCTGGCCTCCTGTCCAGCCATTGAGCTGCTGCTGCTGCTGCTGCCGCCACCACCCTCTCACCCAACCTCCTGCCTGGGCTGCAGCCTCCCTCCTGGGCTGCAGCAACTGGTGCCACTGGCCCCTCCTGCCCGGCCTCTCCAGCTGCCACTGGCCTCTCCTGCTCGGCCTCTCCCCCTACCGCTGCCACTGGCCTCTCCTGCTTGGTCTCTCCCCCTACCGCTGCCACTGGCCTCTCCTGCTCAGCCTCTCCTGCCCGCTTCTGCTGCCACCACCAGCACCGGCCTCTCCAACCCAGCCTTTCCTGCTGCTGCCACCGGCCTCTCGTGCTCAGGCTCTCCCCCTGCCATGGCCACTGGCCTCTTCTGCCACTATCAGCACAGCCTCTCAGGCCTCTTCCACTGCCACCACCGGCCTTCCTGGCTTCTTCCACCACTGTGGCCACTGGCCTCTCATGTCCAGCCTCTCCTGCCTCTCCTCTCCTACTCAGCCTCTTGGGCCTCTCCCGCCACCACCACCATGGGCCTCTCCTGCCCAGCATGGAAGAGATGCTGTTTTACCAACACAAAGCTGCACTTGTTTGCACTGATTAAACACTACAAAATAACGAACTTCATGTGATTGTGGATAAGATTGTATTAAGAGCCCTTTACATGGTGGCAGCTGGACATTGATATAAGACTGCACAAAAGTAATTGTGATACTATCAGACAATCTTCCCATCAGATTAAGATACCCTTTTTTGCATTGTTTTATCAATGCACATAAGTGTACATTGGTAATGTGGAGGGATGAAAAGATGCAAGTGAAAAGAACTGTTAATGCTGCAGTTCTGGAATTAACCGTAGAAACTCTCCTCCTGGACCAGAATTCAGGAGGATGGAATTCAAAAATGGTGAGCCAGAAAAACAAAGGAATAAAACAGTGGGAACTCTCTCATCCTAGCTTTTAACAGCAGGTCAGGGAATTCTTCTTACAGGTCTGGAACTGTTGAACTCTCCAGATGATTAAGAATCCAGTTTTAATGAAAAATCAATAGATAAGCAGTAAACCTCTAGCATTGATATGTCATTCTAAAAGCTAAATTTCAGATGCCCCCCAAAGGGGTTTCCAATAACCAGGTAAGGGGCTTTTTTTCACTGTTCATAACTCCTATGTCTCCCCACAGGCCCAGCTTCCTTGCTAACAGTCCTGACTTGCCAGTGAGTGGGCAATTTAGGGTTGATTTTTAAATAATAATTAAAAATATGCCTCCAACTTCAAGTGATGAAACAACTTTAGCTGAATCTCTGAATTAACAGTAACTTTATAAGTACAGGCACTTTTATGCTGCCCTTGCTAATTGCAAAGATTTCTATTTAATTATGCACTTTATCGCTCCTTACAAGAGGTGAGAAGCAGTCAGAGTCTGCCTCTCATCAGCTCCTTTGACATGCTTATCTATTGTTCTTGCATTATCTGCTTTACTTTAAAGTACATCCTATTTTTAGAAATGAGGTGATTATATTAAAAGGCAATGGATTTTCCATCCCCTCCCCATATGAAGTGTATCAGCTGCAGATGAGGAGTAGTGTTCTCAGTGAGTGGCTTTTACAGCATTCAGGCATATTTGGACAAAGACATTCAGAGCCTAGATTTGCATTCTGTTCTATTTTATCTTGTTAGCGTTCCTGGGTTTTATTTCAGTGCATTGTTTGAAATTTTGAAATATTGCCAAAATGCCAGCCATCATGAGCCTGCCTGTTTCTGTTCCAGTGCAAACAAAGCCATTTGCATTTAGAAACACAAACACATCATTTTGAAGAACATAACATAAATGTAATGGTGAGGTGGGGAGATACTATTTAGGCCTGCTCTAGTCCAGCATACTGTTCTCACGGTGGCTAACCAGATGCCTATGGGAAGCCTGCAAGCTGGACCTAAACACAACAGCACTCTCCCACGTGCAGTTTCCCCTGCTGCAGAACTGGTATTCAGAACCATACTGCCTCCAACAGTGGAGGCAGAACATATCCATCAAGGTTAGTAGCCATTCACAGCCTTCTCCTCCATGAATTTGTCTAATCCTCTTTTAAAGCTGTCCAAGTTGCTGGCCATCATGGCCCCTTGTGGGGGTGAATTCCATAGTTTAACTGTGTGTTGAAGTACTTTCTTTTGTCTGTCCTGAATCTTCCAAGTTTGTTTCATTTGATAGCCCCAAGTTTTAGCGTTATGTGAGGGAGAAAAACTTTTCTTAATCTATTTTCTCCATACTATACATTGTGTTATACAACTTGTATCACGTCACTTTTCTCACTTTTTCTCTATACTAAGAAGCCCCAAACGCTGTAATCTTTCCTCAGAGGCCCTTGGTCATTTTCATTGCCCTTTTCTGAACCTTTTCCAACTCTGCAATATCCTTTTTAAGGTGAGGCAACCAAAACTGTACTCAATAAACATGTCCCAAATACATTGGACAGTGACCTTGAGGTGGAGAAGCCTACCCAAGGTACAATCTGAAGGACAGTAATCCAGTGGCCACTCTAAAAAAGAGAACGCAGTATCTTGCTCCAAGGTCAGTAATATTATGGATCTCTCCAGTATGAAGCCCATGCCCCAGTAACACACTTGTTACCCAAAGCAACTCTTCTGTTATAAGCCATCACCTGAGTTCACAGGAGACATCAGAGGTCCAGCAGACCATTAGACTCAACTGAGGAGTTTGCTCCTTTAAGACTCCTTGCTATAGTTCTTAAGGGTTGTTGAGGTCTACCTTTAATCAGAGCAATGTTCTGTGTCTTGGAACCACTCCTAGTCCTGCATACCCATATTCATCTAAGTCTCTGATACAAGCTGTCCATCTTTCCAAGTCTCACCTGAGAATTCCATGGGCCTCAGCCATTCTAGTGAAGGACACACCTTCTGACTAATACATCATTTCTATTTTGCAATGTGCTTGGCAATCATGGTATTTGCATTTATGCGATGGAAGGAAAGCCCCATTTTTGCTGCCAAATTAGGGTTGAATTTTGGGAAAGGGTATTTATTAATAAATAAATAAATATCCTACCCTTCCTCCCAGAAGAAGCCTAAAATATGGGCCCAAGTGCCTAAAATCATTGGCTGCAGCTTCTTGCCATGGTGGCTGTGAGGGAGCTCATTCAAGATAGCGCTGGGCAGAAGCACTGCATGCTCATCTCCTGGAGCAGCTTTTCTTAGGCAAAGCCATCTTGGAGAGTTAAGAGAGAAGGCAGACATAACATCTATAGAGTGGTGAGCCTAGGCTAGAAGCAACCTCACTGTGTTCATTTCTAATGTACCTTTTCTTCATCAGGGCCAAGCTCAGGAGGTGGGGGGGGGGAATGTACCTGTACATTTGCAGCAGAAGCTGGCTGTGCACTGTGCTTATTGGCCAATTTCCAATATGATAGAATTGGATATTGGATTTTTTAACTAATAAGGTGATGAATGAGCATATACATGCAGTGCTTTTACACATTTAACAATGACAGAGCTCAACTGATGGAGAAGGAGGGGGAGGGGAGAACAAGATTGATAGCTGAGTCAGCATGCAGTTTGCTAGTACACCTGTGCTTTCAGTTCTCTGTGAGGTCTCTTTTTTCTAGAATGTTTTGCTTCAGCCTAATTATAAGAAATAATTACTTCACCAAGATGAAATCCTGAATCTAAGAAAACTAACTGTTATTCACATGCAAGTTTTCACAACATGTGAACAATATGCAAATGTTACAAGCCATTTAATAATCCATCACAGTTTCCAATGTGGCCTTCAGTGCCAAAGGTAGCAGCTATGCCTCTTGGTAAGAAAGAGCACATCCAAAGTTTAGTTTGCTTAACCATTGAAAAATATGCAAGAGAATGTGGTGACTTCTGTTATGAAAAAAAAAGGGGGGGAAAGGACTTCCTTCAAGTCGATTCCGACTTATGGCGACTCTATGAATAGGGTTTTCATGGTAAGTGGTATTCAGAGCGGGTTTACCATTGCCTTTCTCTGAGACTGAGAGGCAGTGAACCAGTGAGCTTCATGGCTATGTGGGGATTCGAACCCTGGTCTCCCAGGTCTTAGTCCAACACTCCAACCTCTAAGCCACACTGGCTCTCTGACTTCTGTTATAGCAACTGTTAATTTCTTGGAATGATTATCATAGATGCTAAAAAAAAAACAGTGGGGTACAAATTTCAGAAAACTGGGCTTGAAAGAAACTGAAGTATTTTATGACTCGGGGAAAAGAGATTAGACAAGCATTTCCTAAACTTGAACTTTCTGATCTAATTGTTTTATTTGCTCTTTTAATGGTTTTAATTCTTATGTTTTTTTTTACTAAACTTGTTTTATTATAAATTGCAAGTACTGGTGTTTTTAATGTTTTGATGGAATTTTATTGCATACTTTAATTACGTATGGATGGTATTTATTATTATTATTACTATTAATATTATTATTATTAATCAGAATAATTTGCCTGTTACTGTTTCTCATGTACAGTCATATATATATCTGGAAGTACTCACATATGGACGTGCCTGGAGTCAGTTGTGGGCTGAATTCAGGCCAATAAACTGAAGCTTAATCCTGACAGGACAGGGGTACTGGGGGGTAGATGGTTCTCTAGGTCAGGAAGATGGTGTTCAACAGCTTCTGGATCAAGTGGCTTTGCCCTGAAAGGAACAGGTTCACAGCCTGGGGTTCTGCCCAACCCAGTTTTATCTTTAGAGCGCAAGTGACCTCTGCAGCATGAAATGCCTTTCACCAGCTTTGGCTGGTACATCATCTGCTATTCTCCTGGATAGAGATACCCTTGCCTGTGCTCTGCTAATATCCCAACTGGATTACTGCAATGTTTTATATGTAAGGCCTGCCTCTGAAAATTGTTTGGAAGCTTCAGTCAGTGCAGAATGCTGTGGCCAGAGGTTTGACTGGCATGGCTCGCATGGATCATCTCTCACCAGTCTTAATCAAAAGCGTCCTTGGCTGTCGATTCCCTTCTAGACCCAATTCAAAGTGCTGGTGCTTACTGTTGAAACCCTAAATGGCTTGAGCTCCAAGCAGCTTCTCCCATACTACCTTGCTTGCACACTAAGTCACTGGCTGATGTGCTTCTTCTAATACCATCTCCATCAGTGGGTAGGCTGGTTTCAACAAGACAGAAGACTTTCTTGGCAGTGGTGCACCCCCCCCATTAAGTACACATGACACTAGCATTGCTGTCTTTTAAGTGACAGGCAAAAGCATGCTTTATTCACCCAGACATTTTTAAATAGTCTTGATATAATAAGATTTTGATATCTCTGACTTTTTATTGTACTTTTATTTGCCGGCTATTTTGCATGTTTTTGTTGTTCTTAATTTGCTTGTTTTAATTTCAGTAAACAGATGGCATATAAATATCTTAAACAAAAGAAACAAATATGCTTGCTTTGTTGTTTTGTGTATAACTAGATAACCCCCTATGGATCCTAAATATCATCTCACACTTTCCAGTTCAATTTTTTGTTTATCCTTCTCCATGTTGTGTTAAGGTTGCCATAGTGCCTGGTTAGCTGGCTCTTGCCCGGATTCTAGGCATGCTTCCTGGTGCCCATTTATGTCAATAGGTGGCCTGGATTCTCAGCTTTCATTTAAAAAGAAAAAGCAAGTTTCTAGCCCTTGTGGATCCAGAGATAGAAGGCAAAATGTGGAGGCAGGTTTCTGCCCATTTGATGAGAAATCAGCCTATTTCCGCCTTCCAATGTTCTTAGCCAACAAGGGACACCACAGCTGCCCTGGGAAAATCAAGAATTTTAGCCTGCCTGCCTACTGCATATGCAAAATCTAGTTATTTAAAAAACTGCACATGCTCACATGCTCACATGATCAGCATACGCAGCTCCACCCTTTACCCATGGACGTTCAGGTTGAGGTAGCAAGGAGGAGGAGCCTTTATCTCAATTGCCTCTGTGCCTCAGGGTATGTGTCTTAAGTGGAGAATGCAATGGGAGGATCTACCTGCCATCATGGAGAATGGAATACTGTAAAAGGGTTTGAATCTACCAAATGCTCCCTCCCCAAACAAATATAACTATAAAAGCAAGCCTCTCTGTAGAAAAGCCTGATATATTAGCAGTTGCATTTTTGGCCCTGCCCCCACCCTATGAAATGGTCCTTTTCCCAAGTAAAGTTGCATTGGAATGCAGCCTCACTCACCCTGTTTCCTGGCAGAGCCTCTGTTCAGCAATTCAGAAAAGGTTAAAAAGTATTTTTTAATACATTTCCTTCTTCAAAATGACTGGCATGCATCACCCTGCTCCATTTCTTCCCTAGGGATATGTGTGTGGTGTGTAAATATATTCACTAATAGGCAAAACACCTTGCAGTTTAAGAACGTACCTATAGCCCACAGATATTTCCAACAAACTTTAAAAAGCAGGGAAATTGGGCAGCTATAGTGAATGCACCAGGGCAGCAGGAGACCTGAACTCCTCTCTGAGATATTGTACTGCCCTACAAATTGGTCAAAATGCAAACACCACTTGGGTTGGTCTTTCACAGTCCAATCCACTTCCTGTGTAGATTGGAAGAATTTGGTAACGTGCCTCTGCACATATGGTGAGTGGTGGCAACACCTGACATCTCCAAAGATGGAGAATTATATTTGTGTATGTTTGTTGGTGTTCTTCTTGCTTCTTTCCTGTGTTACTAATGTTTCTACAGAGAATCTAAACTAGAAAATTTTATTTCCCTCATTATTCATCCTAGAAATCTGCCAAATTTATTTTTATTAATTTCAAAGCCTTTTTATTGGTCAATGTCATATGATGGTGAAGACAGCCTTTTGTGTTTCAAATTGGAGGTTATGTTCTATTTCTATTTTGGGTGCATTAACAGTGGAATCTGAAACTGCAGTTTGATGTAAAATCAGACTGATTATAATATGTTGCTACTTCAGCAATGACTCTAGCTGTTGGAAAAAAGAGGATGCATGTTTTCATCCTGCTATGTTTAAACCACTTTATTTAAGGCAAGATGGGCACAGTCAATTAAAAACATAGAGCACACCTAGAATTTTGCTAGAATATATTTCACCTCCCACTGTTTTATCTTGTGCAAGTTGAGATGCTCCTGAGGTTCACTGGAGACTATTCTGCAGAAGTCAGTGCCATTATTCCACAATTATATTTGGAGGTTTTTTTAGTGTACATTTTGCGAAGTGTTGCTGTACTTCACATATTCACAGAAATAGAAACAAAAGAAAATGATTTCCTATAGGGAACTTCACTAAAATTGCAAAGTAAATCAGACATATTTAAAGTGACCATCTGAAGTATATCAACTGTCTTAATAATGTTGCTGTGACGCCCTTCCCTGGCTCTCCCTGTCAGGTTCCTACCTGCTCGTGGCTACTGCCTTTCACTAGGCACCACCAGGGACTCCACCAGTCCGGACTGTCCTTTTTTATGGTTTCTCTCTCCACTCTAGCACAGATCTCAATAGATCCCCCTGCTAGGCAGCACCACCAGTCACGTTCTACAACCAATGTTCCCAGAGACCTTGCCTGAGTCTCTCTATCCGGTTACATTCGTGACTGCGTGCCTATGCTGTTCCCAACCCCCTTGTATCAATGCAGATAACTCATAACTCAGGGTTGCTCTGGATACTTATAATGTTATCTTCTCCTCTTCACCGCTGCCACCATCTGTTACTGTTTCCCTTCAGCCTTGGTTATTACCTTACCCTCCCTTCTGGTCTGTGAAACCCCAGCCAAGGATCAGGCCTTCGGTAAACCAAAATAGTATTTATTAAATAACATTAATAACAAGATAACTTTGATAATGATCTACAAGCTTATGGTTTCATCTATTACTGTGATATTTGACTTATTACTAATCCGAACTCCACCTCCCTCTTTCTCCACACTCTCCTGACATACACCAATTCACACCCACCTCCAAACTCCACCAAAACAACCCACTCACGTCTACCCAGATTCAACTGTCATCCTTCCATTTATACTCTCAGCCATCCAAACACTCAGCCAATCATCCAGCATTCTACTGCTCATTTACTCCCCCCTCCTCTTTCATTCCACTTACCATGTATCTTCTATACAAACAGCACTTACCATATATACATTAATACAGGAACATCACAGTTGCTTCCTCCCTGCTAAAACAAGATCAGCAGAGCACATGTTTTCTTTCTGTTATTTGGGCTGATTACAGGTGTTGCCACCTCTACGAGAGCTGGGATGTGAAGTTTTATGGCGGCTGGGGTTTCCGGCCTTGGCTGAACAGTTTCGGGCTAGATGGCCTGACTTCCCGCAGTACAGACACAGTCCCTCTCTCTGGCGCCTCTCCCTCTCTTCCTCTGTTAAACGCGGTCTGGCTCCTCCGATCTGCATGGGCTCCTCTCCTGACATAGCTGGGGCTCCCGCACTGGGTGTGTAGTGCACACAGGGAAGAGGGGCTGCAGCGTGTGCCCGAGAGGGTTCCATCTGTCATTCCAGCTTCCTCCCTTCCAGGCAGCTGTCTATTTGCAAACTCAGTTGGATCAGACCCCTCAGGGTATCTGGTGGCGTGGAGTGCGCCAGTTCATCCAAAACTTCCAAACTCAGTCCATTTCGGTAGAAATACATCAAGGCTGGGTTGTTGTAATCCATTTCTTGAGACAGAACGCGAAAGGCATTGGTATACGCCCCCACTGAACCTTTCCCCTGTTGTAGGGTCCCCAGTTGATGGGCCACCGTCTCCTTCCTCTGTGGGTCCCAGAACATCTCCGCCATCGCGTCTTTAAAGGCAACAAACTGTTGCAGTACTGGGTCATTGCGAATCAAATACGGGGTAGCCCACTTGGCTGCCTCCCCTTCCAGTAGGCTAATGATGAATGCCACCTTCACATCATCCGTTGGGAACTCCGCTTGGCGCATCTGAATGTACAACTCACATTGGGCTAGAAACGTTGCAAACTGTTCGTTCTGTCCCCCATAACGAACAGGGAGCCCCACTGGGGATTTGACTGGGACCGGTGCTGCCCTGGGTGGCACTGCTTGGACTTGGGCGATCAAGGCTCTGAGGTTCTGGTTCTTGGCTTGCAGGGCTTGAGTGGTCACGGGGTGTGTGTCTCCAATGGCTCATCCGAAAGAACTGTCTCCTTAGCAACCGGCTTGAGGTCAGGGGGCGGTGACATGCTCGAGGCATCCCGGGAACCGCTTGGCAAAGGGGGAGTCACCGCCCTGTCTAAAACATCTTCCAATGGCTCCTCCAACCTGTCGGGGGGCAGCGTGCTCTCTGCTTCCGAGGCCACGCCATCCATGGCAACTGGTCTGGAGTCAAACTCCCCTCCCCTCCCAAGGTCTTGCTCAGACTCAACAATTCATTGGTCTTCCACGCCCTCTGACAGCTGGGAAACCTGGAACTCGTGTCTCCTCCCTCCCTGGCCCTCGTGGGGAAGTGGAGGCGCAACAAGGACTGATCATTTGCATGATTATAGAGTTCAATTGGATTTACTCCAGTGCAATCATGATCAGGATGGGTAAAACTGACCATGCGGAAGGAGGAGGGGGAAGGGAAGGGGAAGGAGCATATTGGAGGGGGGCAAAGGAAGGGGGAGGGGAGGGGAGGTTTGATCATTTGCATGCTTATAAAGTTCAATGATATTTACTTCTGTGCAATCATGCTTAAGATAGGTAAAACTGACTGTGGGGAGGAGGAAGGGGAGGGGGAAGAGGGGGAAGGGGAAGGAGGGGATTGGGGGGAGGAGAAGGGAGGGTGGGTTTGGTCATTTGCATACTAATGAGATTTATTTCTGTGAAATCATGTCTGAAAATGGAAATGCACTGCCTTCAAGTCAACCGGACTTATGGCAAGCCTTTGAATAGGATTTTCATGGTAAATGGTATTCAGAGGTGGTTTTACCATTGCCTTCCTCTGAGGCTGAGGGGCAGTGACTGGCCCAAGATCACCCAGTGAGCTTCATGGCTGTGTGGGGATTCGAACCCTGGTCTCCCAGGTCCTAGTCCAACACTGACCTGGGGGAGAGGCAGGGAGGGGGGAAGGGAGGAGATTGGGTGGGTGGGCACTGGTCAGAGGGGAAAACCCTTTCCTTTCCAAAAGGAAAACGTTGTGAACAGTATCATTGCTTTTCAGTGTTTCCCCCACCTTTTTATTCTACAGAAGGCACATGTAGCCTCCCACCCAAATTTAAAACAAAGCTGTCCCTGGCCACATCCACCCCAGGCCTCTATTACACTTTGGACAATCATGGCTTCTCTCAAAGAATCCTGGGAAATGTAGTTAGTGAAGGGTGCTGAGAGTTGCTAGGAGATGCCCTGTTCCCCTCACAGGCCTTCAATCAGAGTGACTGACTGTTAAACCATTCTCTCAGGGGAATAGGAGTCTCCTTTCAGCACCCTTCACAAACTACCCTTCCCAGGATTCTTTGAGGGAAGCCATGACTGTCTCACATGAAATCAAAGTCTGGTGTGGGTGTGGCCCCCTGATTAGGCAAGCCCAGCAGCTGTGAGGCTTTTAGAACTCTGACAGTTGGTTCTTAGTGAGCATGCCCCGCGTTATCATTGGCTTCAAGCCAAAAGTTCTTAAATTAATTAAAAATCAGCCAGGCATTTTTTTAACCTTTAAACTGCAGAAGATGAAGGTCAGAGTATGGGGCAAGGTCAGTATTAGGATTACAGGTACTCTGTGAACATGGATGATTTTTAATGAATTTCAACAGATTATGAGAACTCTGAGAGAAAAAAGGCCAAAAGGGCTCTGGGGTTTTTTTCCCTCTTTTTAGACATTGAACTCTCTATTATCTCTGACTGTTTTGTGTATCTCCATGAAAATGGAGAGGGTTGTTAAGCAAGCGTTTCTGAGTTCAGGACTGTAAGTTTGGTAAGGTTTTATTTTGAAATGAGCTTATGGGAAGCATCAGAATTGCATGGGGGGTATTTTCAATTTAACATTGCGGAATGTGAAAAATCCATGCTGGCTATAGTATACAGCCAGTCTCGTGGCTATATAATACATACACATACCTGCTGTCCGGTTCAGAGCAGGAAACACGAGTCGGAGACGAGGGTGCAAGGAACTCTTGCTTTATTAATGTAATGGATACATCAAAGGCTGAGCGCCTCATAGAAAAACCCTATGCTAACTCACTACAAGTCCCTAACTACCCTCTAGACATGCTCTGCAACGTGTGATGAAAGTTGACTCAGCGCCCCATTCACAACGCGGCAGTCTTAAATAGGAGAGGTCTTGGAGCGTAACCTCTCACTCCTTCGCACACATGCCCTCAGCCCTGTCCGCTTCTCCCTATGTCGTGAGCGCGGTGAAGGGGGGCGAGCCTCCACGGGCTCATCTGACAGAACAGGGTCCTCATCTGCAAGTGGGGAAGCAGAGGGCTGGGAAGCGTCGGGCGTCTCTAGGATACTGCTTGGCACAGGAGGAGTTACTGCTCTTTTGGAATCCTCCCCTAACAGCTCCGTGGGGGTGCTTGATGGCTGAGCGCTGTCCCATCCGTGGGAACTGGCGGGGCAGCTAGCTCGCTCTCTTCCTCAAGGTCTGGGCTAGACTCAACAACAGCCGGATCGTCCATGCCCACTGACGGCTGAGGCGCCTGCAACTCCTCCTTGATCCTCAGGAGAGAGGCTGGGCTCAACAACCCTGGGCTCAACACCTGCAGACTCTCTCTCTTTCCACATGCACAAAGACTCTTCTATATTCAGTACAGTGGGGGATGCAGCTTCCCCCCCTTAAGACCAAGAGAAATGGAACAATCCACCTCACACTCACCAGCTTGGGAATAGTTAGTTGCTTACTATGTGGTATATTTGGTGTTGGTGCTACAGGTCTGCCTCCTGGCAATGGCTGAGATCCCTTATTCCTAATGCGAAATTCATAGAGGCAAGCTTAGAATTTAGTGTTGTACAATGCACTCAGCACATATTTAGAGGAACCATTTTTTTTCTATTTCACATATTCAAAGCCCAATTTTTGTTTTTGCCAGGACTGGGGAGAATTTCCTTTATTTAAAATTTGAAATGAAAATGATTGGTTTGTAGTTATCTTGTTTTATACAGCCAAATTTCAAACACCATATATTTTGCTATGTAAACCACTTAGGGAACTTTTTGTTGAAAAGCGGTATATAAGTATTTTTACTACTACTACTATTTTTGACAGGACTCCATATACATTGTATGCTCAAAACACTCTGAAGTTCAGGCAAAATCTTGCTGCACACCAAGGTTCTGTTCTTTCTAATGGCTCTAAAGACAGAATACATCATTCCTGTTTACTTGCTGATCTTCACTTTACTGCTCAGCATAAACATAAGCTTAGGTGTCTTCAGGTACTTCAGACTTGTGCAGCAGTATAGTCTGGTGTTGGAAAGGATTCTATGACAGCACTGCTTGCTTTGAAGCTAATTAGCTAACATTATTGACTGAACTGATAATATTGAAATATTGATTTCTATCGGTGTTACAGGTTGTAGTGGTCATTTCACATTTCGTAATTGTTGCTGAGAGAATCTCTTGGTCACAATATTGCCTTTAATTGACTGCCTATGTATTTTTATTGTTTTTGTAAGCTGCCCTGAGGGCCGGAGATAAATCCTATAAATAAATAAATAAATATTCTGAAGTGTTGGAAACTAGAATCTAGGCATTTAAGGCTGAATATGTCAGTTAAAAAATGATTCCTTACATCCCCTCCCCCAGTTTTTGGTGGTAATTACTAGGCACAAAACAAAACAACTGGACAATGCAATTATTAATATGTTGAATTTGCATAATTAGCAAACATGCAAATTAGCCTGTCCGGATTTGTGGAACTGGAATATGGGGAGCAGAAGAGGAGTTTCACAAGGCCGAGTCAACAAAGTGGAACCACTAATATAAACATGGCTGCCTAGTTCACTTCAGCAGTGGTTAAGGGCAAGATCTATGATTAGGCAGAGTGAGGTGGCTGCCTTAGGCAGCAGATACTAGGAGTGTGAGGGGAACCTGTGTCAATATCCCTCCCAGCTAGGGATGGGAATGTTCAAAAATCCTGAGGTTGAGTTTTTCTATGTGGATTCTTTTCTAATTCCCAAATTGCTGCTTGATCTCAACAAAAAGCCATTTTTACAGTTTGGCTAAAAATGCAAACGATTCTTGCATATTATAATATACACATTATTAAAGGTCTAATATTATATTCATATACATTCCAGGTTTCCGGAAGTAACCAGATATATACAACAATGCATATAACTATATGCTTTAACTGTATAGCCTGCTGCCCTCGGGTAAAGTGGAAGATGCTATCTCACCACCAGTGTTGAAGGAAGATTCAACAGCCAGCCTAGTCAAATTCTGTATATTGAATGGGGAGGGGGCACTATCTTGACCTTCACCACTGGCAGTAAAATGTCTTGAACCAGCCTGACCTATGTACATGATCTCACCAATTTATAACAATGCAAGTTTACTTTTGATTGCCCTTGGTGTCTCACTTCTACATTCACTTTTCAGGGAGAATTAAACCATTGCTCTAGGAATCAGTATTGTTAACTAGGTGGTGGTGGTGAGGGTGGTTGTCTCATACTTTCCAACAAGCAGCCCTCAGCCTCCCTTTAGGTCAGTGCTTTCCCTCCTTCCCTCAGGAGGACACTCCATAGTGCATGCCAAGCCCATGTAGTGGTAACCATGGTAACTAGTGAGATTCAAAAACTGATGTGTACAAGATTTCCAGAAGGCTGCCCTGGTGCTTACAGTGGCATGCTGTGTCCCTTTTTAAAATTATATCACTTTGAGATTTGTATTTCTGAATTGACACAATTATTCTGGGTTCCAAACATGGATGGCAAGTACTTTCTTTTCCTCTCCTCTGCCCTCCCCCATCTCTTTCTTTATAGGATATCAGATACGTAAGTAGTATTTGAAGGAGAATGTGTTGCACTTCTTTTCCATCTGGGTTCATTGGCATTTCAAAACGTCTCCAAGGAAGCCAGAAAGAGCATCTCATCTTGCTTCACAGTTCAGCATAATGAAACTGCTTGTTTATTTTCTCAGTCCGGTATTTTTTATATATTGGATTACCAGAGGACAGAAGCCTTTAGTTTTTATTGTTGTGCATAACGTTTAATACGAATATAGACACTCTTTATGGTGGTGAGGAAAATCAATACAAATGAATTTTAAAAAGAGGTAGAAGGAAAATCCTAATTATAGTCCATAAATGCTAATACTCTCTGTGCAATGATTTACCTAATACAAGGAGTAAACTCTTTGTTATTAATAAAGCTGTGCAGGTTAACATTCCAGGCCATAGAAGCATCTTAGTTCTATTCAGAGTAGCCTTGATAATGAAGATATCAGACATGATTCATTAGTACCTTTTGAAGGACTTTGTAGGATTAGTTAGGAATTCTTTCATTAAAAACATTGACAGAATGGCTTTGCTCTCCTCCAGCTACTTTTGATGATTTTCCTATTTAGAAAAAGCTAGATAATTATTTAACCATTTTCCTCAATCCGGGTGAAGAGTTGCTGTTTATAATAAGCCCACTACAGTATACATCTCTTCCACATATTGGCATTTAGTCCTCTTAAGCTAGCTTGAGTAACCCCATCAGTGCAGTTCATGAAACAAAGTAAGAAGCCTTTTTTGCTGGCGTGGTGACCCATAACAATAGCCATGGATCCACCACCCCTGTGCACTGATGTGTTAAAATGGCTATGGTTCCCTGTAGTACAAAAGGGCAGGGTAACGTGGTCACAACAGCCCAGATCGATAAAAGAAACAAATCTGTTTAGCTGTTCAGATGCTGGTCTCGTCTAGCAAACTCACAAAAGCATGTATCCACACAATGGTAAGCCCATCAAGTTTGGGAAGGCTAATGATGTGAAGAAAGCTTGCGTAAATAACATCAGGATCTATATTTATACTGGCATCTCCCACCCCCCTCCTCTCCACAAATTTCTTAAAGGAATTCACACTCTGAAAAAGAATTTAAAAAATAGATTCCTGTTACACCCTGCTATTATCAAAGACATCTGTTCTTACCTCCTTCAGCAAAATGCTTGATGGGACATTTGTGGACCTGAAAGAACTATGAGATTGCTTCTTAAGAAGCAGATCAAAAGAAGTCAAGGCTAACCATGTAATAGCAGCCTTGTGAAGGAAGATATCGCATTCTAACTACAGAATGTCTGCTTCAGTTATCAACATTTGCCACATTTTGAGAGGCAGTGCATTAACTTTGGCAACATATATATCACTTCGCAGATTTAGACTGCAATTTTTACTTTGCTTGAGGTGCTGCACTGCTTGAATAATAGGAATTATAGAATCACAGAATAGTAGAGTTGGAAGGGGCTTTTAAGGCCATCAAGGCCAATCCAAATCAAAGCATTCCCGACAGATGGCTGTCCAGCTGCCTCTTGAATGCCTCCAGTGTGAGAGAGCCCACTACCTCTCTAGGTAATTGATTCCATTGTCATATGGCTCTAACAGTTAGGAAGTTTTTCCTGATGTCCAGTCGAAATCTGGCTTCCTGCAACTTGAGCCCATTATTCCGTGTCCTGCACTCTGGGACGATCGAGAAGAGATCCCGGCACTCCTTGTTGTGACAACCTTTCATGTACTTGAAGAGTGCTATCATATCTTCCCTCAATCTTCTTTTCTCCAGGCTAAACGTGCCCAGTTCTTTCAGTCTCGCCTCATAGGGCTTTGTTTCCAGTCCCCTGATCATCCTTGTTGCCCTCCTTTGAACCTGTTCCAATTTGTCTGCATCCTTCTTGAAGTGCAGAGACCAGAACTGGGTGCAGTATTCAAGATGAGGCCTAACCAGTGCTGAATAGAGGGGAACTAATACTTCATGTGATTTGGAAACTATTATTCTGTTAATGCAGCCTAATATAGCATTTGCCTTTTTTGCAACCACATTGCACTGTTGGCTCATATTCAGCTTGTGATCAACGACAATTCCAAGATCCTTCTCACATGTCGTATTGCTGAGCCAAGTATCCCTCATCTTATAACTGTGCATTTGGTTTCTTTTTCCTAAGTGTAGAACTTTGCATTTATCCCTGTTGAATTTCATTCTGTTGTTTTCAGCCCAATGCTCCATCCTATCAAGGTCCCTTTGAATTTTCTTTCTGTCTTCCACGGTATTAGCTATGCTCCCCAATTTTATATCATCTGCAAATTTGATAAGCTTGCTCTGTACCTCCTCATTCAAGTCGTCAGTAAAAATGTTGAAGAGCACTGGGCCCAGGACCGAGCCCTGTGGTTCCCCACTCGTTACTTCTGCCCAGTTTGAGAAGGAACCATTGATAAGCACTCTTTGAGTCCGATTCTGGAGCCAACTGTGGATCCACCTGATAGTTGTTCCATCCAGCCCACATTTAGCTAGCTTGCTAATCAGAATATCATGGGGCACTTTGTCAAAAGCTTTGCTGAAGTCGAGGTATATTATGTCCACAGCATTCCCACAGTCTACAAGGGAGGTTACCTGGTCAAAAAATGATATAAGATTAGTTTGGCAGGATTTGTTCTTCACAAATCCATGTTGGCTCCTAGTAATCACTGCATTGCTTTCAAAGTGCTTACAGATTGACTGCTTTATAATCTGCTCCAGAGTTTTTCCAGGGATTGATGTTAGGCTGACTGGTCTGTAGTTCCCCAGTTCCTTCTTTTTGCCTTTTTTGAAGATTGGGACAACATTAGTTCTCCAGTCATCTGGCACTTCACCAGTCCTCCATGATTTCGCAAAGATAATAGATAGCGGTTCTGAGAGTTCTTCAGCTTGAGGCTAGCTGGTGCCTCTGGCAGGAGTAGCTATGCCTGTAGAAGACACAGCTTGGCCAGAAGTGTCATGGATGGGACATTGACATAGGTACATAGTAGCTCCAATACACCCAACAATCCATAATTAAAGACATGGAGGGAACAGAGGGGGTAATGTGATCACAGACCCTCAGGGAATCCTGTATTTGCAAAGAAGGCAACCATACTTGACCTTCCAGAGGGCAAGCCTACCTGAGAGACTCCTGGCCCACCCTTCCCCAGGCTTGGAAGAAATGTGGAATTCCAGTCAAGGCTAATAGACCAAAGTAACATCATCTTAGTAACTCACCTCATATGGGGAAATGCCATAATATCTGGCTGGTAGAGTCAGGGGCCTCAGGACCTGTGGCTCATACTAGGGCTGTGTTGTTGGGGGCACTGAGATCTGTAAACCATGCAGGATTGGGGGGCAAAAACTCTTCCTGAGGTCTTGGAGACAGATTGCTTCTAGTAAGTATAGACAAGATTGAAAATCAGCCACTTTGAGTGCTGTATGATTGAAAGGGAGATTATAAATCTTCTGATTAAAATTATAGATAAAAATGTTGGACTAGATTAGCCTTCCCCAACCTTGGGTCCCCAGATGTTGCTGGACTAAAAAATTATCTCCAGACAGTATGGTCAAGAATGATGAGGGTTGCAGTCCAACAACATCTGGGGACCAAAGCTTGGATGGACCAAAGAGCTGGCTCAGTTGCTTCATTGTCCCTTTCACATGATCTGGGAGTGCCTGCAATCAATGTGCGGAGGAGAGAGTGATCATGCCTGTTGTCCTCACCACACATTCACCGAGCCTTTTGTGACCCAAAGAAAATGTAGGATCTTCAATCGCATTCTGCCTCCCTAGAATCACTGTACACATTCCCATCATATGAAAGGTACTGAATACAAGAGGCAATCAAACAGCAGTAATCTTGATTTAGGGAACCTTTGATGGAAAAGCTTGAGAACTCCACTACTACTAGTCCATGCTGTCCCTCCACCATACATAATTTCCTGCTATTTACAAGAATCTCTGAAAGGGCAAGGGGAGAAAAATCTAAAGGAAGGAGATGCAGAACCAATATAAAGTGAAATGACATAAAGGTTTATGTATGCAATTTCCATTCACCTTTGTTGGACCCAAGTGCTCATATTCCAGGCTGGAATATGCCCCCCAGTAACCAGTTTCATGGTGCATTAGTCTCTGCCTTTGGTGTGTTCATCTGTAATTGCCTTCCTCTCTCGTCCTTCATTCTTCTCCACTTCCAATCTTCTTGAGGATTAATACATACCAGAAAGCTTCTTATCTATTATGGCAATTATGTCTACAATAAAATGGCTTTGATTTAGCAAGGCAGATGGGAAAAAAAGTGAGGGTATAAAGAAAGGAAGAAGGGCATGCATGAGATGAATATTCAGGGAGGAGGGCAAGCAGATGGAAGGCAAAAATATGTTGTTTTGCAAGGAAAGGACTGACTCTTGGCTCTTAAGTGACATTTTCATTTCACTTCTTCATTTGTCACAGTTTCTTACAACTGGCTTGGCACATCAATTTGCATAGGCTCAGATTTGTGTATGTTCTGCAAAGTTGTCTTCATAAATTACTCTAGGCCCTTCTAGGCTTGAACTGAATCATCCCAGATAAGTCAAACAAAAAAACCAAGCCATGTCCTCCAGGGGAAGGCAAAGAAAGAATCCTCTAGCGGATCCATTTAATCAGAGCTGGGGCAAGTGGAATCCCATTTTGGCCCCAAGTCTGATGATCAGGCTGACCATGAGCATGAGGAAGCATAAATTGATCCACTGAATTATATCTCAAGAAATGGTATTGGGTTAGGGTTGCCAGGTTCATGGCCTGAGACTGATCCTGTATCTTTAGGAAAAGAGAAAGTCAGCCAAGTGCAGGTTTTCTTGCAACACTGTAATGGGAAAAACCACAAGGTGGAATTCTCCCTTCCCCCTGCACAACTTTTAAAGATACAGAAGACCTCTTGGTTGCCAGGCTCGGCCTCCAAGAGCTCGTCTGTATCTTTAAAAGTTGTGCAGGGGAAGTGAGAATTCCACCTGGTGGTTTTTCCCATTACAGTTTTGCAAGAACACCTGCACTTGGCTGACTTTCTCTTCTCCTGAAGATACAACATCAGTCTCAGGCCATGAACCTGGCAACCCTATATTGGGTACATGTTCATTATACTTAGCATCTTGACTTTGGTCTAGGAGTAAGTCCCATGGAACTCAATGGACTTGCATCTGAGTAAGACATGCATTGTTCATGTTGTAAGTTCTAATGTTAATTATTGTTGCAGAGATTCTAATGGATTGGATTTTAAAAGCAAAAATGAGTGCCAACACTTTTCTGAGGGTCTACAGACTCTGATCTTATATCCCTGAGCACAGAATTATCTGCCTTCCAGGGAAGTAACAACTACATATCTGCTCATACCATGCCATGCTTCCCGTTTTGAAGGAGATGTGTACCTCCGTTGAGGATTGGTAATTGAGCTTGTCTCTATTGATTGTGGGCTCCTGCAGACAGCATATTTATTCAGCATTTATCCTGATTTGCTCTCACAAAGCTTATGCTTTGCTTAGAGTATATCTGGTCTTTATTGAGCAGTAGTTCTGATTTGTCTATGGCGCAGTTATACAACAATTAAAATTCATCATGATTTAATTGTGGACTGTTTACACATCTTCCCATTAGTCACTCATTCATCTCAGTTTTCAATGTATTTCCTCACCATTTTCCAGACAGCAAAAAGTCCAGCTTTTTTTTTTTAGTGGATTTGTTATACTAGGGCATCAGAGCACTTTAATCCACTTTAATTGTGCAAACTGAAAGTTCTGATGTGTGCTTGAGGCCCTCTGACAAACTAGACAGTCTGGAGACATCCTGTGATTGCACACGCTCCAACATTTCACAGATGGAAACAGGGACATGCTGTTGAGATTTCTATTCTCTTTCCAAGGATTGCTTTGTGAATTCTACCCCCTCTACTATTACCCTATTGCTGAAGGCTGTTTGCTGCCTGCTTTGTGTTCGAGTCATTCTTTCCACAATAGCTTGCACTCCCTTGATTTGAATCTGATTTTAGAATCCTAAAATCCTAATCAGGTAAATCAAGGCTGTGGTAACATCTTGATCATTTTATACACACTCATGAGAACTTGAAACATGAGACCAGGGCCAACAAAAACCTGCTTCAGACATAAATACATTTAGACACTCTTTCCCCACTGTACCACAGACACCTAGATAATGGGTTTATTCAGACCCACTTGTGTTTCCTCCTTGTAGCAAAAGTAATTCTGTAAGAATAATTTGTCAGTCCATAAGCAAATTTAAAATTTGAGACAAGGTGTTCAGTATATTACTAATAAATGGTAAGATATTAGCCCAGCTACATTTTAAAACAGTCGTAAGAGGCTTTTTGGCTTCAGCACTATTCTATTAAAATTTGATTGCTGACTGCTTTAATCAAAAATTATCTTTAAAATTATCATAGGAACCAATAAGTGGTATTAACATATAATTTTATGTGCATATGCCCATATACATTTAATTCCTTGCAAGATGCTATGCCTGTAGATTCTCCCTGAGCAATTAATTATGGCAATAAATCTACCATACCAGGTTGCTTGTCTGGCTCTTAATGTCCATTATCCCAATTACCAAGAGAACCCAGGAGATTGCTTATGTTGCAATTTTTAGAATTTATAGCAATGAGAAAAGTGCAGAAAAATGTACACATTCGCATTTTCCAGGGACAGACACTTACTATCTATACAAATGCTGTAGTTCAGCAACAGCATAATGCGTGTGTATATTTGATCATGCAGGCTTCCAAAGTGCCCCTTGCCTGCTCGCCTGGGGCAAGCAGTAATCAGTTGTTATTAAGTACCTGAGTGGGGAATGTTCAAACACTGTTGCACCTGCACGGTGGGCCAAGGGATAGGATGACTCCTGGTGAACTTACAGGCAACACTGATCTGAGGGGAAACTAGCTTGGAATGGAATGGAATGGTCAGCCATTTTGAGAGGGCCAATAGACTAGAGTAGCACAAGAAACCCAAGCAATGCAGGAATCATGTTTCAGTTAAAATAACTTCGTCTTTTTGTTTTATGCATCCTGCACATTCCTTGAACCTCAGATTCTTTCCATGAGCTAGGAAGCACCTGTTTCACAATTAAGATATTTTGTTTAGTGTGACCCACCTCTTTGGTTGAATTTATACTGTGCTGTTCCATTTATAATGGTTTTACTTGCTTTATCATTGTAACCGTTTTTATGATTGTATATAACATTGGTGTAACCCACCCTGGGCCCTTATGGTGAAGGGCAGATAAGAAATCTTATAAACAAACAAATTCAAGCATTATATAAACACTTTTCCTCTAATATTTGAATCAGATGCAAGCCAGAAATCTAAAAATCTCCCTTCGTCATCATGAGTAACAAGATAATGAGTCTGAGAAAGAAGGGATCCTGGGTTCACAGAGAGTGTAACATAAAAATATATATTTAATATTTTCACAAGGTATGCCTAGTCTAGTAAAGCAGGAGAGGAGATGCACTCAATCTTCAAAGAAGATAAAAGAAAGAGACATTAATTGAATGAGAGGAGCTTGAGAGTGGGGAGAATGGAATCAATTCTCATTGGTGATGTCAGATGCAGGCACTTCCAGTAGGTGCCCATGCCACTTGCACAACCATGTTCCACACAGCATTCTGGGTGAAAATGCTAGATTAGGAAAGGTCAGTCCCACTGAAGGGAAGCTTCAGTATTCCTGCAACAGAAGTGCTGTCTTGGGGAAATGCACATGGATGCCTCATAACAAATGAATAATACAGTATGTTCATTTTGTGCAGGGTTAAGAGCCTCAGGCCTGGGGGCAAAATGTGACGCTCCAGACCTATCTGGCCCTTGGGACTAGGGTTGCCAGACCTTTGGTTTTTGCCCAGAGACTCTGGGTTTTGGGGTGTTCTCCAGGTCTCTGGGAGAGTCAACCCAACCTCCGAATTCTCAGCTTTCATTTAAAAGAAAAATTAAGTTCCTAGGTGGTCTGGTTGAAGAGATATATACCAAAATGTCACACACACACACTGCAACTTCTGTTAAATGAGCTCACTGGCTCATTTAGAGTAGCTGGCTGTTCTAAGCCCACCCTTTCAGGCTTGTAGCCAATAAGTGAAGTCAGGGTTGTGATTGACAAGGGATTTGTTGACCTCTAGGCAATCGCTAAAACCCATTGCAAATCCAGAAAACTGTTGCCTTTTCCTGCTTGTCTGAAAAGCTGATAAACTGAGTAAATTTATAGCTTTCAGCAGTAGCAACAGTCCCTTTCTCTCTGTGTGCAGGAGATCTAGAACAAAAAACAATCATAGCAGGATCTTGGTAGGCATGCACAGTAAACAATTTCAGTTATGATTATAATAAAAGTGTACATGTAGAATTTTTAAAATTACTTACAAAAATGTTATACATTTTATCTTTCAAATAATTTTTGAACAGAAATTTTAAAGAAGTGTACATGCAGCTTCTGATGCCAGTACAATGTGCTATACTTTTCTAATTATGAGGAGTCAAACAAGTTTACAATTTCCTGAGTGTTGAAGAGGGCGGTTTGTCTAATTCATAGGCTGTTTTGAAAACCTTCCCAATATGAAGCTTTAATCCTATACTCGCCATTCTGGGAGTAGAGCTGCAATGCTAATCCCACATACCCGGATTAACCCCCACTGAATTCAAAAGGACTTACTTTTGAGTAGTTATGGTTAGGATTGTGCTGAAAATCAATGGGACTTTTTAGTGAACATAGCAAAGGATTGTGTTGGTGTAGTAAATCTTTCTCGCCCTTTCCAATCCAATTTTTTTAAAGCAGTTAGGCAGGGCTTACATAGATGTCACTGATTTTATTTTGTAGGAAACTAATGCCGATTTTATTTTATTTTTTTAAATGTTCTGCAATGACCAACTGGTTTTGACAATAAACTATTATACGGTGTGTATGTATTTTTACATTTCCAGTATGTGTGTATAAGGAGTGTTTCCAGCAATTCTGTGAGGTAGGATTGCCAACTGGAAACCAAGGCAGCTGATGACAAGAAATAAAGCCATTTAAAATCCAATAACCATAAAAACAAGTATAAAACAGTTGCAAAACAACTTAAAGTGGCATGATTCTGAATTTTGGGTTGGGTGAGTGAAGTTCCTTATCACTTGAGGTTGCAGTCTTATGCACGCTTCCTTGTTTGAGTAAGCCCCATTGAATACATTAGGACTTATTTCTGAGTAAACATGGATAGGATTGCACTGTAAATATCTTTACAGGTTGTGTAAATGATGAACATCTTTGACATACATGCTTATATAAATATTTCATCACATTATGTCCCAATATGTATCTGATTTCACACTGTGGTTGTACATTATTATTTGCTCTACATTTTAAGTGTGCCTTTCTTCCTTGGGATGGTCATGGTCTCCCTCTGTTGTTTTCACCCTAAGGGGCAGATTAGGCTGAGAGATGGTGAGTATTTATTTATTTATTTATTTTCATTTCTAGACCGCCCATAGCTAATAGCTCTCTGGGCGGTGTACAAAACGAGATTAAAATACAATATAGAATAAAATCAGTAACAAAGAAACACATTAAACTAAAAACATTAAACATAAAGCATTAAACATTAAAATGCCTGGGAGTATAGCCAGGTCTTAACCTGGCGCCTAAAAGAAAGAACCGTAGGCGCCAGGCGTATTTCCTCCGGTAAGCTGTTCCATAATTCGGGGGCCACCACAGAAAAGGCCCTAGATCTAGTAACAGTCCTCCGGGCATCCTGATGAGTTGGTACCCGGAGGAGGGCCTTAGATACTGAACGAAGTGAACGGGTAGGTTCATAGCGGGAGAGGCATTCCACAAGGTATTGTGGTCCCACACCGTGTAAGGCTTTATAGGTCAACACCAGCACCTTGAATCTAGCTCGGAAACAAATGGGTAGCCAGTGCAAGCGAGCCAGGACAGGTGTTATATGCGCAGACCGATTGGTCCTCGTCAACAGCCTGGCTGCCGCATTTTGCACTAGCTGAAGTTTCCGAACAGTCTTCAAGGGCAGCCCTACATAGAGCGCGTTACAGTAATCCAGTCTAGAAGTTACCAGAGCGTGAACAACCGAGGCGAGATCATCACTGTCCAGATAGGGGTGTAGTTGGGCTACTAAGCGCAGGTGGTAAAACGCGTTCCGTGCCATCGAGGCCACTTGAGCCTCGAGCGACAAGGAAGGGTCAAAAAGGACCCCCAAACTACGAACCTGTTCCTTCAAGGGGAGTGTAACCCCATCTAGAACAGGATAAACATCCAGCATCTGAGCAGGGAAAGAGCTCACCAACAGTGTCTCAGTCTTGTCTGGATTGAGTTTCAGTTTATTAGCTCTCATCCAGTCCATTATCGCGGTCAGGCAACGGTTCAGCACATCAACAGTCTCACCTGTGGAAGGTGAAAAGGAGAAGTAGAGCTGCGTGTCATCAGCGTACTGATGGCAACGCACTCCAAAACTCCTGATGACCGCACCCAGAGGCTGCATGTAGATGTTGAAAAGCATGGGGGACAAAACCGACCCCTGAGGGACTCCACAATGGAGAGTCCAGGGTGTCGAGCAATGTTCCCCAAGCACTACCTTCTGGCGACGATCCGCTAAGTAGGAGCAGAGCCACTGCCAAGCAGTGCTCCCAACTCCGTGAGCCTCCCCAGAAGGATACCATGGTCGATGGTATCAAACACTGCTGAGAGATCAAGGAGAATCAACAGAGTCACACTCCCCCTGTCCCTCTCCCGACAAAGGTCATCATACAGGGCGACCAAGGCTGTTTCAGTGCCAAAACCGGACCTAAAACCGGATTGAAACGGAGCCAGATAATCGGTTTCATCCAAGAGCGCCTGGAGCTGGCCGGCAACCACCCGCTCCAGAACCTTGCCCAAAAAAGGGACATTCGCCACCGGTCTGTAGTTGTTCAAAACATCTGGGTCCAGAGAAGGTTTCTTTAAAAGAGGTCTTATTATTGCCTCCTTGAGACTACCAGGGACTACTCCCTCTCTCAAGGAGGCATTTATTACCTCCCTGGCCCAGCTGGCGGTTACAGCCCTGCTAGTCTTCACTAGCCAAGATGGGCAAGGGTCCAGAGCAGACCATTCCAAGCACCTTGTCCACTTCCTCGAGCTGCACCAACTGAAATCCACCCAATAATAAAGGACAAGACCGCGCTCTGGACACATCAATGGATTCATCTGTCATAACATCAGAGTCTAAGTCCCGACGGATGCATGCAATCTTATCCTGGAAGTGCTCCGCAAGTTTGTTGCAGCGGGCTTCCGATGTTTCCTTAGTATCATGAGAGCCAGAATGTAGAAGCCCTCGTACCACCCTAAAAAGCTCCGCTGGGCAGCAAAGGGATGATCTAATGGTGGTAGCAAAATAAGACTTTTTTGCCGCCCTAACCGCTTTTATGTACAACTTAATGGAAGCACTTACCGAGGAATGATTACATCCGTCAGGAGTTCGCCTCCACCTGCACTCTAGCCTCCTTCTCTCTTGCTTCATCACTCTCATCTCCGGGGTATACCACGGTGCTGTATGAGTTTGGCACTGAAGGGGGCGCGCGGGAGCAATCATGTCGATGGCCCGGGTCATCTCCGTATTCCACAGATCAACCAGGGCCTCGACAGGAGCACCAGTGCTATCTGCCGGAAAAACTCCCAGAGCCCTCTGGAAAGCTACAGGATCCATAAGCCTCTGGGAGCGGACCAACTTAATAGGTCCCCCACCTCTGCAGAGGGAAAGGGCTGTTGTGAGTCTAAAACTCAGCAAGCGATGATCTGTCCATGACAATGGAGTAGATGAAAAATACCCCACCTTCAGATCACCATCTCCATGACCAGTGGCGAAGATCAGATCAAGAGTATGTCCTGATACATGTGTCGGGCCAGTAACAATTTGAGACAGCCCCATGGTTGTCATGGAGGCCATGAAGTCCTGAGCCGCCCCGAGCAAGACAGCCTCGGCATGGATGTTGAAATCCCCCAGTACCACGAGTCTGGGGGACCCCAACAACACCTCCGAGACTATCTCTGTCAGCTCAGCTAGGGAAGCTGTTGGGCAGCAAGGTGGGCGGTACACCAACAGTATTCCCAGTCTGTCTCCTTGGCCCAGCACAAGATGAAGACATTCCAGACCAGTCGCCGTCTGGACAGGGTGCTTGGTGAGGGAGAAAGAACTCCTATAGACCACAGCAACCCCACCTCCCCGGCCCTCAGATCTACCACAGTGCTGCACCGAGTACCCAGGTGGGCAAAGCTGGGAGAGAGCAACTCCTCCCTGCTCGCCCACCCAGGTTTCGGTAATACACGCAAGATCGGCCCCTTTCTCCACAATCAAATCGTGGATAAGGGGGGTTTTATTAGCAACCGATCTAGCATTTAAGAGCAGCACCTGGAGATCTGATGGCTGGCTGACAGTACAACCAACAATCCGGTGGGTATGAGGAGAACTGGAACAAGGCACAGACACAACTTGTCTGGGACGAGTTCCCCTTACCTGGCACGTTCTCCTCCCAACACCATACCTCCCATTACCCGTCACTACGTTAATTGGGGCCCCCGAAAATCCCCTTACTAGGGCCGGAGTATGTTCTCCCAGGCACATCTTAAAATAAATCTAATATGACAAACACTAAAAATAGCAAACAACACAAATACTCACACACATTCACTCAATCTCATTCACACAACAACCAACAGACGAACAGCAGTAATGAAATACAACCAAAAAATAACAATAAACAACAACATTAAAAACCCTCCTCCATAACAAGCCTTGACTACAGGAGATATCGTCAGCAGTGCTGGAAATGTCCCTCATACGTTCTCCTGCCGCCGCCGTCGCCGCCAGCCGGACCACGCCGACAACCTGGCCTTCTCCTGCGGTGCTCTCACCACCGCCAGGCCAGGATGTCTATGATAGAACCGTTCCGTGCGGCGGTCTCTCGTAGTCGTCACTCCACGCCGGGCCGTCCCAAAATGCACCCAGAGCCCAACCAACCCCGTCAGTGCTCTCACCACCGACGGGCTGCTGCACGGCCCCTGGGCATTCGTTCGAGCCTCCACGGCGTTCTCCACACCCCGACCGTGTCGCTCCACCGACGTCACTCCACGCAGCGTTCTCCACTCCCCAGCTGAGTCTCTCCCCGTCTCCCCGGCAGCTCCACGCGACATCTCTGTGCTGAGAGCCTGGACCCCTTCCGTGATGCTCTCACCATCACAGGGGCCAGGCTCACCGCGGCGCCCCAAGCTCCGCGCGCCACGCGCCAAGCCCAGCCAGCTCGTCAGCGCTCTCACCGCTGACGACAGACCGGCGCTCTTCCCAGGCCAGCAGGCCCGGCACCCAGAACTCCAACGGCGTGTAGCGGCGGCGGCGGTGGCAGCAGCACAGCAACGATGACACCCTGGCCGCAGCAAAAATGAACGAGCCAACGACACCAGCCACAATGACGGGCGACAACGCAGCCCAAGGCAGACAGGTAAAGGAGAGAACGACCCAGCCACAACGACCCGAGCAGCAAACAAGGCAGCAGCGGTCCACAACGACAGCAAACGGACAACAGCAGACGACAATGGAACCCCAAGTACGCAGGTACACAGCAGCAACCAACACGTAGCTGACAGATAGGCAGGCAGGCAGATGGAATGATGGTAAGTAGTATTTTAAAAGATAAGACGCGGAGCTCCCTGCCGAGCATCCGCCACGGTCGCCATCTTGCTGCTTTTCCCCATAGTCACACACTTATCTTTATAGCTGATTTCCATTTTTAAAAAATTAATTAAAATGATTTACATGTAGGCAAAGTTTATGAAGTAGATGCACACAATACATTTAAAGCACATCAAACTCACATTTAAAGCACATGGCTGCCCCTAAACAATACTGGGAAGTATAATTTCCTCCCCAGAGTTATAGTTCCCTCCACCCTTAACAAACTACAGTTCCCAGGATTCTGTAGTGGGATTCATGTACTTCAAATGCATATTGAATGCTTGAAATGCATGGTATGGATCTGCCCTAGTATGCTGTGCATTTGTTAGTGAATTGAAAAGAACAATTTTAAAAGATACTTTTTAAAAACAGGGCTGCAGCTCAGCAGTACGGCACATGATTTGCATGCAACAGTCCAAAATTCAATCTCTGGAAAAGACTATTGCCTGGAATCCTGGAGATCCAATGCTAGTCCATGTCATCAGTACTGAGCTAGATGGTACCAAATGGCTTGACTCTGTATAAAAGTGGAAAGAGACCAAGGGCCACAGTGACTCCAAAATTTATTTATGTATTTTATTTACAACATTTATATACTGCTTTATTGTAAAAAAAACAAACCTCAAAGTGGTTTAATTAAAACAATAAAATTATTGGCAAAAATAGTTAGACGGGTATTTGAAAATGGAAATGGACTGCCTTCAAGTCGATCCAGACTTATGGCCACCCTATGAATAGGGTTTTCATGGTAAATGGTATTCAGAGGTAGTTTTACCATTGCCTCCCGCTGAGAGGCAGTGACTGGCCCAAGGTCACCCAGCGAGCTTCATGGCTGTGTGGGGATTTGAACCCTGGTCTCCCAGGTCATAGTCCAGCACCTCAACCACTATACCACACAGGCTCTTTAAAAACATTCAAAGATTTTTTGAAAGATACTTGTTTCAACAGGCGAAGGGCTGTAGGTCAGCAGTAGGGTACATGCTTTACACACAAAGGTCCAGAATTCAATCTCTGGAAAAGACTATTGCCTGGAATCCTGGAGAGCAAACGCTAGTCCATGTCATCAGCACTGAGCTAGATGGTACCAAATGGTCTAAGTTGGTATACAGCAGATTCCTTTGTTCCTAAAAGAGGAAAGAGACCCAAGGGCCACAGCGAATCTAAAATTTATTTATGTATTTTTACAACATTTATATACAGCTTTATTCTATAAAAACCTCAAAATGGTCTACAGAAGCAATTAAAACAAAATTATTGGCAAAAAGAGCTAAAGTCAAGTATTTAAAAACATTCAAAATAATAAAACCAACAAAGAGAAAAAAACAGATAAAAAACGTAATAGCTTCTATATGCCTGGGTAGGCTTGCCTAAACAAAAATGTTTTTAGCAGGTGCCAGAAAGAATACAATGAAGGTGTCTGCCTAATGTCAATAGGCAGGGAGTTCCAAAGTGTAGGTGCTGCCACACTGAAGGATTGATTTCTTACAAGAGCAGAACAAGTACTATGTGGTAGCTGTAACATGGAAAGCACATTATGAACTTGGCCTGATAGCAAATCAGCAATCAGTGCAGATTTCAGAGCAGAGATATTATGTGCTGATAGTGTCGCACTCATGTCAGCAATTGTGCCACAGCATTCTGCACTACGTGCAGCCCCTGGCTCAGGTTGTGCTGCATTTGGATTTCTGTGACGTTGCTGAGTGGCTGCTAGGGTTTTTTTAGTTTTGGTTTTTGGTTAGGAACCCTGACTTCTTGTGGGATGCTGAGTTTTCTGAGTATTTCCCTCACTCATAGGAATCTTGTGGTTGGTACAGTATTGCTTTTAGGAAATCATCACTGTCTTTTTCTTTTTCTATTTGCATTTCATTTACCTTTAACTTCACTCCCTATAGAAGCAACATCAGTGGTTCCATGCACTCAGCTCAACCCTCTTTAACCCACTGATGATGCACCTTCTTGGTTGTATGACAGCTTGTTTCTTGCCCAATAGTGGGAAAAGATAATTCACATACTGGGAAGTGTGGTGCAATTGCTGTTGTTCCCAAGCTACTGCCTGTGAAGGTAAACCAAACCATGTGTGTTTTCTCTTTGTCCATCATTACTCACTGGAATTGGGTTGGCTGGCAAAGTGAGTTTATAGCAGCCCACAGGGTAGACAGAAATGGGTAGAGAATCTTCTTACTCTCACTCATGTTTCAAACCGTTTCCAAAGTGAAGGTTCAAGTCTGTAAAGAGGTTTGGAGCAGCCATGTTAAAAAGCAGGGGCAGGGCATTCGAGGCAGCAGGTTGCCAACCCTGCTTGGATATGGATGTCTTTGCAGAGGATCCCTAGTCAAGCTTTACCAACAGTACAATCTACACCATAGGACCAGAAGTAAGTCCTGTTGAGTTCAATGGGGCTTAGTTCCTTAGAAAATGTGTTTAGAATTGCAGCCTTCAGGGGCATCCATCTTTACACCTGAGTTCTCCTATCTAACATCACCACAACACTAGGGTCCCTTCTCCTTACAATGGCCTTCTGGTGACTGGCCTGGGGGCACTTAAACCCTTTTGCCAGAAGCAAATAAGCTAGATTAAATGTTCCCTACCCAGGATCCCTAAGCAGTTGAGAAGGAATGATTCTGCCACTTCAGCTAGACCTGAGAAAACCGTCTTTTAGCTAAGATTTCTATCTTAATTTCCAATCAGAGAAATGTTTTTGTTGGAATTGTATGCTCCAAGCAATTGTGGTTGATGCTTAATGTATCATGCTTAATGACATTACTAGGGCGCGGCCCCTTTAATCCACTAGGGCCCACCCCTGAAATCTCAGGGTTTGGGATGCTTCTGACCTGGCAAGCCTACTTGGGACTCTCCCCAGGCCACACCTATCAATGGATTTGCTCCATGTGCTCTTCAAGTGTTCTGTCCAGGCTGGAATGTGTTCTGAAACTGATAATGCCACTTGCTTTACTGGATGGAAGAGGTGTGTATGTATATAGAAAAATCTGGCTTTTGCATGACTGGAATGCAGACTACTGGGCAAAGGTAAGAATCATATCCCATGCTTTCGTATCTCCTTTTTGCCTCAGGCCTCACTCAACCCTAGAATACAGTTCCCAGAAGGTTTCTCAAGAATGAATGTAGACTTCTACGTAAGAGAAAAGAATATGCTTTCTTCACAGAAAAACTCAAACAATGTAAAATTCAATTTAGATGGGATGTTCCAGAGGGAGTGATCTTTACATTTAGACAACAGAAGTATCGACTGAATACTGTTCAAAAAGCAAGGGATTTCTTGAGAAAAGCCTCAAAAGACATGGAAGAAGACAAATTCAAAGACATGGATATAATTCCTGGGAAACAAAGTCAACAGAAACAGGTAGAGGAAGAAAAGGATGATGATGAATTAAAGGGAGCAACAGGTACAGATTTTTCTAAAATACATGCCTAAAAATGGATTACAGATTTCTAACTTGGAATATAAATTGAGCTAATACGTCGCAGAAGAGAAAGAAAGTATTTCATTATTTGAAAAAATTAAAATTGGATATAATTTGTTTACAAGAAACTCATATTAAGAAGAAAGATTCTAAATATTTGATCTGTAAAAGTTTGGGTGAAGAATTTATTTCGGCAGGATTTTTTAAAAAATGGTGTTGTTCTTTATATTAACTCACAGTTGTCTCCTAAATTGATATTATTGGATGATAGTGGCAGATTTGTGGGAGTTGAAATCACCATACAGGGTACAAAAATTTTGATAGTGGGCATTTATGCCCCTAATGAAGATAAAACAAGGTTTTATACAGGTCTCATGGAAAAATTATCAGAGTTTGCATATGATCATTGGTGTGTCATGGGTGATTGGAATGGGGTAATTTCACCAAAAATGGATAGACTTTCTGAGAAAAATATTAAAGAGACACAGGGCAAACTGCTGAAGATCTGCTTTGAATTGATGGAAAATTTAGAATTGGTGGATGCTTGGAGATATATAAATGACAATGCAAAGGAATTTACTTACTTTTCAGAAAGACATAAAACATTTTCGAGGATTGATATGATTTGGATGTCTAAAAATTTAGTGAAAGACATTTCCAAGATGGATGTATTACCAAAAGCTTTTTCGGATCATAACCCTGTGATACTGACTTTTAAAAAAAATAAATCTTGGATTTAGATGGAGACTAAATGAATCTTTATTACAGAATGATAAAGTAGTGCAAGAATGTAAGAAGAAATTAAAAGAGGTTTTTTAACACAATTTATACAAAGGAACAGATGAAAATATTGTTTGGGATACAAGTAAAGCATTTATGAGGGGATATTTTATTAAATGTAATTCTGAACTAAAAAAGAAGAAACAACAGAAAATGCAATTAATTTTGGAAGAAATAAAACAGAAAGAGGAAGAATTGAAAAAGAATCCAACTAAAGTTTTCATTATAAATCAAATTAAAATGTTACAGAAACAAGTGTGAATGTTGACAGTAAGAGAAATTGAAAGGAAATTAAGTTTTGCTAAACAAAGGATTTTTGAATTTGCAAATAAACCGGGGAAATGGTTGGCATATAAATTAAGAAAAGAACGACAAAAAAATCTCATTTTAAAGATACAAGAAGGAGAAGAGATGTTGACAGACAATGTAAAAATCCAAAAAGCTTTTCATCAATATTATTCAATGTTGTACAAATGTCAGGAAATTCCTTCTGAAAAAATAGAAGAGTATATATCTAAGCAGAATTTGCCTAAAATCACAGATTTCCAGAGACAAGCTATTAATGGTCCTATTACGTTAAGAGAAATATCTGATGCAATAAGTAAAATTAAACTAGGAAAGGCACCAGGACCGGATGGATTATCGGCAGCATACTATAAATGTTTGGAGGAGGAACTCTTGTTACCTTTACAATGTACAATTAATTCAATTTTGCAAGAGGGAAAGATACCGGATAGTTGGAAAAATGCTAATATAACATTAATACGGAAAGAGGAGCAGGACCTAACTAAAACAAAAAATTATCGGCCAATATCTTTATTGAATAATGATTACAAAATTTTTACAATGATTTTGGCAGAAAGAATGAAAATAATATTGCAACAATTTATTCAGGAAGATCAAGCGGGGTTTTTACCTAAAAGACAATTACGTGATAACGTCAGGAATGTTTTGAATGTGTTGGAATATCTAGAACAACGAAATGACATACAAGCAGCTTTGATTTTCTTGGATGCTGAGAAAGCATTTGATAATTTGAATTGGAAATTTATGTTTAAGGTTCTAGAGCAAATGGATTTTGGAGATAATTTTATAAAATGGATCAGATCGATTTATACATCACAGAAGGCACAGATAATTGTCAATGGGGATTTAACGGACTCATGTGAAATACAAAAGGGTACAAGACAGGGATGTCCACTGTCCCCTCTTTTATTTATTTTGGTTCTAGAAGTGCTGCTTAGAGACATAAGGCAAGACAAAAGGATTTCGGGAATAAAGATAAAAAAAGAGGAATATAAACTGAGAGCATTCGCTGACGACTTGATAATTGTATTAGAAAATCCCTTGGAAGGAATTAAAGTATTGATGGATAAATTTGGACCATGAGCAGGATTTAAGATCAATAACCAAAAAACAAAGATGTTGGTGAAGAATTTATCTTTAAGGGATCAAAAAGAGTTAATGGAGAAGACAGATTTTAAAATAGAAGAAAAGGTGAAATATTTAGGTATTATTATGACAAATAAAAATTCAAAGTTGTTTCATAATAATTATGAAAAATTATGGATAGAGATTAAGAAAGATTTGTTAAAATGGGTTAAATTACAGTTGTCATTAATGGGTAGAATATCTGTAATAAAAATGAATGTATTGCCGAGAATGATGTTTCTGTTTCAAACAATACCTGTCATATCCTCTGATTTACCTTTTAAACAATGGCAAAAAGATATTTCTAAATTTGTTTGGCAGGGGAAAAAACCAAGAGTTAAATTTAAATTATTACAAGACGCCAAAGAAAGAGGAGGACTGGGATTACCAAATTTGAGACTTTATTTTGCTGCTTGTTGCTTAGTCTGGATAAAGGAATGGATTGTATTGAGGAACAAAAGATTATTGGATTTGGAGGGCCACAACCTGAAGTGGGGATGGCATGGATATCTATGGTATGATAAAGTAAAAGTTAATGTGGATTTTAATAATCATTTTATAAGACGTCCTTTGTTGAAAATATGGAATAAATACAAAACAAGTTTTTTTCCCAAAATACCACTATGTGTTTCAAGTCAAGAAGCATTTTATAGAAGAGAAATGGCTGGAAAAGAGAAATGGTTAACTTACCAAGAACTATTAGAAAATGTGCATGGAGAATATATAATGAAAGAGAGAGAACAACTATTAAAGGAAGGATATAGTTCTCAATGGTTTGCCTATTTACAATTGTTAGAAAGATACAAATTGGATAAGAAAATGTATGGGTTTGAAATAAATAAATCTGATTTTGAAATAGGTTTGTGTACAAATGATGAATGTATAATTGCAAAAATGTATAAATTTTTATTGAAAATGGACATGGAAGAAGAACAAGTAAAAGAATGTATGGTCAAGTGGGCAAAAAAATTTGGTTATAATATACAAATGGATCAATGGGAAAATATGTGGAAAAAAGGTTTGAAATTTACATTATGCTATAATCTTAAAGAAAATTTTTATAAAATGATGTATCGTTGGTACATGACTCCAGAAAAGTTGTCAAAAATGTATAGTAATGTTTCTAATGTATGTTGGAAATGTAAACAACAAGAAGGATCTTTTTATCATATGTGGTGGTCGTGTAAACAGGCAAAATTATTTTGGGCACAGATAGGTAGGAAGATGCAAAAAATCTTAAAGATAAATATTCAGTCAAAGCCAGAATTTTTTTTATTGGGTTTTATGGATAAACAAAAGGAAAAGAAATATGGAAGAATAATATTATATATGATTACGGCAGCAAGATTATTATATGCACAAAAGTGGAAAATGGAATTAATACCAACAATGGAAGAATGGCTATTGAAATTAATGGATTTAGTTGAGATGGACAAATTGACATGCCTTCTCAGAGAAAAAACGACAGATACATTTCTTAAGGAATGGAAGCCTCTTTTGGGCTTTTTGTTGAAAGAAAAAAATGAAATGATGATAATGGGATTTGACGATTAATTAAGATAGACTATGGAAAAAAGTGAATTTTGTATGTTTTAGGGGACAGGTTTGATATATATTATATACTTATAGCTGATCTGTAACAAATCGGAAGTCAAGTTCTTTTTATTTTTGTTGTATTGTTTTTGTTGTTTGATTTTGTTTGTGTTTGTTTTCTGAAAATTTGAATAATAAAAAAAATATTACAAAAAAGAATGAATGTGGGCCTTGGGCTGGAAAAGATTCTCCACTTCTGATTTAGTGTGTGAAATAGAGAGCATCTGAAAAGACCCAATATCTGCCATGCAAATAGACCCAGTGGTCAACCAAAGTAGACTGTTCGCTTGCCTGCTAAAAACCCAAGCAGCACTTCCAATTCAACCCTGTAAATGCATACTTAGAAGTAAATTCTTCTGAGTTAAAGAGGAATTGATCCCCAAATCCATGCGGTTTGGATTACAGCCCTCATGTTAAATCCCATGCATCTCTATGCATCTCAGATGTTCCATTGGTTTCAGTGGGACTGACAGCTAAGTGAGTAAGATCAGGATTGCAGCCTCCATTTTATTTATTTATAAAACATCATCCCACCTAATTTTCAAAAGAAATGCAAGGCAACTAACAATCCAAATATCACAACAATATTGAAATAACTAACAATCCTAATTCCAACAATACCAAAATAAATAATCCTAATTCCAACAATATTGAAATAAATAATCCTCATTCTAATCCAGAGAGCCAGTGTGGTGTAGAGAGCCAGTGTGGTGTAGTGGTTAAGGTGTTGGACTATGACCTGGGAGACCAGGGTTTGAATCCCCCCATAGCCATGAAGTTCACTGGATGACCTTGGACCAGTCACTGCTTCTCAGCCTCATGAAAACCCTGTTCATAGGGTCGTCATAAATCGGAATTGACTTGAAGGCAGTACATTACATTAAACATTCTAATCCTTACCATAAAATCAAAATATTAATATTCTAAACCAAAATCAGCACAACAAATTCCAAAAACAGCCATCAGAACTTTGAAGAGAAACTAAAAAGAGAAATAATCAGCAGAAGGCCTTTTGAAACATTCACGTTTTTACCAGCCACCTAAACCCATACCATGATGGAGCCTTAATAATTTGGTCCTGCAGTTCTGTGTCTTGAAAATGTACCATTTGCCATTGTCTGAATTTACAGGAGCATGGAGGATGTCACTGGAAGAAGGAGTGTGTAACTTAAACCAGTAGGAGGTACATTAATTTGATCAGATCAGTTGGCTAATATTTGTATAATTTCATTTCCAGCTTTAGAGAAAATCTAATTTAGCAGTGGTTTTTATCTTCAGGAATTAAATCAAGCTCACATTGATAGTTGGCTCTTTTTTCATTTGCAGAATATCGTGTCAGTGACAGGCAACTTCATAGCTAACAGATTTTCACCCAAACCTGGCACAAACAAACTGCATCAGCCAATGCCAGCAGACACATCTCCAGACACTCAATGTCCAATCTGCCTGAACAAATTTGAAAATGTGGTCTTCTTGGATTGTTGTTTGCATAGATCCTGCTTCCAATGTGTAAAGGAATGGCCATAAATCAAGCAGAATGACCCCTCTACTTCATTATACATAGAATGGGGTCTAAAGATTACTGCCAGGTATACACAGAACGGCCTTCAGAAACTGAATTGTTTGCTGATCCCGATGGGAGGCAATTCCATTTACCAGACTGCATTGATAGGGGTATGTGGTACATGTGTTTAAGTCTAGCAAAGTTTATCTTCTCAAAGGACCATGTCTCCTTCAGATAATGAGATCTTGTTGAAGTGCTGTCAAGTGAGAAATACATCAGACAATCAGATGCCCTGCATCAAGACGACAGGCTAGCTTAGAGGACAGATCTACGTGACAGATTCAAGAGCTTCCAAGAGCTGTCCTCCCTCAGGTATACATGTTAGAAACACAACAATCTCTCCAGATGAGGCAGACACTCCAAGCACCAGAGCATCATGCCTTCACAGCTGGTATTGGTTGGGCATCTAGGGATGATGAAACACCTGGCCCATCTTACTCCAGCTCAGAGCACATTCCTGCTGCCATATCGACTGCTTTTGACTGGGGCTGCTGAGAAACAATTAATCATTCAAAAATTCACAAAACTGAGCCAGTAATTTGATGAGAAATGTTTTCGTGAATCTTATCACACCAACCTGTATTTCACTTAAATTTCCTGGCTGTTTGGATGTGCTTGGGGATGTGGTTACCACTAGGGAAAGGAGGAGGAATCAACATAAAAGCAGCTAGCTTTGTCTGGTTGCCTAGGCAATGCAGGATTGCCATACTGTAGACCAAAGAGGGAAACTTGCAAGTGTAATATGTTTATCATGACTCAGAGGGACCTCCATGAGCTTAACATTCTATTCAGGGCGGAGTGACAGTTGGAAAAAAGCAGTTAGCTGCTGCCACTTTAAGGTATGATTTGGATAGAGCTGCAAAAACGCTCTTGCTCTGTGATTTGTTGATAGTAGGTTTTGTTTTATGCTGGGACAGTTTGTTGTTTTGTGCTTGGTTTTTAAAGAGTATTACAAATAGAGATTTTTAAAAAGTAGAATGGATGATAGTTTCTGGTTAATTTTGAATCCATTTTGTCCTGGACTTTCCTGATAGAGAAACAATTACATACTGATTATAGAAAATAGTTGAGAAAACCATAATTTTAGTCTAGCTGTGACTGAGTAACAGCATATTCATACCAATAACAAGAAGTAGCAGGAAAATTGAGGCATGCAGCTTTTATTTTATGCAAATAAAAGTACAGAAACATTTTCTTTAAATACCTTGCCATTATTATATCCGTTGTGTGTGGGGCACTGTGTCATGACCCACAGTCCAGAGTCCATGCACTGTGTGACAGACTCAGAAATCAGTGAGGCTCCAGCTCTATCTTTGGTGGGAGAACTGCCAGGATCATCTTCAGGACCCTCCCAGCTGGAGGACGCAGACTTGCCACCCTCCTCTGATTCAGAAGAGGAGTCTTTCACACTGCCCTCATTTCCCCATATCTGTTGGAACCAAAAACCACAGAATAAGGTGAGGGCCCTTTAACAGTCAGCCGGCTTCTCTGGGTGGGGTGGCCTACTGCATTACAGTCCTGCCAACATATGTAAGGCTTCATTTGCAGCCAGATAGACATTTGCAGAGGCAACAGCCCATAAAGTTACTATCATTCATTGGCAATCACTCGTGGCCAAGTAAGATTGTCTTCCAAGATAAGGTCTTTAACAGTGGGTCCGCAAGTGACTGTGGAGGCTAATTCTGGATCCACACAGCCTCCCACAGTGAGGACATAGGTTTCCAGATGGAAGATGGTTGCAATGAGGATTTGTTTGATGTGACTTCCGCTTAGCTCGTTTGTCCCGTTTGCCCTGTATTCGTGTTTCTTCGAAGTCCATAGCACCTTCGATAATAGCCAACCTCCATTTGGGACGTTCATGGGCCAAGACTTCCCAGTTCTCGATGCTCATGTTACATTTTTTTAGATTTGCTTTAAGAACATCTTTGAACCTCTTTTGCTGTCCACCGATATTCAATTTTCCATCCTTAAGTTGGGAGTAAAGTAGCTGCTTTGGGAGATGGTGATAAGGCATTCAAACAACATGGCCAGTCCAGCGAAGTTGATGTTGAAGGATCATTGTTTCAACACTGGTAGTCTTTGCTTCTTCCAAAACACTAACAGTAGTCCATCTGTCTTCCCAAGTAATTTGCAGAATTTTCCGGAGGCAGCTTTGGTGGAATCTTTCAAGAAGCTGGGAGTGGTGTTTATAAATGGTCCATGTTTCACAGGCGTACAGTAAGGTTGGTAGTACAATGGCTTTGTAAATAAGCATTTTGGTCTCCCTGTGAATATGCTTATCCTCAAACACTCTACGCTTCAGTTGGGAGAATGCAGCACTCGCAGAGCTCAGACGATGCTGAATTTCAGCATCTGTGTCAGCTTTTACAGAGAGATGGCTGCCAAGATAGGGGAAGTGATCAATGTTCTCCAGTGTCACACCATTAAGCTGGATTGATGGTACAACAGATGGACTAGTTCACACCTGTTAATTGAAGCACTTTGGTTTTTTAAATATTAAGTGAGAGCCCAAGCTTCCCATATGCTTCTGGAAAGACATTTAGGATAGTTTGAAGATCTTTCTCTGAATGTGCAGAGACTACATTATCATCGGCATATTGAAGTTCTATGACAGAGGTTGACATTACCTTACTTTTTGCTTTCAGCCTACTGAGATTAAAAAGCTTTCCATCTGTTCAATAAATGATTTCCACACCAGTAGGAAATTTCCCCTCAATAATGTGTAGAATCATAGCAATTAAAATAGCAAATAAGGTAGGAGCAATGACACATCCCTGTTTTACGCATGATCTGACTCTGAACAGATCGCTCTGAAAGCCATTGTTGTCCAAAATTGTGGCTGTCATGTTGTCATGAAGGAGTCACAAAATACTCACAAATTTATCAGGGCATCCAGTTTTCAGAAGGATGGTCCAGAGAGCAGTTCGATTCACAGTATCAAAGGCCATAGTCAGATCAATAAATGCCATATATAAAGGTCGATTCTGCTCCTGGCATTTTTCTTGAAGCTGTCGTGCAGTGAAGATCATGTCCACTGTCCCCCTGGAAGGGGGAAAACCATTTTGAGATTTGGGGAGGACATCCTCTGAGATCGGTAGGAGGCGATTTGTGAGGATCCTTGCAAGGATTTTACCTGTGGTAGCAAGAAGAGAGATACCTTGATAGTTCCCACAATCTGTTCTATCACCCTTCTTTAAAAGGGTGATAATTAAGAACATAAGAAGAGCCTGCTGGATCAGGCCAGTGGCCCATCTAGTCCAGCATCCTGTTCTCACAGTGGCCAACCAGATGCCTGGGGGAAGTCCGCAAGCAGGACCCGAGTGCAAGAACACTCTCCCCTCCTGAGGCTTCCCTAATGGCGTCCCTAAAGCCTTCCAGGATCTCCTCCCTCACCCAGATTTTTTCAATGAGCTTATGAAGTTGTTGTGTAAGTTCAGGCCCACCTTCTTTAAAGACTTCAGCAGGAATCCCATCAGGTCCACTAGCTTTGTTCTTAATTTCATTGATGGCTTTACTGACTTCATCCAAATTAGGGGATAGGGGATACTGCAAGCTCGTCTTTGTTGTTGTCGAATTTGCGAAAAGACCTCACCAGCCACAATAGAATTACGATTAAGGAGGTCGTAGTAATGCTCTTTCCAGCACAGTGCAATAGACTCTTTATCCTTAAGGAGTTTGGTGACATTCATTGAACGAAAGGGATTTGTATCATAATTTGTTGGTCCATAGATGGCCTTTGTGGCATTAAAAAAAGCCCCATGCATCGTGAGCATCTGCAAAGTGCTGGATTTCTTGAGCTTTCTTTATCCACCAGGCGTTCTTAAGTTCTCTAGTTCTTCTTTGGACCTCAGCCTTTTCACTGGCATAGTTTTTTTTCTTAGCAGCACAGTTAACGTCTTTCTGCCATATCTGGAACGCTTTCCTTTTCTTGTCAATGATATGTTCAATCTCACTATCATTCTCATCAAACCAATCCTGATGTTTCTTAGTTTGGTATCCAATAGTTTGTTCACATGCTGCAGTAATGGATGTCTTCAGTTTAATTCAGTGTTCCTCGACATTTTCAGGGAGTTCCGTCAGTAGATGTTGTCAGACCTCCACCTGTGGTCTGGTCTCATAATGGATCTCTCCCACTGGCCCCAGCACAGGTCTCTCACAGTCCCACTACTAGTCGCCACCACCTGACACTCTGTAATGCAATACTGCCCTGAGACTGTGCCTTAGTCTCCTCCACAGAATGCTACGTAGTGTCTGGGTGCACTTACAGGCCACAATCCCCCTGTATCTTTCTGACTTTAAAGATTACAGCCCTGGGTTGGTTTGGATACCTGCTGCTGTTACACTATCCCTTCACCGCTGCCAACATTGAGACTGTTCCCAGCTTTGGTATTTGCTCTGCCCACCCTTCTGGTCTGTAATATCCCAGCCAAGGATCAGATGTGTTGGTAAACCAAAACTATTTATTTATTAACACAAGGAATAAACAAGATTATTTTAAGTTCGGTCAACATGCGTGTGGTTACATATAATAGTTTTCTCTTTATATCTTAGTCCAAAAACCTGCCTCACTACCTGCCTAAACACAACCCCCCTCCAAAACCCAGAACCAACAACCAACAACCGTAATTCTCTCATTTATACCTTCAATCACCCAGATGTTTAGGCAATCACAACTCAGCATTCTTCAACATTCCAACCCATGTACTCCCCCCTCTCACTCTCTCTACTTACTGCATTTACCCTGCAACCCTGACACTTACCATAATTACTGTACAACATTTACAGGGGCTTCACAGATGTTTCTTGAGAGTTGTTTGAAAGCAGGCTCACTTAATATGATATTGAAGGGCATGGATCTTCATTTTACACCTTGGTTTTCTTCCTTGAAGCCTACATTGATGAACAATATTAATGGCCATAGTGGATCTAATTAACCGGTGATCTGTCCAGCAGTCATCAGCACTTGTCATGGCCCTAGTGAGGAGTACATCACGATGATCTCTGGCACAGACAATTATGTAATCCAGGGGATGCCAGTGTTTTGATTGAGTGTGCTTTCATTATGTTTTAAATTTATTTTTCTGGTGAAAGACTGTGTTTGTAATAACAAGATTATGCTCTGCACATTTAGTCAGAAGTAGAATTCCATTCAGGTTGCTATTGCCAGCTCCTTCTTTCCCAGTGGTTTCTGGCCATAAATTGAAATCACGCCCAACTTTTGCATTGAAATCACCCAAGATGATAATTTTATCCTCCTTAGGTATCTCTGATAAGGTGGTATACAGCTCGTTAAAAAATTTTCCTTGATGTCTTCATCAGCATCTAATGTTGGTGCATAAGCACTTAGAATAGTTGCCTGCTGGTTTTTGGCAGCTTTAACTGGAGAGTTGAGAGTTGTTCATTTGTCTTTTGCAACCGCTAAGTGGTGACCCCACTGGACGCGGTAATCCAGTCACGGAGAGAGATGAGGCAGACTATGTTTAGGGCACCTTTTCTAGTCCCCTCCCCATACAGGGTGAACAGAGTAGATCCTGAATAGGACTGCTCAGTCGTGGATATAGCTTCCAAACTACGCAACTGCCTTGGTCCTTGAGCCAGGACGACTTAGTCTGTATCCACCACCCACATGCCAGTCCATGACTAGGGGCTTAGTTTTCACCGTCCTGCCGTCGTCACCATTCACTGATTGCCATGGGACTTTTGGTTTGGTTTGGTTGGAAGAGCCTGTGCATGAATTTGTTTTATGTGGGGAGATTGGCGCACAACGATCAACACACAATCTTGACAGAAAAAGGCTTTGATCCAATGGCATGGATACCACGACGATTGGAAGTCTTTTATCTGCTGCAGCCTTCATCCGCCTTCACAACCATAGTAACATACACGTTGTTATCCTCCACCTGTTCTGCCATTGAGGCAAGAGCTCTCCAAGGTCCTGCAGGTACTCTGGGTGTCTTGAACTCCTGCTGGGCTTCTGCTGTGAGCCTTGAACTCACAGAACAGGACACACCGTGGCCAAGACAGTGTGGGTTTATGTTTAGTGGTGTGCCAAAATCTATCCTTCATTTTCTCAAATGTTTTCTTCTGCTATGGACGAGGCATCTGTTTTTCTGCCTCATTTGCAGGGCACTCTAGAAAGTAATTATAGTTTTGGTGGGTGTGGGGCTAAGCTGATCTCATCATTGCAAGGTGGGTGAAGGGTGGGTGTGTTTGTGTTTTCTTTCCATTAAACATTCTCCGGCACATTACAGCCTCTCTGACTCCCTGCACTACCATATCTGAAAAAGCTCCCATAGGATGGGTTGCCTCATGATGCTTTCCCTTGGTTTTAAATTGAAGTGGGGGAGGCTGGCTACTAAGTACCTAAGATAAGTCAGCTCACTGATTTTGTTTAAAGGAAGTGCTCCTTTGACTTTTAAGGAAATCCTTCTCCACTGATTTATTTAAAAGTTAAAATACTTCAGGTTTAAAAACCCACAACAGCAGAGGCTGGACAGCTATCTGCGGGAGATGCTCTAGCTGTGGATTTCCTCCTGTGAGCAGGGGGTTGGACTCGATGACCTACAAGGCCCCTTCCAACTCTATGATTCTATGATTCTATGTATGGTGTAAGGTAGGCAACTTCCCACGCTTACAGGGAAGTCCAGCTGAGGATGTCATGGGCTTTTCAGGAAGTACAGATAGTGGGAAGAGTGCAGAATGCAGACCACTGGAGAGATCTGTAAAATGAAAGACACTCACTAAAAAACAAAACTTTGATAACCTCAAACCCAAAGTGTGTGAAACAAAAAACCTTGCACACCACCAGTAAGAATTTCACTGACATTTTCTCTCCCCTTTGACATTTTTGAAGGCAAATTTCTTTACTCAAATACTTGTTTACTCAGAAGTAAGCTCAATTGGGTTCAGTGAGGCTTACTCCCAAGTAAATGTGTATTTGCCGCCCAAGTGGCAAAGAGTTGTTATACACACATCTTCATAGTTCATGAATGCAATCAAACACATTTGGGGCTTTATGGTATGCAGTCAGTTTTTCCCATAAAAGTATCCCACAATTTTTCAGCCACTGTCATTTTAAAGGTATCGCTTTATACAGTCCAACAAAATCTGAAACACCACAGGTTTGCCATCCCTGTTCTAAGCAACAAACAAAAGCAGATGGGGTGGGGGTGTAGGTGAGAGCTCGATGCAGAGAAAATTAAGCAATTCTACGCCACTTTGATTTAAACTGTGATGAGAGCAAAGTAAGCACTTAAACACAGTGCAGTCATTTAGACACTTGTAGATAGCAGGTGACTATAGTCCACACTTCCAAAACTTAGTCAGTAGTACTGTTTGGGCTCTGCACACATCAGTGTCAGCATTGGCACAAAAGGGCAGCAGGGTCTTACATTTAACCCAATTTCATTATCACACAAAATGCCCCCCAAAAATGTGCCAAAAATGTTCCTTAACGATATTTGGCTCAGCCCTAGCAGCAGCTGAAGAGATCCTGGCCAGTGCTCACATATAGTGAGGAGGACCAGTGGGACCTAATCTGAATTGGAAATCTAGGTCCATAAGTTAAAAATTGAGGTGGGTAAATGATGTTTGAGGATCGTCTATGCAAATATGTTTGTCTTTCTCTATATAGGGTGTCCACATCTTGTTAAATTTGTTGGTATAGATCAAAAAGCCATTTTAGAACAGAAGAAAGGACAATCTAAACAGGGTGTAGCTACCGGGTCAGGTTTTCCTGCATAGCAGAGAAAGGAGACTGTACCTGTACAGGAAACTGTTGGACTGAGTTTGACAGTGTGAGAGACACAGACAAGCATGCCACCCTTTGCGACATGCTCTCAAGAGCTCAAAATCCCAAAGTTTCTCCAACATCATTCTTCCTTCTACAATCAGCTGCAATACTTTCTCCAGCCATTTACTTGCTTGCTTTTTTATAGAAGCATTAATACATTACCTTTCAACTCTAAGAAGGGCCCCAAGACAGTGCACAAAAGCTAACCTTAATAAAAACCAAAAATGGACAATCAAGCATAAAAAGAACAGAATAATATCCCACATGTTCTTCTATAGGTAAATATCCTTCTGGTTTGTTTTTTGGTGTTCTGTGTTATCCTGCGCTGATGCAACATCACAGCTCATTAAATGGTACTGTTGTAAAAGTCCATGCACCAGATTTTGCTTTGCATACCATAATCCAGGATCAGGCCACTAGTCATAATTAGATTTCAAAGGTAACCAGAACTAATAGAGACTAGGATCAGAATCCTGCTGAGAGATTTTGTGCTGTTACACTTTCCTAAATAAAAAATACACATAAGAAACATGTACTTCCTGTCTAGAAAGAGTTAACTGTTTAATTTAAAAAGAAAGACACCATGCAAGCAATATAATTAAGGAACACGAGGGGAATTCAAAAATTCAGCACAGTTATAGGTTAATTGCCAGCTTCTGTTAAAATCACTTGTTTTCCAGAATTGTGATTATCTTCTGCATGGAAGTTTAAAATCTTTGCCAGAACTCATTCCTCATCTACTGGCTGTTATGGCCTGTGATACTATGTTATGTATTTCTAAAATGGTGTTTCAGAAATGTAATATACAATATGAGCAGCACACCCATTTTGGAATTATCTTTAAAATACCCTCATATATATACTCTGGGTTGTATTCAACATAATGCTAAGCAGATCGTTCCATGAGTGCAAGGATTTTTTCTTGCCAACAGACAAATATCCCCTCACCTTCCCGTGTGCTCCCTAAATCTGTTCTGTGGTTTGCTCCAACTCCAGCAGATTTGGGGATGGCTACAGGAGGAATCCCTTTGCCCTAATGCTAATCCTTGCATTAGCACAAAAATATAGTTGAATACTGCCCTCTGTGGTATATATACCTATTAATTATTAGCAATAACAATTTTGCCTATTTATTCCCAGATTCAGAAAAATCTGACAAACTGAAAACCTTGCAATATTTTTTTTAAAAAAAACTATCAGCACTGCAAGACCTGGGACTGTACGCAGATAGGTAGCACTATAAACTGCTGGACAGTCAACTATTAGAATATATATTTGAATGCTGTGTGCCTAACGGAGTTGGTATGTGGCTGATGAGTGTGAACAAAAGTCTAATGTGTTAAGAACATTGCCTATGACTCACAAGTGATGCCAATGGTTGTGTGTACATATGTGAGGAAGGGAGTTTGAGAGATCAAAGGTATAAGCATTTTTGCTCAATATATATATAAAAAATAGATCGTGATATTCAGGTTGAAACAATGTGATTCTGCCACTTCCAAATTCTGTTCTGGAATTTTAGGCTGCCATTTTCAATGCTTAGCCACATTTTGGCCAAATTCACTTCAAGCAAACATCACACATCCTCTGACATGGCAATAAAATCATCTGCGTTCATTTTTCAATGATATGTTAATCTTTTCCTGCCAAGCCCTCTTCATGCTCACAGTATTGAACCCCTGGTGCACTGTGTGAATGTAAAAGTCCCTGGGATGCATGGTGTGGATCCTAACTAGCCTTTTGCAAATGCAAGGGCTCCTTCCATCCATAGAAGAAACTAGGCTCCAGTGGAGACTCCCACGGGAGTATGGGGCATGGTACAATCCACTATGCTGCCTTTCATACTGCTCAGGAGATTCCCTAAACCCTCTGGAGATTTTTGAGGGGCACTGGTGACAAATGCCACCACCAGCCCCTTCTCAAGTGTCCCATGAGTGGAGCTTCATTCACAGAATGGTCCTGCCAGCAAATCCTTAGTTGGGATCTAAGGTCATGAGAACTGCTTAGGTAGAATTGAAACTTCTTTCAAAAAAATCTACACAAGACCCAAGACACAGTACAACTGGGAATGAAACATGCATGAAACAAACCATAGTACACAAAGAATGATCTGCAGTGCAATTCTAAACTCACTTACCTGTGAGTCAGTTCAATTGAACTCAGTGAGGCTTACTTCTGAATAGACATGTACAGGATTGCCCTTGCCCTCCCAAAGCGCAGGAAGCTGCCTTGTACTGAGTCAGACCCACTGGTCTATCTAGCTCAGTATTGTCTACACTGACTGGCAGCAGCTCTCCAAGATCTCAGGCAGGAGTATCTCCTATTCTACCAGAAGATGCTGGGGATTGAACTTGGGACCTTCTGCATGCAAGGCAGATGCTCTACCACTGAGCTACAGCCCTTCCCCAACTCCATACTCAGCTCCATACCCCCTTGGCTCCACATGTGGAATTTTCCTGCCATTGACCTCCCTTCCCTACAGCTGGCTCTGGAGCATTATTCATGAGACAACTGGTATGTGTTTACTCCTAATGCAGCACATAAAAGACCATCTTAATCAGACCCTGTGGAGAACCCCTTCCCTACTTCATTATTGATTAATTTCGGGTATCTCACACTTTAGCTTCCCTTGCTGAGACCTGCTGTCACCATTATCTCAATACTATTTCCCCCCAGTTTACCCAGAAGTAGCTACAGTTGCAGAAAAGCAAAAAAAAAATTAAAACAAAATATTTAAAATTGTTCTTAATATAAACACATGGTGATGTATGTATGTAGATATGTATGTATAATTACTTACTAAACTAGGCAGTTAATCTTTACTTTGTTGTGGTTACTGTGAAAAAAGTATTAGATTATTGTCACTTAAAATGGTATGTCAAACACAATACAGAGTTCCTGTCACTTTAAAAGGACAGTTATTTGAGTTTCAGTTCCACCCCTATCCACACCTATACCAGTTTCCCTGTAACATTCATTAATTAGGCACTGGGGGTCTATACTTGCAGTCTTCATTTGGGTCCACAACCTCTTCCATCCACTATCTCACAGACTTCTCTCAAGACTTCTGCTGTCATCTTTCTCCTGCTCCAACAATTTCTGGTGCTCCATGTTCACCGCAATCCTGCTGATATTTGGCTGCCACAGTCTCTTGAAGGTTACCTCTAGTGCCCTGTGCTCTTAGCCCCACAGATCTTTCTCGCTTCCAGCCAGTGATGTCACCTCCCTGCTTCTTTAAGGCTACCCATTTTTGCTGAGCCACTTGTTACATCCAGAGCTTGGAAAAGTTACTTTTTTAAAACTACAACTCCCATCAGCCCCAGCCAGCATGGCCACTGGATTGGGCTGATGGGAGTTGTAGTTTTAAAAAGTAACTTTTCCAAGCTCTGGTTACATCCCTCAATGTCCAATGCTTAACTCCAACTTTCAGCTTTTCCTTTAGCTGACCCAACAGCCACACACCAGTCTGCTCTTCTTCAGCCCTCTGCTGCCTTCTTCCACTTCTCTTCTAATAGCATCACAAGGCCAAAAGGAGGCCTACCGACTATAATTTAATGCTTTTCAATTACAATTATTCATAAAGTCCAGGATCTCATAAGAGCTCCCAGAAAATCCCCAGCATTTGACCCCAAAGATATATGCATAATGCCCAAGTCATTCAGCTTGTGGAGGATAGGGTCTCTCTTATCCTTGTATCTCAAACAATCCCATGCTACATGATCAACTGTTTCCCACTCCACAGTGTTTACAAAGATCAGCACCCTCTCCTTGACCACACTTGTCTTGCCTTTTATTCTCTTCAGGCAGAGCCTCTCAAGCCAATCACTTCTATTTGGGTAGAATTCTTCTCTCTCATTGGCCTATAGCTATGATCCAATTTAATAATCCAAGAAGGATGTCCACAAACTGGCCACTGAGAATTTACCAGCTTCTGATACATTAGTTCCTATATAATATATATATATATATATATTAACAATCCACAGAAACTCAGGAGAGTTTACAGACAGTTAACTGTTTATATGTAATTATTCCTAAAAGCCTTTATATATTCTTTAAATAAAAACTTTACCTCAAAAACCATATGATTTCCCCGCAGACCCTTACAGTGCAATCCTATGTGTGTTTACTCAGAAGCCGTAAACAGAAGATTTATGTTTTGGATACTTTTTTAAAAAAAACACCAATATTATTTATTTTTCAACTTGCAAACTAATACAAACAAAAAAAGTACATGTTATGAATAAACTCAAGAGAGGTTCATACATTTTCCCTTTAACCTGAGATCTTTCCAAAGGATGTCGTGTGCATGGCCAGTGGATAACCATGTAGGAAATGATGTGCAGCAAAGTTTCTCCAAGGTCAATATTCAGTCCTCTGGCCTCTCTGATTTCCTCTGGGTGTTGTTAGTAGGAGAGCTGGATAGAAAATTATTATTAATAATAATATTAATAATATTATTATTAACAACAACAACAACATTGAGTGCATTGAGTAGGTCTTACTCCTTAGTAAATGTGCATAGGATTTCAGCCTTAGTTTTTAATTATAGTGAAGAACTGATAACATTGAATTCATTCCTCTACAATCAGCTAGGGATGAGGGAGACATTTAATTCAATTTGCATTTAAATCTACCTAATTCCAGAGCTTGGAAAAGTTACTTTTTTGAACTACATCTCCCATCAGCCCAATTCAGTGGCTACGTTGGCTGGGGCTGATGGGAGTTGTAGTTTAAAAATGTAACTTTTCCAAGCTCTGCCTAATTCACACTTTCTAAAACAATACGCAAACTGACACATGGCCACACTTCAAAATTCATGTCCCAAAATTTTCAATGCAGTGCTCCAGCCAAGTAATATGTGTCTGTGTGTGTGTGCTATGTGCCTTCAAGTCGATTACAACTTATGGCAACTCTATGAATCAGAGATTTCCAACAGCATCTGTCATGAACCACCCTGTTCAGATCTTGTAAGTTCAGGTCTGTGACTTCCTTTATGGAATCAATCTATTGCTTGTTTGGCCTTCCTCTTTTTCTACTCCCTTCTGTTTTTCCAAGCATTATTATCTTTTCTAATGAATCATGTCATCTCATTATGTGTCCAAAGTATGATAACCTCAGTTTCATCATTTTAGCTTCTAGTGATAGTTCTGGTTTAGTTTGATCTCACCCCCAATTATTTGTCTTTTTTGCGGTCCATGGTACCCGCAAAGCTCTGCGTATGTTAGGGAAAATTATATACAAATATGCATTATATGAGGAGGAATTGGTTAGGGAGAATATGTATATTAAAGACAAAAATACATAGAAAAATGTGTATATTAGAAGAAATTCACACTAAAATACTGATGAATCTGCAAGAGGACATTTTTTGAAAAAAATATGGCAACCTGATGTGGAAATGTAGAGAACTGAATTTAAGACTGGAAAAATGAGAAATGGAGAAAAACTGAAATTGACAGATTTGCCCATAGTTACAGTCAGCCTAATTCCTTATCCTGTCCTCTGCTGCTGCTGTACAACAAACATAAATGGTGTGGCTGTCAAAATACAACACAATTTCTGAAAGCACGTTTAAGCTGATCAAACTGATTTCTGTAGCTATCAGCTAGGTTTGTCTGCCCCCCCACACACCCCATTTTGCCGAGATACTCAGAAGTAAGCCAAGATTGTCACTGAATTGTGTGAGATGGAAAACAAGGGAGCAGCAACATTTGTCCCACAGACCCATCCCAACTTCACATTGTTTTATTTATGTTTTAGTTTTTCCCCCAAAAGAGTTCTCTTTGATAATTCTGTAGTGTCTTTTTTTCCTGATTTTGCCATGCATATCAATACTATATAGACTGCAAATAGGAAGCTGACTTATACTGTCAGACCACTGATCTATCTATCTCAGAATTGTCTAGCTCAAGCTTCTCCATCCTGGTGCCTGCCAGAATTTGTGGGACTCTTAATTCTCATGAGCTCCAACCAGTATGGCCAATGGTTAGGAACTATGGGGGTCATCATCATAAACAATATATATCAGGAGGGAACCAGGTTGGGGAAGGCTGGTGTACATTGACTAGAAGCAGCTCTCTAGGAATTAACATAGGAGATCTCCCTAGGCTTATCTGGAGATGCTGGGAGTAGAACCAGGCAGTAGCGATACAAAGGGAAGCAGCATGTACCTGGCCTCCCATCATTGGCATCACTGCAGATTACTGGGAGGGAGAGGGGCAAGGTCAACATGGTGCACATGCACCATTGAAGCCAATCTGGTGCTCCCACTGAGGCATTTACATTGTAGCAACCTGGCCATCTCACTCTTCCCCCTCTCCCTCCCAGTAATCCACAGCTTTGCCTGTGATGGGAGGTCAGATAAGTGCCCATCTGACCTCCCAGGGATCTTCTGCATGCAAAGCAGATGCTCCACCACTGAACTAGTGGCCATGTTATCTTCTCCATATAAATCTTTGATTGACTATCAAAATATGTCAAACTAGACATATAAGATTAAGGAACATAAGAACCTAAGGAAGTTGCCTTATACTGTGTCAGATCATTGGTCCCTCTAGTTCAGTATTGTCTACACTCACTGGCAGTGGCTCTCCAGGGTTTCAAACAGGGAGTCTCTCTCAGCCCTACCTAGAAATACATGGGACTGAACCTTGGACCTTCTGCAGGCAAGGCATGCAAGATTAAATCATAAATGAAGAAAAGAGTGTAAGTAAAAATTACATCCTGAAAGGAATGATCTTAAATATTAAAAGTCATTATTTCTTTTTACCCCCCTATCCCCTAACTTACTCTTCCACTGAAGAGCTTAGGGTTGCTTATATCTGGTTTTCAAGTGAACTCCCTTCCAGGCAGCTTACAGAGCCATGACTGCCTGGCATTAGCAGCATATTGAATCATAGGCCCACTGACCAATCTCTGGAACTAGATTAATCATTGGTCAGCAACTGGCATCTAATAGGGCCAAAGTATGGCCTGCAGGTGGCTGCCATCCAGACTGAGACCGACATATTTTTCTCCCTCTTCCACCTTTGCCTTTGCTCTTTCCATTGTCCATATAACTAGCTGGGATTCAATTGATCCAATGCATATTCTGAAAGGGAACAGAAACTGCAGTCAACATCTGAGCAGGCGGACAGTCTCTGTGGGAAGAAGTGGACTTGTCCACTCTGACCATCATTTCTAGTGCTTTTCAAGTGACTGTGTTGTGTCCATGAATAACTCATCGTACAAGTGAATGTGGGTAAAAATAGTTTCACTCCGTTTTCAAAGGGATTACCTGTCACAAGACTAATTCATGTGCAAGGACTGTATGGAGGGAACCACTTTGAGGTTCAATGCTTCAGCTCAGACAAGCTAGCTTAGCAGGGATGGGAACCTTTGCCCCCCCCCAATTGTTGTTGGAATCCAACTCTCATTCACCCTAGTCAGCATAGCCAATAGTCAGGGATGACTGGAGTTGTGGCCCCCAAGATATTGCTGGACCACAAGTTCCTCATCCCGAACTACCATAGCATCACAAGTGTTGACTTTGGTTTTGGACATGGTTTTGACTTTGTGTCTGTGGAATGCTGACCCAAGGAATTCTATGGTGACATGGACTCTCACCAGACACGCCCTGGGTGAAGGGACTGGTATTCTGAGAAGCTCCTATTGTAAGCACGTTAACACCAGTGAGTATTGTTATGGCAATGTGCCATGTAAAATTTGCCTAGATTTCCTAAGAATGAAAGAGATGTTGACAGCACCCTTAAAATCATGAAAGAGAGTTCAACAGCAGAATTCATTACTAACCATCTCAATTTTGGCAGCAGTTCCTTTATTTCAAGAATGTTGCCAATGCACTTATCTTTTTGAAACACACAGCGTAGTGCTTTCTTTCCCCCCATATATTTTGGCAAAGAGACAGCTGTGCCTAAATCACTGGAAGTATCTGTCATACTTCATTACATTAATGCAAGATTCATTCTATGTTTGGAACATACCCAACAGGCATCTAGTCCAGTCTAGGAAGTGCCAGGATCAAGCCTTCAGGCTGCCTTTTTCTAACCCTTTCTCTTTTAATGCTTCACTCCCATCTGTGGCTTGGGACAGGTAAAAGGCTGCTGGCACTATTGGGGAAAATAAGCAGGCTTCATATCAGAAATCCAAACTTCTCAAGTGTTAGGGTGCTGATGGGGCTGCTGCTCTTGCTAATTAGTTTCCCATTACTCCTGTTTCCTGGAGTGCCCTTTGACTACCCTGGCTTGATCTACTGCATCTACTTTATCTGCTTTCCCACCATCCATTTAGAGAACTGGAGCAGTGCTCAAACTGTCCATCTGACTGTAGGTCCTGGTCTTGGATGGGGATTTATTCATTTGTGAAGGCTTGTAGGCTTGCCTTGGTCTTTATTTCTTGGACTGGCTCCGGTGTTTAGGCCTCATCTGCACTGCACATTTAAGGGAGCATTATATTCCTTTAAACAGTCATGGTTTCACCCAAAGAATCCTGGGAACCGTAGCTTGTTAAAGGTGCTGAGAGTTGTTGGGAGACCCCAATTCCCCTCACAGATCTGCAATTCCCAGAGTTCCCTGGGAAGAAAGATTGATTGTTAAGCCCGCCTGGAAATGGTAGCCCTGTGAGGGGAATAAGGGTCTCCTAACAACTCTCAAACTTCAGTTCCCAGGATTCTTTGGGGGAAGCTATGACCATTTAAAGTGATATGATACTGCTTTAAATGTATAGTGCAGATGGGGCTTCAGTCTCATCAGTGCCCTAGACAGCAAGAGTCTAACCTTTCCCCTTATTTCTGATAGGTTGCTAGTGCCATTGCTTATGTAGTCAAAAAGGTGCCACACATTCACAAGAGAGAAGTATTAGCAGGCTTTGGGAAACCTCAAAGATTGCACATGTAAAAAGAATAAAATTTGTTTTTGTTGAAAGAAGTCTTAATTGGAGGCCAGGGCTCCAGTTACCATATGAGGACTAATGATGCTTCATGACCATGGAATGCCAAAGGAGTGGTTTTATTTCAGGGGGGGGATGGAAAATGGGGAAGGCAAATGAAGTGGAGTTGCTGGAATCCTGAATGGGAGCACTCCATCCTACAATATTTTGTCACAGGTTGCACATGTACATCCTTCTTTCGATTTGGCAAATAATGGACAAATTATGCTCCATTCTAAATAAGAAACAGCAGCTAGAGGAAGATAGGCATGGTGTAGGCAGCCACACTTGTTTTTCACATACCTGCCCTATTCACATAATATCTACATTTAGGGGCATAGTCTTAATATTTTACAATAAAAGCTCAGAATTGGAGCCAGTGGCTGGCCAACTCAGGCACTGCCTAGGCCCCAGGAACTCAGAAAGGGCCCTCACTTACCCGACCTGGCCGTAGCACACTCTCTGCCAGGCCCTGGACAATCATTTTAGTGCCAATTTTGAATGGGAATCAAGCTCAGGTTCCATCTGTGGTGGCTGTCCGCCATCTTAATTTACCCAAAATTTACCCAGCCTATAGAGCTATGAAAAGGGAACTGGCATTGCTGCCATGATTGTGACAGCAGAAGAAAAAATATTGCAGTGCAGTCACATTGGGGGAGGAAGGAGAAGGGCCTATCAGCAACACTGCGCCACGTGCCAGACTATCATCTGGTGCTAGCTTTACAAAAAGTGCACACATGGGAGGGAAAGTGACCTTCCCTACTCCCCCACCTAACTTCTCTGTGCTCCATTGCTATAGGAACTTTTCAGACTGGCTCTCCCACTAGCTGAAAATACAACAAAACAGGGATCTCTTTCTTTTTTCCCCTCCATTTCTTGAGGCCATGCGAACATTCAGCCATAGTGATTTAATCATCAGAGAAAGGTTTCAGACTCACCACTCTGACACGCGTAATATTCTGATGCCATCACCATACGATAAAAATAAATCTAGCCAACACCTGAAATTATTCCTTCCAAAGGTTCAGCAGGTCTGTTACCTGCCAATTAGGAAAAGAAATGCTGCATGGCATTTTCCTGGCCTTCCTCATCACAAGCCCTTTCAATTTGGTACATTAGGCCACAACATCTGGGGAGTGAGCTGCTCCTGTGTTCTCATCACGTTGTGCTAGAGGTAGAGAGGCATAATAAAAAGGAAAGTGAAAGAGGTCATATTTTTACACTTTAGCATAATGAGGTAATTTAATGGAGCGCTAATGGCTATAGCTCTCTCCTGCCTTTGCTAAGCTGTTGTTTTAGCAGAGTACAGCGGAGAGGAAATTGAGAGGCTGACAGAGTGGCATTCTTTGTTGACCAACTTCATTACGATTTGTAATGCCAGCGGTGGTGCCTGTGTGAATGTTGGGCCTGGTGTTTTTCAACTGTCCTTACACTTCTGTAGCAATACGTTTCGCAAGGCACAGAGAAACATGTCCTCTAAAGCACCCTACTCTTGGGAAACCTTTTCCACCTTGAATCCAAAAGAATCCTGGGATTCCTCAAAGAATCCTAGGAACTGTGGTTTACCCTTCACAAATCTACAATTTCCAACCCCTTCATCATATCACGTTTTCCAGGATTCTTACAGGGAAATCATGTGCTTTAAACATATGACTCTAAACATACATAGACTGATTCTGTTTGCCTCTATGATGCTGTTTTGTTTTTGTTTTAAAAAGACAGGATCCTTTAAGTTGCAACCTGGCAAATCTAACATTTCAGTCTGCCCACCCAGGCTTGCCCTTCTCTTCTCTTGAATAAGGAAGCTGTCTTAGGAAGTGAGGCAACTGCCCTATCAAGCTATTTGCTAAACAAGCCTTCTTCAGCGTGGTGCTCTCCGCTCTCCCCTGATGGGCAACGGCTCTCCAGGGTTTCAGGCAGGAGTCTTGCCTAGTCCTACCAAGACCTTGGAAGATTACTTTTAAAAAGTAATAAATTACAGTTACAGTTACATGGCCCAAAAAGTAGCAATTACTGTTGCAATTGCTCTGAAAGTAACTGATTACTTTACTTTTACTCAAAAGCAATCACTACAATTACATTTTAGTTACTTTTTAAAAAAAAATTGCCTACAAGGTGCTGGCCTTGGCTGCTGCACATCTAAGTAGCCTAAAACAACATTAAAAATAAACACACACACACACAGAGGGTAGTAGAATAATGCTTTTTACCTCTAAGATTAACAGAATGGCATAACAGAATCTCACATCACCCCACCCCCAGCAATGATGATACCCCAACACACATATAATTCACTTGAAATCAAATTTTACACCTGAAATGCTGCTTTTACAATACATTTCTGTTATGTCTCAAAAGAACAGGATGCTCAGAGCACGTCAGACAAGGAATGTCTTTTTACAGATTACGTTGCCACCAGTACTGAACGGGCGTTCTACTGCGGTGCTTGAACGCATGTGCTGCAAAAAACACCACAGCACCCCTTTCAACTAAAACACACTTTGATCAATATGGCAATCCCCTATCATCAAAGAAAAATGCAAACTTTAGTACTTTACTAGTTGCCTTTGTAAAGCAAGATTTATTGGGTTCAGTGGGATTTACTCCCAGGTACGTGTGTACTAGGATTGCCAGGTCCAGGGCCTGAGATTGATCCTGTATCTTTAGGAGAAGAGAAAGTCAGCCAAGTGCAGGTGTTCTTGCAACACTGTAATGGGAAAAACCACAAGGTGGAATTCTCCCTTCCCCCTGCACAACTTTTAAAGATACAGAAGATGGGGCCTGGCACCAAGAGGTCTTCTGTATCTTTAATAAGTTGTGCAGGGGGAAGGGAGAATTCCACCTTGTGGTTTTTCCCATCACAGTGTTGCAAGAACACCTGCACTTGGCTAACTTTCTCTTCTCCTAAAGATACAGGATCAGGATCAGGCCCTGAGCCTGGCAACTCTAGTGTGTACTCAATACACACTCGCCTAGGAATAAGTCCCATTAAACTCAATGGGACTTACTTCTGAGCAGACAAGTACTGGATAGCAGGCTAATCCTTGTATTACATGCATCAACTTTTACTTGCCTTAACCAGATTGATGCATCTTTGTACTATAAAGGGTCATATTTTTCTCCCCCCCACCGCAAATTGGTACAGCTTCAACCAGTCCTTATGTTGCCTAATTAGTGCAATCCTATACCCAATTTGATTTACCTGGGAGTAAGCTCCATTAAACCTAAAGAGATTTACTTCTGAGTAGACTTGTATATATCTTGTACTGTAAGTCAGCTATACAATCATTTTTAACAAGTGCCTGTTTGGAACTCTTTGCATTTGCCATGGGGAGGGGGATTTGCACAAAAGAGCTTCCAGGGAATATCTTCCTCACAAGACGATGATGCATCCTGCTTGTTAGAAAGAAAGGAAGGGCAGGAAAAAAACTGGAAGCAGCAGCTCTTTAGGACCCTGGCTGCTTGCTGCTACAACTTCTGCCTGCCCCTAGCTCATCCTGAAGCTGTGCTTTTGGCTTTTGGCTCCGCTGGTAAGAAAGGAGAGGTGGAGAGGGAGGCAGAAGCCACCTCGAGCTTTGCACGGCGAACACACAAACATTGTCATCTCTCACCACTGCAGCCAGTTCTTCATGTCCATTTTTCTGCTGCCTTGTTGCCCTCTGGCTCTTTTCTCCCACTTGTCCATTCTTAAACCATTGTTTTCTTCACCCCATCTCATTTTCCACCTCCTCCCTTGTCGCCTTCTAAGCACCCACAGAGCAAGAGGGAAGAGTGACGCTGCACATAAGCCCAATTTGAAGCACATGATTTTTATCCACAAACCAGAGGAGCAGAAGAATTGCCCTGCTCCCCCCCCCAAGTAATGCCCACAAGTAATGCTGGAAACATTACAATTACTCCTCAAAAGTAATGAAGTTACTACTTGTTCGATTACCAGCAAAATGTAATGAAGTTACCCGCTCGTTACTCCAAAAAGTAAGAAATTTGTTACTTGTAACTAGTTACTTCCAAACTCTGGCCCTACCTGAAGATGCCAGGGATTGAATCTGGGACCTGCTTGCATCCCCCATCATTCCTGACCATTGGCCATACTGGCTGAGGATGATGGGAGGCAGAGTCCATCTGAAGGGCACCAGATCAGAGAAGGCTGATATACACTGACTAGCAGCAGTGTTTAAGGTTTTCACATCAGAGTCTTTCCCAGCCTTGCCCAGAGATCCCGAGGATTGAACCTAGGACCTTTGGCATGACCTTTGGTGCTTTACTACTGAGTTGTGGTCCTTCGTAGTGAGAGAACTCTACCTATGAAAGAATGGTGGATGGCATCAGACTAGTCAGGGCTTCCTATCACCACAGGTCACAGGCACTGGGAAGTGGGAAATCATAGGCTCAAGTTTACTAGCAGAGGATCTGCTTTGCAGCAGAAGGTCCCAGGTTCATTCCCTGGCATCTCCAGGTAAGGTTGGGAAAGACTCCTGCTCTGAAACCCTGGAGAATCACTGCCAGTCAGTGTAGACAATACTGAACTAGATGGATGAGTAGCCTGACTTGGTGTTAGGTAGCATCCTATGTTCCTGTGTGGTATAACTGGATGGATGAGTAGCCTGACTTGGTGTTAGGTAGCATCCTATGTTCCTGTGTGGTATAACTGGACATGACTGTTTCAAAGGAACACAGCACACATGGAACAGTGTAGGAAACTCCCTGCAGTGAACAATAGTTTGCTGAGAAAGACTTTATCGCAGTGAACCAATATTAATACACACACCAAAAGCAGAAATGAGATCAACAGGAAACAAGGAAAAGATAAAAGTGCAAACAATTTGAACCTTGTCGGTCACATATTGCAGAAAACAAACCAGGATCATGAAATAGTGAGCACGTTGAACCTGAAATCCTAAAATAAACTATACAGACTTTATTCCCAACTCCAACTTTATCAGAATGCGATATTGGGAATGATGACATTAAGGTTTTTATGTCATTATCAGCAAACAGAAATTCATACTACAAAGGTAAAAGGCCAGACATAACTTGGTGTAGAGGCTTGGTAAATGGAAGCGCACATCATTTTGCTAACATGCACTGGTAAATATGAATTAAAGGTATTATCTTTTTGAAGGCAAATTATAAGGCTGTTTAAGATTGAATTTAGGGTATTATACTACTTAGGAGTGTAGATAAAACAGTTGACTCAATCACACTAATACCAGAAATTTAGCCTTTGTTGTTTTTGTTCAATATTATGGTACCTTAACATTAGACTTCCCACTTTTAAATAAACCAACCAACCTCTGCTCCTTTAACACATAGGACCTTGGGAACATCAAGCTCAGTATAGTCTACACTAGGGTTGCCAGGCTCAGGGCCTGAGAATGATTCTGTATCTTTAAGAGAAGAGAAAATTCAGCCAAGTGCAGGTTTTCTTGCAAAACTGTAATGGGAAAAACCACAAGGTGGAATTCTCCCTTCCCCCTGCACAACTTTTAAAGATACAGAAGACCTCTTGGAGGCTGGGCCTGGCAACCAAGAGGTCTTCTGTATCTTTAAAAGTTGTGCAGATGTAAGGGAGAATTCCACCTTGTGTTTTTTCCCATTATAGGGTTGCAAGAACACCTGCACTTGGCTGACTTTCTCTTCTCCTAAAGATACAGGATCATTCTCAGGTCCTGAACCTGGCAACCCTAGTCTACACTGACAGGCAGTGACTCTCCAGGGTTTCAGGCAGGAGGCTTGCCTAACCCTGCCTGGAGATGCCAGGGATTGAAACTGAGACCTTCTGCATGCAAGGCAGATGCTCTGCCACTGAGCTACGGCCCTTCTCCATGGACAGCTTGTATGTATTTACTCCTCAAGCTTTGTTTCGGTTCTCTTATTGTTTCTTAAAGTGCAAATTAGGTAGGCTGGTCTTTAAATGCAAACTGAATTGCATTTTTCTCCCATCCCTAGCCCAGCCTTTGTAGCTATTATTATTGTGGGGCAGGTCCAGCCTGAAGCAAAGGACAAGATGCTGCCCTTTCCCATTCCATATACAGAGGCTGACTGTACTGGTAGTTAAATCTTACTTCACCTGAGGGCATCAGGCTAGCATAGGGGGTGCATGATAGGAATGGCACACACAGCTCTCCTCTCCAACAGAGGGGAAGGGCCACTTTTGCCCACTAACATCAGCTGCCTGAGGCAATTTACTCACGCTGCCTCATGGTACAGATGGACCTGTCTTGGGGTCTCAGTATTTAGCCATTTACTTGTGTTAACAGAAAACAGTAGAAATGTTTAGAAAATGACTTTCAGATTATTTTTTATTTGACACGCACACATACCATTTCTACAACAGGCCCCAGAATGCCTCACGTTCTTGTATGTTTGTTTGGCTCACCTCTTGGCCTCAGTGCTTCTGTGTAAGGAGCCACAATTTGGCATAATGTGTTGGATGCCTCATATCATCTGTGGGGACCTACCATCTTGTTGCATTAGAATTCTACCCCTGCTTCTCACTGTTGTTGTTTTTAGGGCCCCTCCAGACCAGGGTTGACAAAAACCAATGATTTTTAAAAAAATGGATTTCTTTCAAAATCTTCTTAAAACAATTAGTAAAGGAAGGGCCTGGGTCAAAGATATAATCCTGAATACTAATTATGCAACTTCTAATTATATTATATGGATATGTTAACAACAGTTTATGGAGATGGGAGATAACCTGAACAGTCCTATTCTGCAGGTGGTGTACATGAAGTGCACTCTCTGTCTCTTTCTCTCTCGACCTTGCCTCTCTCTAAATGCAAAGAGAGAGAGAGAGAGTAAATGAATAGAGAATTTGGGGAGATGGAGTAGATCTGACCGCTGAAGTGGTCATCCAGCTTCAGTGGCAGTAGCCTCTTCTGCAGGTGTAGAATGATTTGTTTCTTCCTTTGGACTAATTCATTCTAAATTGAGAAATAAGCTGGGATCTGAAAAAGCAAGAAAGCTTGTGTTTCTTTTCCAGACGATGAACAAGAAAGACAAAAGTGAAGAAGACTGAATTAACTGTACCACCAAATATTTTGTTTCTCATGTTGACTTGGTTGAAATTGCCTATGTTTTATTTTTTAAAGAACTTCACATTTATCTAAAAGCTCAAATAGTTAACCATTCAAAATTCCATGTGCATGTTTTGTTAATGTTGCTATTTGTTGAAGAAAAAGGCTAACCAGAAGAATAAACAATCTTATTAGAACAATTTAAAGCCTGTTTGGTTGTGGTGATTCTGGCACATCATGACAAAAATATTATGATTAATTGAATAGTTGGAGCTGGTTCAGCTCCTAAATGACTTCACAAGTTCATTTCTGATTTAGTACTAAAATGACCAAATTATCATCCCATTTTTTGATGAAAATCAATCTGAAAACTATTCAGAATGCTTGCTTAGTGTGTACCTACCTTCTAATAAAACCTACATTTCTAAATATTTATTAAATCACAGTTTAAACCACTGGTGAGGAAGATTCTATTTAATCATCATTTTTAGTAGAACTACATTAAATAATAATGTACTTCCACTAAAAATGATTGTTAAATAGACTCTTCCTCACTAGTGATTTAAACTATGATTTAAATTATTAAGTCCTTCAGAGAAGTGATTTAAATCAAAATTTGAATTTTATTTAAATCAAATCAAACCTGCTCCAGACCTGTCATACTTTTTTTTGTTTGTTTGTTGCAAGTATATTCTGCAACATATCATGGACACAACAATCATGTATTAGTAGTGGATTTATACTGGACTGTCCACACATCAGTCTGCTATATTAGTTGTTCTGCGATGCTTCCACAGTGTTACTGCATTATTGCCATCTAGAGGGGCACTCTGCACTACAGCGCAACAAAAGGGGGACAAAAGAAAACGTGGAACATTTGTGGTATAAACAATTTACAGGATTTTAGCAGGAAGTTATAGGACATGCACCTGTTGCACTACAACTGCCTCCAAACTTTTGCAGAGGCAACAGCATTGAAAGTGGGATCATGTATAACCACCCTAATACCATTATGAGCACAAATAATCATGAGTGCCTAATAAAAAGGACATCTGGAGGGGCTCTCTGAGCATATATACAAATTTGGTAATGGGACGGCAAGATGGAGATCATCAATAGGAAACTGCTTTGCAAAAATCTGAGTGTAGGCATTCCCTGAGGAGCCTCAAAACATGTATCGAAAGAATGTATCATTCACTTCTGCTTATCCCATTCTTCCATTTGTCTTCTCTTCTCTCTTTCATATATAACCATCCATCCTGATTTGCTCTTATCCAGTCTCTCTCTTCTTCTTTTGTGTCTTCTGTTTTCTCCTCTGAGATGAAACATTCTTGTCCTAAAAAGTGCACATTGGGTGCTGTAGCAATCTGTCAATAACCACAGTTGTTCTTTTTCACTTTGTCAAGTGGCTCATAAGCATCTCCATCTTGCCTCACATTCACCATGCGGTTTGGTTAATGTAATTAATGTAAGGTATATAAACCAGTGGTTAAATGTGGGCTGTGTGCAGGCCTAAACACATAAAGAAGATTTCATACGATAGTTTCACCACATGTCAAGACTGTGCACAGATCTGCTTAACCCACATGTTCAACATGCCAATTTAGTTATGTATATCTGCCTGCTTTGTGGATAATCTGCTTGTGGGACAAACAAAGGCCTTATGCTTGGTACTCTATACCAAGGAAGTGTCTTTACTTTAGGTTCAGCATGTCTGGATTTACAGAGTGATTTTCCATGCCTATAATGAATGTTATTTTTCTTGCTTTTTTGGAGAAATAAAAATTTACATACCTTTTTCTGCTTTACAAATATATGCACCCACTCTCTCATAGGAATGATGAATATGCTGCTTTGATTTAGCAATCCAAAATCAACACGGATATAGGAAGCATTCAATATAAGCTGCAAAATGTGAAGCAAATCATCACACATTTTGAAAACATGTTTCAAATCCCAACTTCCCCATCAACTTCAGTATTACTTGCACAATGTAATCTGTTGTTGCTGAATGGCGCAGAATAAAAGTAGACCAGTCCATGGTGTGAGCAAAGCTGCCTGAGTTGCTTGCAAACGTGGCTTCACCAGATTTTGATGGCCATGGTTTGAACTGGAATAACAATGAGCACTGGAATTTAGGTGAGCCCTCTCCCTTGTAGCACTTACAGAAATTGAAAGGGTTGTCTTTGTAGAAAGGGGTGGGGGGAGGATCTTCAACCTTGCTGCAGTGTCGACTATGCATTTACAAAAAGAAAGTATACATTCTTTACATGAATAGATTGTAGATGCATAATGCTTTGTCTGCTTTTGTTAGTTTTGCTGCTGTAGTTGCCTTTATTTTGTCTTGCTGTAAATAAGAATTTTACAAGAAAGTGCACAATCTCTTTTCCTCACACTCCCCACCCGCACTTCACCAATTTTGGGTTTCCAGGCAGGAGCAGCGCCAGCATCTCCCCTGAAATCCCTGTGTTGGAAATCATCTGCCAGTCTTAATGAACTTTAAACAAAACACTGGCACCTCAATTCTATCTGTAGACATCCTAACATTTCATCAAGATTATAATAGCACTTTTCCTGAGTGTTCACGATGCTTCACATCCATTATCAAAGCAATCTTTGCAACAAGCCTACAGAGCATGCAGTCTGCCAAGCCAGACACAGTCTATTAGCTATGCATGGTGTCCCTCTAGGCACTTGTCAACCTCCCCCACCCCCTGGCCATTTTTCTATTCCCAGGCAGGCATAAAAAATGAATGAGTTCACCAAACTTCCTGCATTTCACAAGTTGTGTCTTATATTTCTCTTCTAAGATTAGCCAGTATTATTATCTTCCCGTACTATGGATGAGAGTCCACAATTTTTTACTAGTTTTAGTAGCCAGGCCAAAAACGTATGGTCACTTGGAAAGGAAAGGCAGGGAGTTTCTTAGCTTCACTGCCATATGTAGAGGTGCCTGGAGCAGTGCTGTGCAGTGGCTAAGACCCCACACATCTTGGTATGGCAACTTGGCCCATGTGTAACCAAGATGCTTGGCACACCTCAGCCAAGCAGCTGTCAAATCATCCCCTTGCTTCCCTCTTCTGCTCCAAAGCAGGAAAAGTTGGCAGCAGGCTTGCTAGTTTGGTTCTGCCTTGGTAGTGCAGGTGGCCTTCCTCTTAAAGGCAGGTGCCAAGAGGATATTCTAGGCCCAATACACAGTATGTGGATTGGGTCCTCCACCCAACTCACAAAAGAGGAGACATATTTGCATAACATTTGCATAGGCTTTGTGTCATATGCAAATATATCTCTCTTGTGGGTGGCATGGAGGCCAAAAAATAATGTTACAGACCTGGAGCGTACATTGGTGGAGAAACAGCAATGGATCAGCAGGACAATAAAACCAAAAGAAGAGGAATGGGGAAGATGCAGTTACATTGCTAAACCTTGTCCCTCCCTCCTCTGGAGAAATCACTAAGGTTATTAATGCTTCCATCCATCAGGAAGAGGATGGTTTCTCCTCCCTTCCCCCCAGCCCGGATCTCTTCTCCCATCCACACATCCACTGTGCATAAAAAGAAAAGGAAAGAATAATGATGTTACTTCTATGTAAAAAAAGACCAACCATTGTGGTACAAGGTAGGTAGAAGCACTAAGAATAAAAATGGGTAAGATGGTCCTGGTTTAGAGGACGTGCGAAGACTTGAAATGCATGAATTGTTGCCAACTGGTGCAACTCTCTTTATGGAGGTTCCCTTCATGTGCCACATTGCCCAGCCAGGTCCTGGTCTTGAATGACTGTTGTCTTCCCTTTGATCATCCTCACCTTCTGTTCTGGCCAGTCCCAGATTACAGGCTGAGAACAAAGCGAGAACATCTTTCATAGTTGTTGCTGAGAGCTGATGGCAGTTCCTTGACACTATCAACCTAAATGGGAAACCCCAGCAGTATCAGATTCCTGCCTTTTGTAGCATTGCAGTGATGGGCCTGAGGTCCTTTTGTTAGTTTAAAGTGTTGGGGCATAAATCCTGTAAAACCATTTCTGACTTGTTATCATAACACAATTCCTTCAGCTGTCGAACATGAGGCAATATTTCTTCCTTTGTAGCATAGCAGATGGAATAAACTGCAATGTCTGTTGGAGGGGCTTATATTTGTTGTGTACTCAGGCATGTGTTCAACAAATGCTGGAGGGCCACAAGTCCCCATTACTGAGATAAGTGAGTGAGTCACAAAGGAAAGTGAAAATCCTATGTGGCCAATAGATAATAACCCATACAGCCAATAGCTAATCTGATTTGAAGGGAAATTCCTTCTTGACTCCAACCTAGGTGATCAGTCAAATCCAGCATGTAAAGCTAAATTCATCCACTGAATCTTCACAAAGGTAGGTTTGGAATGTAACCACTGTGGGAACTTGAATTACAACTTTGGGAAGGAAATCTATATTTAGAAAGAGAGAGAGAGGTTACATCGGGGCCTAAGGGTGTTTTTGTCCATGAGGAAAGGAAATGTCACTTCAGGTAGACTTCCAAAGTTTCATGCATCACAGAGATAAAGAAAAAGACGTGCTCTGTCCTGAGGCAAACAAACCTGTTTTAGATGGCTTTGTAATGCCTGAGAAAATATGAGACAGAACCTCTCCCCACCATGCACCATTCTGCTCAAATGTGAAATGTGGTTAAATATATATCCCTACAGATATGTAACTACATATCTGTTAGGACTCTATAATTTTTAGAAATGCAACACTTCTTTTACAGAGTCCTTATCTGTGAAGTTGTAACATCTTCTGGTTGAGCTACCACTGTTGGTTGCTGTTTTGCATGCACACACATTCACAAACACCTGCCTATCCCCTCCACAGATAGGATGGGCCACTTATGCACTGACAAAAAAGAAATGTATCACCAAAAAAGAGGACAAAAGCAAATACATATTTGCATAAAATGTGCATATGTTCATTTAAAAACTTTAAGACCCACAATAAATTTCAAGTATCGAAAGAGAACCTCTTAAAAGTTCAGAGACCAAATAAAAGGTCTGACAAAGCCATGACAGCTGAAATATATTATACTGTCTCTCATTAAAGGTCTAATACAGAAGAAGACAATTCTATTTGTCAGAGAAAGGGATTTAAGGCATCACGATTGATGGTAATTCCCTGGACACTTGAATCAATTACTTTTCCAAATTGTGCATATTGCACTGGAAGGGTCCTTGTACTGTCAGTCTAATTATTATGAAAAATAAAACTTTTCTATTTTGCAAAAGAGGCAGAGCTTCTCTGCTATGGCAATTCCTCAAAGTTTACTGTACCAGAGATCTATAGAAGGAGTTTATTGCTATTCCATCATTGTTCTATCACAAGTCTCGCAGTGACCAACATGAATCTAACCAAGTCCTTAAATACTATGCCCCCCACCTCTACCCTCCAAGTCAAACAGTGAAAGGAGTATTAATTCTGGTGTTATATAGGTGTTGGAGTTTTTTGCCTAATCATAGTGTTGATCTCCTTGAGTACATATCAGGTCTCACTACCTCCAGGCTCTTCCACCACAGATTAATATAAGTGCCCTGCTGGCAGCAGTCTATCTCACAATCTGGGGACCTTGTAATTAGCATGTGTGTTAATCTCATTGGGGTTGGGGAAGCCCTCTGCATGTTATCCATTTAGATCTCTGGAAAGGAGGGAGATATAATGGGGAGAGGGGAGCCAAAATGGACAGAGCAATTCAACGAGTGCGGAAAGCTCTCTGCAAACAATCAGTTCAGAGACCGCTGGAAAGAATTATTTGTCCTTTCTCTGATAGCCCACTAGGTAGGGAGGAATAGAAGAAGAAAGGGAAGGGAGTGTGTGAGAGAAAAGGGGGTAGCAAAGAGTGAAAAAGAGAGAGGATAGAGAAAGAGAGTGACCGATGGCCCCTTGCACTTTTTGCTCTACTGTACCCATCATTGGCATGCAGCTTCAGAGAGATGACTTTTGAGGAAATGCAGCCCATGACAACAACAAAAAAGTGACTAATTTGTATTGTAGATAGAGCTTCTATGGGCCACCTGCTCCATCTCCCACTCATAAACATTCTACTTAGGTGGTGTCCTGTCACCCCTCTACATTTGCCTGGAGCAGGGGAGATGTTCGTGTAAATGAGGTCAGATAAGTAAAAGGATTGACACCAAGATATACTAATTAGTCTACTTTATTAAGCTATAAATATAATTCTACAGAGCAGATTATGATTCCTTACAGTAGATTACATACAACCTGATTCAGCAACTGAGGAAGGCTCCCTCCCCTTACACAGGGGGATGTTCAATGTCTGATGTCCAGTGAGTTTTGTCTCCTTCCTTTCTTCTCCTCTGAGAGATTGTCCTAATATAGTCTTATGCCCCCTCCCATACAGTAGAGTAGCATGAGTCATGCAGCAGAAACTTAGCTGGTGCTTGTCTTGGGCCATGGTCTTATATAGCAACAACAATACTGATATGGTATACTGCTTCCACCTACTTCAAAGGAGCTGTCTTACACTTATGATCTAATACTGTACAAGAAAGAAAGAATGTGAACTCTTGGTAGAGAGGTCACAGCTTGGTTTGTACACAGACCCCTTACAAACAGTAGACCTTTGTTTGAGGCTTGAGGCTCCCCATAAAGGGTAGTAGCATATTGACAGTTATCCTCTCAATAAGGTGGGCAGATCCAAGGGCTGATAAGCACCTTGGGGATTGGGTGGGCAAAAACAGGGGGAGGCATCCTTATGATCTTCCTCACCAACAACTTGTTCTGAGCAAGGGAGAATGTAGCATTAGCAGAGTCTACCATGTCAAGCTAACCTTGCGGACCTAGTATTTACATAGGAAACACTATAGAGGGCAGCTGATCTGAGATCTTTATATAACACACAGGATTGGCTCTGTGGCATCATCTGATTCCCAGAACATGGAGAATTCTAGGCTGTGGTGATACTGCCCCATCGTTAAACTACCTCTTATTCCATCTTCTAGAAAGGTTATAGAGGTGCCAGTAGCCCCAGTGGTGAAGGAACCCACATCAGACCCACGGGGTTCCTGGTTCAAGTTCTACAGTATCTGACAACTTTACTCTTTAAAGAACAACCTAATATAGTGCAGATGTTCTTCTCCCTCTGTTGTGGCAGTTCACACACAACAGGTTCAGAATTGCTCATCCTGTCAGGTAAAAAGGTAAAGGTGTCCCCACACTTATAGTGCAAATCGTTTCTGACTCTTAGGGTGACGTCTTGTGACGTTTACTAGGCAGACCATATATATGGGATGGGATTGCCAGTTCCTTCCCCGGCCTTCTTTACCCCCCCCCCGCATATGCCAGGTACACCTTGTCAGGTGTAACCCCTTAATTATATATCTTTCTAATCCATTGCTGATGAACAATGAGATGGAAGATTTTTTTAAAAAAAAAAAGATAACCAGCAGAGAAAAATATTTGAATGTTTTCCCACATGCTGGAGTACAAATTGCTCTTGGTAGGACCTGACTTTGGATTAAGCAGTAAAATGTGACAGGCTGTGTACTCAGCTGAATACCTTTTCACCTCAATGAGATAACAGCAGAGAACAAAGGGAAATTAAAGAAAGTGGGAGGGGGGAGGTGTCTGTGTGGTATAGGGAGAGAATGAGCAGGAGGTTTTAGAGAAAAAACAGTGATGTTTAAACAGTACACAGAAAGTCCAGAGATTTAAGCTTTTCTTCTAAATGGCAAAAAAATCTATTCCAAGAAGTCAATATCTTCAATATTATATGTTTAGCATTTTCCTCCTATCCTTCCTGTCTTTGGTATTTTATCAACATCATCAGTCTATTCAACTTATATAAACACATGCGTTTCATTGTATTAATGGGCTTATTTTATTGTATGTTTTGAATTGTGGATGTTTTTAATATTCTGATGGAATTGTTTTATTGTGTTTCTTAATTATGTGTGGGGGTTTTATAATGATTTTATACTTGTAAACCGCTTAAATTGTTTTAAATGTTTTTAAAAAGATGTATTTTAAATTTTACTTGTTTTTAGTTACTGTAAACCGCCCAGAGAGCTTCAGCTATGGGGCAGTATACAAGTATAATAAATAAATAAATAAATAAAAGCCAGTTTTGCATGTAAGCAGTATATAAAATAATAATGATTTTCCTTCTGGATTTTTTCCCTATTTACTTTGACTGCGAATGCTCAAGGTAGATAATTACATGAGTTAAAAAAAGCAACTGAAACCTCAGTCCTATGCAAATTTAGTGAACAATTGTAAGAAATGTTTATGATATATATTTTTTACAATTGTTTTTAACTTCTTGTAAGCTGCCCTGAGTATTGTGATTACTGTAGGAGGACAGGTTCTAAGTTTCATAATAAACAAACAAGTAAAATATCTCTGATCATCTATTCAAAAGGGGTGAGCATGGGGTTGAATTCAACTGCACTCCACGTTTTAAGATCAAACCTTTTGAAGGAGCTTCCAACAATATGTCAACAATATATAATCCATAAGAATATTCAACATTTACATTAAAGGAAAATGTGGGTTTTGTGTCTCAGAATTTTTACTACAAATTTGAAGAAAGGATGTAACGTCTTAAAAACAAAAGGGTTTTTTTTATGACTTGCAGTCCTATGCCTACTACTTACTTAGGTGTAAGCTTCCTTGTATTCAGTGGTTCAGCTAGTAAAACACTTTAATAAAGGCTCTTCTGCCACCAGCTGAAATGCAGCCTTTCAGTCTCAATTAGAAATGCAAATAATATTTCAAAGAAGCATTACCATTTAAACTGCTAGCCTGAAGGGGTGGGGGAGGGAGGAAGACCATCAAGCTCTACAGGGCTGGTCCTGCTATGAGGTAGCTGCCTTAAGCCGCATATGTTGGAGGAAAGGGAGCGGTTAGCTTATTGCCTTTGAGTGTGGTGGAGGATGCTGTCCTATTGCCAGGCCAGCACTGAACTAAGATTCAGCTACCAGTTAGCATCTGTATATTTAGATGGGGTGTGTGTTATCTTGTCTTTTGCCTTAGGCAGCAAAATATCTTGGGCCAGTCCTCAGGGTCCACCTTCCATTCCCTCTGTTTTATTTTTTTTTTAAAAAAAAACTGGTTCTCTGCTTGCTCCAATTATATTTCTCACTTTATCTTGCTTGATATTGTGGTTTTATGATGATACTGTGATTTTAATTATTATTAGTATAAGCTGCCCTGAATCAAGCTGCTGTGTGGACCATCCACATGTCATTCCACTTCATTAGTTGTTCTGTGATATTTCCCCAATGTTATCACATTATTGCTGTCTGGAGGGACACTCTGGCATTATAATAAAGCGGGACAACCACCACCCCGCCTGGAACATTTGTGGTATAAAATGTTATAGGATTTCATCTGCAAGCTACGGGACATGCACCAATTGGAAATGAAGCAGTATATCCATCCTGAAAGGTTTTCAGGTGCAAACAGTATTGAAAATGGGATCACATATAACCACCCCAATACCATCATGTGCGCAAATAATAATGAATCCACACAAAAAAGAACATCTGGAAGGGCACAATAAAAAGGATACAGGTACATTGTCGAGAACATGGTGATGTTTTGTATGCTACTAGTCTATTTTTGTGTTGGTATTTTCTCTTCTGTTTTTGTTTCAGCTATTTAACTGCATTAGGTTATTGGTATTGTTTTACGCAGTGTTCTATGGATTGACTTTCTTTTTGCACTTACAGATATTATGATTCTAATTTGTATTGTTATACTTACTATTTATTGGACATTCTTGTGAGCCACTTCGGACACAGTTTTGTGGAAAAGTGGCATACAAATAAACAGATGAAAGATTATGACAGAGCAGTGTAGAAATTCTCATATAAATCAGTCAGTGAATAAAACCGATGAGCAAAGAGAAGGTAACCAAACAAGCAGTCTTCTACAGAAAGACTGGCTTGGCTTCCTCTGTTTGAATTTAAGCTAATCTGTCCCAAGCAATACCTGTCCGAAGTAAAATGGAATGGACTGCCTTCAAGTCGATTCTGACTTATGGTGACCCTATGAATAGGGTTTTCATGGTGAACAATATTCAGAGGTGGTTTACCATTGCCTTCCTCTGAGGCTGAGAGGCAGTGACTGGCCTAAGGTCACCCAGTGAGCTTCATGGCTGTGTGGGGATTTGAACCCTGGTCTCCCAGTCCAACACTCTAACCACTATGCCACACTGGCTCTCTAATACAAACTGAAAAACCTCCTAATTACGTCATTCACTTGCCAGAGGAGAGAGAGGCTGTAGCCATGGCCACATCCACACCAGACATTTATTCCACTTTAAATAGTCATGCCTTCCCCCAAGGAATCCTGGGAAGTGTAGTTTGTGAAGGGTGCTGAGAGTTGTTAGGAGACCAGTATTCCAGTTCCAGTTCCCAGAATTCTCTGGGAAGAAGGGCTGACAAACTGCTCTGGAGCTCTGTCAGGGGAATAACAGTCTCCTAACAACTCTTAGAACCCTTCACAAACTACACTTCCCATGATTCTTTGGTGGAAGCCATAGCTGTTTAAAGTGAAATAAATGACTGATGTGGATGTGGCTTACCATAATATCCTTGGCAAGTGGCTTTGTTGAAGCCTGTTCATGAAAAAGTCCCAAGGGTTCTTTGTAGGAAGTCATGGCAGCTAAAACAGGTTTAAAGCCTGTTGAGCCTGAAAGGACATGAGAGGCTTTAGTCAAAGATGGTAGATATATCTGGATAATGTGCCTTCTAACTGTTGTCAAAGAGACATGTGCCCCATTGCACTAGTTTGGTGTCAAGTTGAACTGTTCTTTTTATGAGAGCCTTTGCAGAAGTCAGTTCAGAATTTAACAATGCCTGTCAAGAGAGGTCTCTTTCCTCCCTATCATCCTTTTCCTTTCAAGGGCATGTTACTGAGATGCTTGCAAGTACTGCAAATGCTGGATAGTCAAACATATAGGCTCATGTGATGAAAACCAGCTAGAAGAGATGGCAGTTGAAATCCCATTACTGTTGGCTGGCTCTCCTGCTCTGTCCCTGATCCAGACTCCTCTGGAGAGACTCCTGATCTTAGACCCAAGCCTATGATTGACTCTGGTTTCAAACTGATTCTCCCATGCTGGATTTATGCAGCTCTGCTTCCTATATTTTGCTTCTCTCTTCCTTTGGCATATGTCACAGTGCTTCAAGCAGTAGCAGTTGTGGGGAAGGGGAGAGGCTGTGTCACCTACCTTACTCTCCAACACCAGGTTGCTACCAAAAGGGAGAGGAGCGAGGCAGTGGCAAGAGTGGCTCCACTACTGTGCCTGCACTGTGCCAGTCTGTCACACCCACCACTGTGCTCATGCTTGTGCCAACCTCCCCACCATCTCACCCCTTTCTCTCCCCCTCTTGGTAACTGGCAGCAACCCCAGCCATGGGAACCCACGTAAGCAGTGCAGCCATGTCCCACCCTGCTTTGCCAACCACTACAGGCATCATCCCAATTGTTCAGTGCCTGGATTGAACTTGTCCTTTCAGACTTGCATGTGCTTCACTGCCTCTGGCACTGCACTTGTATCAAGTGATTCAAGTGTGTTGATTAACTAAAGGTAGAGTAGTCACTTACCCATCACCAAAAAAAGGACAAAGATTTGCATAAAATGTGCATGTGCTGATTTTTATCAAGAGGTGCAAATTTAGAAATCATTACTATAATTTAAATAGAAATATGTCTTACCATAGTGGGGAAGCCGGTGACCAGCTGACCTGTGTGTCTCCGCTCAGTCAGCTGTCCAGATGCTAACTGTTGATGAGCAACTTCAGGACCCCTCCTCTCCTCCTTATGGCTCTTTAGATCAGACTTGGGCCAGACAGTCTTTCAAACAGAGGACTGTCCACTATCAAGTAGCACACACAGCCACTGTGTCTGCCGCTACAATTGCCAATCTTGTTACTGCTCCTAAGGCTTTAACAACAAGAAGAAACTGTGCCGGTGACGTTATTTTATTTATTTATAAATATATCTGTATTTCATTTGAAGACATCAAAGCTACAAGTAAAAACAGTACAGTAAAAGCCATTAAAAATAGTGAAAGACCAACTATTGCAAAAAGACATCTTCTTAATTGCCCGTATAAGCCTGGCAGAACAGAGAGGTGTTTAAAAGTTTAAACAGAAGGCGCCTGCCGAATCTCTGTTGGCCGAGTATTCCAGAGACCTGGGCTGATGACACTGAAGGCTCGATTTTCTGTCGATGTTAAATGAGCCTCACCAACTCGGGGGAACAACTACATCCATTCCTCCAGATGATCTCAGTGATTGAGCTGGGACATAAGAGTTCAGGTGGCCCCTACCAATCATCTCAATGCCAAGGAAAGATCTATCTGTTTCAACAGACTTGTGAGCCTGCTCATAGTGCTCTTCAGTTGTTAAGTATTGATGGGCAACTTCAATGCTCCTGGTTTCCCTTCTTACGGTTATCTGTAAACCAGATTAGGAGCAGAAAGCCATTCAAATCTACAGAACTCCTTCAAACAGAGGACTGTCCTCTGTAAAGTAGGACACATGGGCCCCCTACTTAAAGAGTAGATCTACATCAAGCAACAGCCTTTCACCAACTTAACATATAGCCTCTGCAAATGTTGATTTGAAAATAAAAAAGGTTTCAACTTGTTTTTTTTAATGCATATTGTTTAATGTTTCCTTATGAAATACAAGTGTGGGACAAATTTACATTGAACTGTTTCCTCTCATTTATAATATCTGGAACTTAGGAATATAGGAAACTGCCTTATACGGAGTTAGATAATTGATCCATCTAGTTCAGTGTTGTCTACAGTGACTGAAAGCGGTTCACCAGAATTTCAGACAGGGAACGTTCCCAGCTCTGCCTGGAGATCCAGGGAACTGAACCTCCTGCATGCAAAGCAAATGCTCTGCCACTTAGCTACTTTCCCAAGCCCTTCTCCCAAATGAATATGTGTGTTCCTGAAGTGCCTGCCATTTGATCCTGAAGAGGAGATGAGAAAACAATAATGCTACGGGTTCCTATTTAGGACAGGAGTGAACATCAGCGTGCTTTCACATTTTGCCTCCTTCTGCAAACGGATATCTCTTGCTAGTTGGGTTTGGACATCCAGATGAAGATATTATCCCCATCTGCACTGCGATGGTCATCTGAGCCCCACTGAGCTGACCTTGGACGTAGATATGGTTGTATGTTGACATCCAGGCTAATAGATGCTGTGTGTGATTAGCTGAGTACAACTAGAAAAGGACTGGAGCATAACCTCACCCACCCACCCACATGTGCAAATGAATCCCCTGCTGTTTAAGGTAGAGATTGCTTAATGGTAGAAATTAGCAACATAATGAAGTAACGTAATAGTTAGCAACCATTCCTTTTTTTCTCCTTTTGTTTTTGCCACAATACATAACCTACCTTCTATGGATAATGTCAAAGAGCCAAAGCAGGCAGGAAAGAAAGCCTCCTTCTTAGAAACTGCTTCCCAATACACAAGAAGAAGAAAAGCACTGATGAGATTACACCTTTATATTTTATTAGGGAGGACAAACATAGCAATCATCTAATTTGGTGCTATTAGGAAAAAGTAAACATGGCTAATACTGTATATTTCATCTCCGAAAATATTCCCTGAATGATTTTTAGTTGGAAGTGGTGTGTGTGGGGGGTGAGGACACGACATCTCTGATCTTAATTACTCTTTGTGTGTGCTGAGAATCTGAGTACTACGGCACTTCTGAGTTTGATCAGTGTTACCTATTTCCTCCCACTAAAAGCAGCATTGTTAGCTACTAAGCAATAACAACTGCCCAGCTTCCTTTGTTTTGTCCTGTCAAAGGACTACTATTAAGAGGCATGGGATTATACTTTTGTAGCTTTGCCTTATCGTGCATTTAGTAATTATTTTAACAAATCCAGTTCTTCTGTTCTGTTCCCCACCACCACCACATTAGGTTTGCATGAAACATTATTGTCAAATTCAGTTATTGGTGACTGTCAAATCAAATCAAATCAAATCAGTTTATTTTGCGGTCATTGACCCGTCTTGTTATAAGCATAAAATACATGGGTAAGGTAAAACGACATTATTATCTTGCATATATACATAAAATAAAAATATATAAAGATTTATCCTAGGAAATCTTAAGGTGGATTCGTTGTGCTGCATATATAAAATTAGCAACTTTCAATGTGATTCCTCTGTTACTTCCTGTGACAAGAAAACGTACCTTGTTATCAGGGGTCATCGAAGCAATACTTTGCAATATATTTGTGAGAAACTTAGAACGTATAAAATCATAGAAAGGGCAGGTTAGAATAACATGAGCAAGTGTTTCGACAGCGTCATTCCCGCATGGGCACAAGTGTTGGTCATGGGGGATCCCCTTGTATCTTCCCAAGAGTATTGCTGAGTGTAGGGAATTGAATCTGGCCCTGGTGAAAGCTGAGCAGAGAATTGGAACTTCAAGAAAATCCAGATAGGAAGCATGCTTAAAAGGTTCAAATTCCAATTGAAAATGTATAGGTGAACAAAATTTTGTAGCCTCTGTGATGGCTGATTGGTAATTGATATCCTTAAGCCGCGTGCGAATGGCAAGTTTGGCCGAGGGCAGGGATTGGGACGAAAGGTATTCAGGAGATAAACCTAATGTATAGAGTTTGTTCTTTATATTGTTGTTCCAACTAGAGGAATAGGTGTCTCCCCAAATAAGTGTTAAATAACCCAGAGGAGGGTCATACGAAACTCTGGCCCAGTAATTTAAGGCAAACTGCCACGCATGGCATTCAATAGAATGCAAACCGGCTTCAAGCCTGAGGGTGGCTGCCGGGGCACATCTTGGTAATCCCAGTGTCTGGCGCAAAAAGGTGGAAAGAACCGATTCTATTGTGGAATTGAATGCCTGAATCCAGATTTGAGTTCCAAATAGTAGTTGGGGAATGATTTTGGTCTGGAATACCTGGATTATAGCTGGTAAATATCTTCCTCCTTTATGGTAAAAAAAGCGGAGTATTTTTTTAACAGTAATGCGTGCTAATATAACAGCAGCTTTTATATGTGGAACCCAATTTAAAGATGAATGAAAAGTGATACCTAAATATTTGAATTGTGACACCAGGGTCATGTGTTGTCCATTGATCGTCCAAGTGCCTGTATGTCGGCGTCTTGAGAAAACTAAAATTTTGGTTTTTTGGTAATTTATAACTAGATGATTCTGACTACAGTAAGTCATAAAGGCTCTTATTAACCTTTTTAATCCAATCTTCGAGAGCGAGAGGGCAGCATCATCCGCATATAAGAGAAGAGGACATGCATAATTCGCTATTTTAGGCATGTGGTGATCTTGGGATATGCAATTGGATTTAAGGTCGTTCAAAAAAAGATTGAACAAAAGAGGAGCTAATGTGCACCCTTGCCTTACCCCCTTATTTACAAAGATCTGATTCGTTAAGCCTCCTTCCCTTCCGAAGTGGACTCGTAAAGAGGTGTTTTGGTGAAGGTTATATATTAGAAAGAATAGTGACTGTACAAAAATGCTCTAGGGGTAAAGTGTCCATAAAATGCATATATTAGTAGAAAATGCATCTTAGGAAACAATGTTTTGCAAAAATGTGTATATTAAGCAATACTGCATACAAACATGTGTATATTAGGAGAAATGTGCCATAAAATGCTAATGCATTTTCATGAGACCCTTTTCAAAATTAATCACAAACTGATGTGGAAATATAGAAAAGACTGGAAAAACAAGACAGCGAGAGAAACCTAAATTGATAGATTTGCCTATTCCTGTCTGGAAGTAAACCCCAATGAACACAGTTAAACTTACTTCAAACTAAACAGATGTAGGAATTATGCGGTAAGACTTGGTTTGCACATTCACTTGTGTGACTTTCCTCACTCACATGAATGGCCCATTCTCATGAACAAGCTGACATGTAAAATGCTACATCAAACATGTCTGCACAGTAGCAGCATTTAACTTCTCTAACATCAAGTGCTGAATGAGAGGATTGCACACAATGCATTTAATAAACTACATTTAATTGCGCATGTGCCATAGCATGAAAGGGACTGCACAGAAATTTCAGTCGGGACAGGAAACATGTTAATGGCTTCTTTGACTCGTGCATGAGTCAGCCATTCAAGCTAACTTTTCACTTGTATCGTGAATGCCTGTGAATAAGGAGGGCTTTGAATATGGCTATGAACACACTAGTTGCCTACAGTAAAGCGTTTCCATTAGCCACACCTGGAGGGGGAACGGGTTGATCTGCCAATCAGTTGTGAAATCTCTTTGAATCTTTTTTTTTTTTAAATGCAGTCAAGCTATTCCCACCAGGTTTTACAGTAAAAAGAGGTGGGGTTTGGCTAGCATCGTGTGCCCCCATTTTCAGAAGAGAGAAGTGGAGATGTGGAGAGTGCATCTTTCCCCAATGCAGGCTGGATTGCACCTTGTGCTCTTTGACCTCTCTATCTATTCTGACGTGAACAGAGAAAAGTATTTCTCCCTGCCTCATAACACTAGAACTCATGTGGACATCCAATGAAGCTGAATGTTGGAAGATTCGGCACAGACAAAAGAAGCACTTGTTCACACAGCACATAGTTAAACAATGGGATTTGCTCCCACAAGAGGCAGTGATGGCCAGCAACTTAGATGGCTTTAAAAGAGGATTAGACAAATTCATGGAGGATAAAGCTATCAGTGGCTACTAGCCATTATGACTAGGTTCTATGTCCACTGTTGGAGGCAGTATGGTTCTGAATACCAGTTGCTCCTGCATTCTGAAATGTAGTGGCCACAAGCACTTCTCAGTGCTGGCCCCTTGGTTGTGGAACACTCTCCGTAGTGAGGCTTACTTGGTCCTACCTTAATGTCTTTTTGGTACCTGGCAAATACTTTTTATCTTCTCAGAAGATTTTTTTTAATGTTGTTGCAACATCATTTATGGATAAAAATTAGAGTTTCTTTTGTTCTGATGATGGATGTGTTTTGCCCTAAGATGTGTTTCAGTACTCTGCATTGTGGTTTTGATGGATTGTTACATTTAATTGGTTTGACCTTATGTTTTATAACTGTTTTTATGTGCTTAAACTAGTCATCTGTTTATGGAGTGGCTCAGAAACACAAGTGGCAAACAAACAACTATATAGTCATCATATGGGGTGAACCATGTACAGTAATTTGGGCATGGGAGTATCATCTGCATAGGAGTCCAGCCATATGTGAGGTGACCCTTAAGTGTCCAGTGTAGTGCTTTAAATGCAAATAAGCATCAATACTACAACAGATCAAATGTGAGAGCTGGTATGGAGCCCCCAAATTTGCATGTCTTGTAAAGTCACAGCACATCCCTAGCAGACAGAATAATAGAAGCTTTGAGATAGGCAACGAGCACAAACATATATCAAGGGATGACATGTGCACACAAGCAGACAAACCCATAACTCTATTATACAAATGTCACAGCTCAGTGAGTGTCAGTTCCGAAAAGCATTTGTGTCTCAGCCATGGCCAGCTGCCTTTTTCATCTCTTTTCAGAAATGTTGATCAAATGACCCTTCTTCCAGTATTGAGGTCCTGGTATTGAGTGTTTGTATGTGTCTTGGTCCAACAGGGCTTTTGTGTTTTCCCACATCAACAAAAGTGAATGTTTGCCTCTCTCTTTCTCTCCTTTTTCAACCCCACCTTCCTCTTTTGTGCAGTTCATGTTCTCATGCTCACAAGCAGGTGAATTTTCCTCCCAGGTGTATAGTTATGCACCTGTTCTAACATGTCTTCTGGCAGCTAGCCTTTTCCATCTGATTGCAGTCCAGAGAAGTGCTAGTGGTTAAAAAAAAAAAGGCTCAGAGCTTTTTATCATATTGCTTCTCAATCCCCACCATTGATTTGACTTCCTGAGATGCATTGCTCAAGCCTCCCTCTAACGAGACTGCTGTGCCAGTGAATGATGTCTGAATAAAGATTGTTTCATGCATCCCACTGAAAAATGTGGTAACCTGGATAGCAGTTGTGCATCAGAGATGGCGAGATGAGCTGTTTGCTGGGTGCTTCAGATTAGCAGCTTATCATGTCATAAGGCTATGTCCATCTGCATCAGTGGTATCTCACACAGTCTGCCACTGACACACAGATAGACAGATAAGCACTTACACGTTCATCACCAAGTTTGTGTTGGCTTCAGAAAAAATAATATGAAGAGGTAACATAAAGAGGAATCCAGTATTCACAACTGGATTTTTATTTAAGCATTATATCTAACATGCATATAAAGTACAACATGCAAGCATCAGGGCCTAGTTCTCATGATAGTAGTGATGTTTTGTGTTTGGGCTGCAGTCCAGCATCAGTGCTTGGCATCCTTGGACAGTTGCTGGGGCTTGAGCACTGCCACTTGCCCTATGTCCCCCTTAAACAATGCTTTTCTTGTTCTGGGCTGCCGTTTTGATTTCTAACAATGCCCTGATACAGTGTTGCTGGGGGACAAGAGCTGCCAATGTGGTGCCCTTCAGTACTTCCTACAGTACCCACAAAAGGTTTCAGTAAATAACTATTTTGTGTTCTTGCCACACTCAAACAGCAGCCATTTGTGTTATGCCGTGTGCCACACATCTCTTTTGGGATATGCCGTGATCACATGGCAGCCATTTTGGGATTGGCACTCATGGTGCTTTCTCAAAATTCTAAATCTGCCCACTAGCCTCAAAAGCAGAGGTTTAAAGGAGCCATGTGGAGAGCAAGAGGTGATTTCCAGGACTTGCTCCTGGTAGATGTCAACCTAGCTTCTGTGAATGATAGCTTGATGAGGAGCTTTCCTGGTGGTCTGACTGCAAGCAAGTTCATATGGGAAAATACATTCCTTGAAATATCATTGCTGGCTGTATAACATCTAGTTCTAATGGAAACTGCTTCCCTCTCCTTGAATAAGGCACAAAGCTGCTTCCAAAGGGCTTGCAAGCAACCCAACACTGTTCTTTGAAGTCCCAATAACTGTTGTCACTATGGTGCCAGGTGATTGATAGGTGGGCTGCCCCACCCACCTGTCAAGTTTGGCCCACTAAGGGGTTGGGAGATAACAATCTGGCCTGCCAGTTAGAAACGTTTCCCCATCTGTGCTCTACCTAATGGTAGAGTTGGCCCTGTGAGTGAATGCTCCTCCGTATTAAAAACAACTATAACCTTCTACATAAAAAACAGACTCTCAAGAAGGAAGGTTCTAGCCACGCCTTTTTGCAGACATGCTAGTTTTTACATAAAGTGTTTTACATTTTTGTTTTGGTATGAAGAAATATTCTGTCATCTGAACTTCCACCTGTGGTCTGCAGCTCAAATGACATGTTAGGCTAATTTCCATGAGTTCCCTCCTGCACTTAAAAAAGAAAAGAAAAATCAGTCTGGTCTGGCTGGCAATCAAAGTGAAACAGGAAGGATGGGTGGAGAGAGACTGCTTGACCATTCTCATGAATAGACCCTGCACTTCTGAATTTGCCACTACACTGATGCCATCTGACATAAACATAAGGAGTCATGGAGATAAGACATGCAATTGCTGTGTGGGTTTGAAGGAATCTGTCTTGACAGCAGTTTGTTGCCACTACTGTTTGGGCTGTTTGGGGATTTAAATTATGCAAAATGTGTCACTGAAATTAGTGTGGGTCCATTCTTTAGTCAGTTTGGGAATGGCACTCTAAAAATACACCTGCGTGCTGAAAAGTCCAATAATTTTGTAGGAACAAGCCTCTGAAATTGGATAATCCCTACTGCTTCCCGTTCTCACCACTGTGCTGCCACAGCGTTTAATCTAGTTACTGAGAAAGTGGAAAGACTGGCGTGCTTGTCATCATATAGAAAGGCATTCCTTCGAAAAACCAGTCTCCAGAGATTGTTCTCATGTAGGCATTGCTAGTGATGAATTATGGGTAATGCCTCCCTAGGAAGGCAATAAAACAGAGTGAAACAGAATCCTCTCAGGAGGAATCCTGTAGGACTTCTGCAACACTTCCTTCTGGTGGACATATTACTGACAGACAAGGTAATTGATGACTTATGCCAATTGATTTAAAAAAAAAATAGATGCACCTGCATTCATCCCATAGAGTTGCATTTAATTTGTAAATGTTTCCTTTCTGAAACGGTAGAAGCCATGTACAAAATATCAAATGAAAAAAGCATAAACAGTCAAATTGTTTAAAATCAATAATAAAAAATAATGTGAATCCTATAAAGTATGCATCTAAAGCATTTACATTGGTTTCTTGTTGATAATATTGACAAAATATACAAAACTTGAATTTGCTATAATTAGATCATTAACTTTTATTCCATCCTTAATACCCTCAGGAGACAATAGTTGCTTTACTCATTCTGCTGCTCTGGCTTTTATCAGGTAAAAATTAGACATATCTATTCTTCGCTAACAAATATTGATTACAAATTAGAAGGATCTCACTGATTATTACTGTGAAAGACTATGTGGGGGGTTCCTTCTCCCCAAATGCTATGATAATACTTTGAGCACTTAGGAAAAACATTGTGAGAATTTATGAGAGTATGGTGTAGTGCAGTTCTGAATCATTTCCCCCCCGCACACCACTTGAAAATCGCTGCAGGTTTCAACAGAACCACTTAACTTTTTTATATTCTACAGATCAAAGCATATAGATGAGTCATATTTTACAAAGTGTAGTGTTGGACTAGGACCTGGGAGACTAGGGTTCAAATCCCCATTCAGCCATGAAGCACACTGGGTGACCTTGGGACAGTCACTGCTTCTCAGCCTAACCTACCTAACAGGGTTGTTGTGGGGATTAAATGAGGAGGGGGAGAACCATGTATGACACTTTGAGCTCTTTGGAGAAAGTGAGATATAAATGCAATAATAATAATGTGATGGATGTGCCTTTTGTTGTGTGAGGTTGGGTATAATCTTTGTCAGCTTTAGCCTTAGGTCAGGTTCAGCAAAGTTACTTTTAAACAGTAATTGTATAGAAAAATTAGCCAGCACTATGTTATGAAAATCATGACCTTAAACCAGAGCCTTGTTAACCTGTTTGATAACCTGGCCCTGACCAAAACAGCTTCAATCCCTGTCATCAGAAAATAATCAAGTGCAGGGTCAAGTACAGATATTCTCAACTATTCTGCAATCTTATTGCAGACCACTTGAATGGAACTTGCAGATCACTGTTTGAGACCCTCTGGTGCAGTGGTCAGAAAGACCTGTACTCTGGGTTCAATAGATGTTCCTTAGTCACCTACCATCTTTCTACCCAACCTGTCTCACAGGGATGTTGGTATGATAAAATAGGATAATCCCCAAGTTTATCAGTGCCCAGAGCGCCTTGAATAGGATTGCCATATTCCAGTTCCACAAATCTGGGCAGGCTAATTTGTATATTATGCAAGTTTGCTAATTGTGCAAATTCAGCATATTCATGGTTGCATTGTCCAGTTGTTTTTTGTGCCTAGTAATTACTACCAAAATGTGGGGGAGGATGTGAGGAATCTTTTTTAAAAGAACTGACATTTTCAGCCTTAAATGCCTAGACTCTAGTTTCCAACACTTTAGAATATTTATTTATTTGTTTAGAGGATTTATATCCTGTCCTCAGGGCAGCTTACAAAAACAATAAAAATACACAGTCAGTCAATTAAAGGCAATATTGTGACAGAGATTGTCTCAGTAACAAGTACGAAATGTGAAATGAACGCTACAACCTGTATTACAGATAGAAGTCAAGATTTCGATAGTATCAGTTCAGTCAATAATGTTAGCTAATTAGCTTCAAAGTAAGCAGTGCTGTCATAGAATCCTTTCCAACACCAGACTATACTGCTGCACAAGTCCGAAGTACCTGAAGTCACCCAAGCTTATGTTTATGCTGAGCAGTAAAGTGAAGATCAGCAAGTAAATGAAAATGGACTGCCTTCAAGTCGATCCCGACTTACAGCTACCCTATGAATAGAGTTTTCATGGTAAGCGGTATTCAGAGGGGGTTTACCATTGCCTCCCTCTGAGGCTAGTCCTCCCCAGCTGGCTAGGGCCTGCTCAGCTTGCCACAGCTGCACAAGTCAGCCCCTTCCTTGTATGCAACTGCCGGCTGGGGGGCAACTGGGCTCCTTGGGACTATGCAGCTTGCCCACGGCTGCACAGGTGGCAGGGCACGTAACCCCTGAGCCACTCACTGTGGGGGTGATCTTTGGCTGGCCCTTGACACCCAGGAGACACGAGCGGGTATTTGAACTCACAGACTCTGGCCTCCCAGCCAGGCTCTCCTCCTCACTGTGCTTTACCAGCTGTCCAGCAAGTAAATAGGAACGATGTATTCTGTCTTTAGAGCCATTAGAAAGAACACAACCTTGGTGTGCAGCAAGGTTTTGCCTGAACTTCAGAGTGTTTTGAGCATACAATGTATATGGAGTCCTGTCAAAAACAGTACTAGTAGTAAAAATACTTATATACTGCTTTTCAACAAAAAGTTCCCTAAGTGGTTTACAGAGCAAAATATATGTTTGAAATCTGGCTGTATAAAACAAGATAATTACAAACCAATCATTTTCATTTTAAATTTTAAATAAAGGAAATTCTCCCCAGTCCTGGCAAAAACAAAAATTGGGCTTTGAATATGTGAAATAGTAATAAAGAAACTGGATCCTCTAAATATGTGCTGAGTGCATTCTACCGCACTAAATTCTACGCTTGCCTCTATTAATTTGGCATTAGGAATAAGGGATTTCAGCTGCTGCCGGGGGCAGACATGTAGCACCAAGAGCAAAATATACCACACAGTCAGCAAATAACTTTTCCCAAGCTGGTTAGTGTGAGGCGGATTGTTCCATTCCTATTGGTCTTAAGGGGGGGAAAGGATGCATCCCCCACTGCACTGAATATATAGAGAGTCTGCGTGTATGTATATATATGTGTATGTATATATGTGTGTGTGTGTGTATACATACACACAAACACACACATACATGCATCCTTAGGGGGAAAATGAAGCAGGATGGTATAGTGGTTAAGGTGTTGGACTATGAATCCCCACACAGCCATGAAGCTCACTGGGTGACCTTGGGCCAGTCACTGCCTCTCAGCCTCAGAGGGAGGCATTGGTAAACCCCCTCTGAATACAGCTTACCATGAAAACCCTATTCATAGGGTTGCCCATAAGTCGGAATCGACTTGAAGGCAGTCCATTTCATTTTTTTCAATCTCTGGTGGGAAGATGTCTGCCAGCCATTGCCATTTTGAAGAAGGAAATATATTAAAAATACTTTTTAGCCTTTTCTGAATTGCTGAACAGAGGCTCTGCCAGGAAACAGGGTGAGTGAGGCTGCATTCCAATGCAACTTTACTTGGGAATAAGCACCATTTAATAGGGTGGGGGCAGGGCCGGAAAATGCAAATACTAATACCTCAGACTTTTCTATGTATAGGTTTGCTTTTATATCTCGTATTTGTTTGGGGAGGGAGTATTTGGTAGATTCAAACCTCTTTATTCCATCCTCCATGATGGCAAGCAGATCCTCCCATTGCAATTCACCACTTAAGACACATACCCTGAGGCACAGATGCAATTGAGATGAAGGCTGCTTCTCCTTGCTGCCTCAACCAGAACATCCATGGGTAAGGGGTGGAGCTGCATGTGTTGATCATTGAGCATGTGCAGTTTTTTAAACTGCTGGATTTTGCATATGCAGTAGGCAGGCAGGCTAAAATTCTTGATTTTCCCAGGACAGCTGTGGTGTCCCTCATTAGTGAACAACAATGGAAGTCAGGAATAGGCTGATTTCTCGCAAAATGGGCAGAAAACTGCCTCCACATTTTGCCTTGTATCTCTGGATCCACAAGGGCTAGAGACTTGCTTTTTTAAAATTAAAGCTGGAAATCCAGGCCACCTAATGAGCTAAATGGACACCAGGAGATTCTGAGTAAGACCCGGCTAACTGGGCAATATAGCAACCCTATCTTTGGAGGAAGAGCAAATATACAGCTATGAATGTTCATGCTTTTAAAATGTTTTGTGGAATTATAGTTTTGTGACTGACTCCTATAGTCAGATTCCCCTACATGAGCATTTCTCAGGCTTTCTGAATCTGAGACTCCTCTTGTGAATCCTAATCTTTGAGATCCCCAGACTAGCACTGGCTATCTGTTCCCTGGATCCTCATGCATAGCTGTATGGGCACTTGTGCATGATCCAATCTTTCATGCAACAATTTATGGAATGGAACATTAATCCAATGCTGACACTCGAAGAGGAATGGAACTGGACATCTTCTAAAACCATCTGTTAGAACAAAATAGCAGCCTTTCAGAGGTTCCCGTTTTTCTCCAGGTCAGTGTAATATGATGGGCAGTGTGGGGCCAGCCCAGCATGTTTGCTGCCTTAGGCCAATTACATTTTTGCTGCACCCAACTGGTGTCTGATAGTATATTGCTGAGCAGCATAACTCTCTCCCTAGAACGTTATACTTCTCTTTCTGGTGTCTCCAGGTCCACCTTGACACCCGCAGCTTGAGTCTTGCTCAGAGCTTGGAAGTAATTCATGAGAAATAATGAATTACTTGTAATTCATTACTTTTTTGAGGAACGAGTGGGCAATTCTTTTACGTTTTGATTGTAATAGAACTAAGAGTAATTTTATTACTTTTGTGGGGTAATTGTAATGTTTCCAGCATTACTTTTGGGCATTACTTGGGAGGGGAAGCAGGGGAAGTCTTCTGCTCCTCTGATTTGTGGATGAAAACCATGTGCCTCAAACTGGGCTTCTCTGCAGCATCGCTTTTCCCTCATGCTCTGTGGGTGGATAGGAGGCGACGAGGGAGAGTGAAACAGAGCAGAGTGGAGAAAACAATTGTTTTTAAAAATGGATGGTGGTGGAGAAGAATGGAGTGGAGGGAAAAAGGAGCCGGAGGGCAAGAATATGGATAAAGGAGGGAGCAGCAGAATTGAGATAAAGAACTGTGAAGGTGAAAGATGACTCTGTGTGTGTGTGTGTGTGTGTGTGTGTGTGTGTGTGTGTGTGTGTGTGTGTGTGTGTGAATACTGTGTTTGCACTTGGCACACATAGTGGCCTCCACCACCCTCTCTGACTACTGTGCTGCATTTGCAGTATTTTAACATTTTTGCATCTCAGGGGGAAATGTTTGCTTGGATGAGTGTCCCTTAGTTGATGGTAGGGCAGGGTTCCGGAGGTGGTTCAGTGAGAGAGATTATGCTGTCTGTCTGAGGGGGGGTGCACTTGGTTTGATGTGCAAAGATCAAAGTAGTGGCCTCTGCCTCTCTCCCCACCTCCCTTACCAGCGGAGAGACCACCATTGCTATCTTATGGATAAAAAGAATTGTTTTACTACCTCTGTATGTGTGTGTTTATTTTTAATGTTGTTTTAGGCTACTTAGATGTGCAGCAGCAAAGGCCAGCACCTTGTAGGTGTTTTTTTAAAAAAGTAACTGAAATGTAATTGTAGTGATTACTTTTGAGAAAAAGTAACCAGTTACTTTCAGAGCAATTTTAATTGCAACAGTAATTACTACTTTTTTGGGCCATATAACTGTAATTTATTACTTTTAAAAAGTAATATTCCAAGCTCTGGTCTTGCTGCAATGACATGGGGGAAAGACAGTGTGAACTAGCAACAAGTAGTTGCAGTACATAGATGCACCAGAACACAGCTTCCACAATCTCTGAAAATAACAAAACAACAACTGCTCCTCTGCCTCCTGTCATAAAGCTTTGAATCACGATCCAGCAAGAACTGATTTCAAGAGATTATACTGCACATCAGAGAGTGTATTTATGTGATTGGCCGTTATAACTTGCTAATCATCAAAGGCCTTTGCTAATTATTAATCCTCCTTCATTTTGGTACTTGAAGGCTGGCGCATGAGGCTCAAATACACACAGTACCAGCAATAAATCCAGTGCACTGCTTATAGCAATGTGCTGTTATCTCCACACCATCACAACACACACAATGAGGCTATGTTGGGCTCCTGCTGGAAGGAAGGGTGGGGTATAAATAAAATAATAAAATAAATAAAATAAAATATATTCCTGGCAGATTTTAAAATGTGGTAACCCTTCTGTAACAAGTAACCTTCGGTGCAATGTGTTACTACCCACACAGGATAACAGTTCTGAGAGCTAATCCTATGTTTAATGAAGGAGCATTTTGTGTTTACTTATGGGAAAGACACTGGGCTCCTGAGAACATAGAGACTAGCTTGTCTGGAGACTCCCCCCCCCTTTGTATCCTGCATGTGTTTACTAATGTAGAACACCTTTCAATTATGCCTCCTGCTTCCTGTTTTTTTCCTAAGAATCTCCCTCTCCCCTTTAAAAAATATTCTTCCTATGAAAACTTCTTCTGGGGCTGGCTGGCCTAATTTAGGCTAAAAATAGCCCTCACTGCTTCTGTTTCTTCATGCAAGCGACAAAAAGACCACCCACACTCAAGAAAAAAGTCTGCTCCCTTGCTGTGCTTCCTTGAAACAGCAAGCAAGCAAACAGTCACAAAGAGCTAAGGAACCCCAACACGAGATCCATCTTCCTTATACATCCACTTTGCTTCTGCAGTTTTTTTCTTTAGAAAAGAAAAAAAGTGGCTAATAAACAGAAAAGAGATGTAAAAGGAAACTGAAAACAGAACAAAAACAATTGCATAGCTACAGATGTGGCAGGCAGAAAGGAGGGTTGTCTTCTCTGCGGTTCATTTCCAAAATACTGTCATAAGGACATAAGAAAAGCCTTGCTGAATCAGGCCCAAAGGCCCATCTAGTCCAGCAGTCTGTTCTCAGAGTGGCCAGCCAGATGCCTGTCAGAAGCCTGCAGACAGGACCTGAGTACAACAGAACTCTCCACTCTCTTGTCACTCACCGCAGCTGGTTTTTACAAACACATTGCCTCCAACAGTGGAGGCAGAACATAGCCAACATGGCTAGTTGCCATTGATAGCCTTATCCTCCATGGCAGCCTTTCCCAACCAGTGTGTCTCCAGATGTTGTTGGACCACAACTCCCATCAGCCTCAGCCAGCATTGCCAATGGTCAGGAAAGATGGGAATTGTGGTCCAACAACATCTGGAGGCACAGTGGTTGGGAAAGGCTGCTCCATGGCTTTGTCTAATCCTCTTTGAAAGGCCCTCCAAGTTGCTGGCCCTCACTGCCTCTTGTGAGAGTGAATTCCATAGTATTACTATGTACCAAGATGTACTTTCTTTTGTCTATCCCAAATCTTCCAACTTTCTGTTTCATTTGGTGGCCCCGAGTTGTAGTGTTATGAGAGGAGAAAAACTTCTCCCTATCCACTTTCTCCTTACCATGCATAATTTTATATACACTTATAATATTCCCTCTTACTTGCCTTTTGTGTCCCATTTTTTCTTCCCACTAAGATAGGGCCATAAGGTGGGCAAGGAAAGAGAGAGAGTCAGAGTGGAAACTGGTGTCAGGGGTATCCAGGATGGAGCTTGGCAGGCCGTGAGCGTCACCTCAGCAGGGCCGGCCTTACTATTAGGCAGAGTGAAGCAGCTGCCTCAGGCAGCTGATTTTAAGCGTCATGAAAGGGCGATGGTTAGCGAGGCAATGCATTATTATTGTATTGTCAGGGCAGAAGAGAAGCATTTGGAGATGTTCTACAGCAGATGCTGAATTAGCTTGTCCAGAACTGGGTACCATGGAACTTGACTTGGGGAGAGGAAATCATTTGTTGTTCCTCCTTCGGTAGCAAAATATCTTGGTCTGGCCCTGGGTGGGAGCTGCCCATTTCCTGGATGACAACTGTTGCTCCTGCAATGAAACAATGGGAACCAATACAGGAGCTACCCTTTCCTGGCTCTCAGTCAGGCCCTAATCCAAGCAGCTGTTTCTGTGCACCTCCCCCTCCTCCTGAGTAGCCACACAGGCTGTCAGCCAGGCACTTGGGTGGCAACTCTGAAGTTCCTGCCTCCTGGATTGCTATTTCTTTGGCTGTTCTGGGGGAAATGATGAGAGGGGCTCCGAGAGACAGCCAGGAACCCAGGCAGGTGGTATAGGGATCTTCATCCCTGGGGCAGGATGTCCAGATCTGATGGCTCCTTAGGAGCATTGACAGTATGGAGATCTGCTGGGAGGTCTCGCTCCCTTCACTCCTCATCTGAGGAGACCTCAGGTTCAAGATCTGGGCAGCGCTACACTCAGTCAGGGGGGTGAAGACTGGCTGAATCTAGATTATGCTACCTTTTCAGACCCAACAGTGGTTATCTGATAGAATATGAACTATTAGTCTAAGCTAGGAGTAGGGAACCTGGGGCCCTCCAAATCTTGTTGGACTACAACTTTGGCTATGCTGCATCTGGCTGATGGTTAGAGCTGGTGCTGGAGGGTCACAGATCTAACCAGCATAATATATTGTCTGGTGGGCAATACTGGGAGGGCAAGAACATAAGAAGAGCCTCCTAGATCAGGCCAGTGGCCCACCTAGTCCAGCATCCTGTTCTCATAGTGGCCAAACTGATGCATATGGTAAGTACACTCGCAGGACCTGAGCACAATGGCACTCACCCCACCTGCAGTTTCCAGCAACTGGTATTCGGAAGCATACTGCCTCTATGGAAGCAGAGCACAGCCATCATGGCTAGAAGCCACTTATAGCCTTATCCTTCATGAATTTGTCTAATCCTCTTTTAAAGCCAATCCTGTTGGTGGCCATGACTGCTTCTTGTTGGAATGAATTCCATAGTTTAACTATGAGCTATGTGAAGAAGTGCTTTCTGTTGTCCTGAATATTCTACCAGTCAGCTTCATGGGGTGTCCACGAGTTCTAGTATTATAAGAAAAGCAGCAAAACTTCTCTGTATCTACTTTCTCCATGCCATGTATAATTTTGTACACTTCTATCATGTCACCTCTAAAAGTCCCAAATGCTGCAACCTTTCCTCACAGGGGAGTCGCTCCATTCCCTTGATCATTTTGGTTGTCCCTTTCTGAACCTTTTCCAACTCTACAACATCTTTTTTGAGATGAAGCAACCAGAACTGTATGCAGTATTCCAAATGTGGCCGCACCATAGATTTGTATAACAGCATTATTATATTGGCAGTTTTATTTTCAGTACCTTTCCTAATGATTCCTAGCATGGAACTGGCCTTTTTCACAGTTGCTGCACACCAGGTTGACATCTTCATTGAGTTACCAGCTACAACCCCAAGGTTTCATTCCTGGTAGGTCACTGCTAGTTCAGACTCCATGAGCATATATGTGAAATTAAGATTTTTTGCTCCAATATGCATAACTTTACAGTTGTTTACATTGAAATGCATTTGCCATTTTACTGCCCATACACTCAGTTTGGAGAAATCCTTTCGGGGCTGTTCGCAATTCCTTTTTGTTTTAACAGCTTTGAATAATTTAGTATCATCACAGCACACTTGGTCACCTCACTGCTCACCCCTAACTCTAGAACATTTATGAATAAGTTAAAAAGCAGAGGTCCCAGTACCGCTCCTTGGGGAATACCACTTTCTATATCCCTCCATTGGCAGAGCTGTCCATTTAGTCCTACTCTCTGCTTTCTGTTTGCTAGCCAGTTCCTGGTCCACAAGAGGACCTCTTCTCTTATTCCATGACTGCTAAGCTTACTCAGGAGTCTTTGAAGTACCTTGTTGAAAGTCCAAGTATACTATATCAACTGGATCACCTTTATCTATATACTTGTAATTGGTTAGTGAGACAGAACACACCCATGTAGAAGCCATGCTGGTTCTGCTTCAGGACGGCTTGTTCTTCTATATACTTGGCTATTTTATCTTTAACAATACTTTCCACTAGTTTTCCTGGGACAGATGTTTAGCTAGGTGGCCTGTAATTTCCAGGATCCCCCCTGGTTTCCTTTTTAAAGATTAGTGTTACTTTGGCCATTTTTCAGTTCTCAGGTATGGAGGTGAATCTGAGACAAGTTATGTATTTTTGTTTGAAGATCAGCAATTTCACATTTGAGTTCTTTGAGAACTCTGGGGAGAATGCCATCTGGACCTGGTGATTTGTCAGTTTTTATTTTGTCTATCAAGCCTAGAAAATCATATTTTGCCACCACTATTTGCCTCAGTGCCTCAAACTCCCTTCCTGCAAAAGTTAATTCGGGCACAGGGATCTGCACTATATCCTCTGCTGTGAAGACAGATACAAAGAATTCATTTAACTTCTCTGAAATCTACTTATCCTGCTTTAGCACACCTTTGACTCCCTTGACATTCAAGGGTCCAACCACCCCCCTAGATAATCTCCTGTTTTTAACGTATTTAAAGTTTTTTTTGCTGATGGTCTTGTCTTTAGCAATGTGCTCCTCAAAAATTTTTAACAACCCTTATTGTCTGCTTGCATTTCTTTTGCCAAAGTTTATTTGTTTTTATTCTCAACTTCCACTTTTTGAAGGAAACCTTCTTGCCTCTAATAGCATCTTTGACTCTGCTTGTTAATCTAGTGGTACTTTTCCTGATCTGCAGTATACACTCCAGTTGAACTTTTAATATTGTGTTTTTAAAAAAACTCCCAAGCATTTTGGAATGATTTGAGTCTCTGGACGTTGCCTTTTAACCTTCTTTTCACCAATCCCATCATTTTTTAGCAGTTTCCTCTTTTGAAGTCAAATGCCACCATGTTGGATTTTCTTGGCAATTGGCCATTTACATGTATGTTTAATTTAGAAGCACTATGGTCAGTGCTCCCAATTGGTTTGACAATGTTTACATCTGACACCAGGTCCTGAGCACCACTATGCTAGGGCATAGTTGTTTAGGGTACAGTATCTAGAAATTTTACTTCTTTGTTGTGACTGGAACACATATGTACCCAGTCTATGTCAGGGTAGTTGTAGTCACCCTTTATTACAACATTTCCCGGTTTGGATGCTTTCTCTGTTTAATTTTTCATCTCAAGATCTCCCTGAGCATTTTTATCAGGCGGTCGATAGAATGTCCCCAGTACTAAATTACTCTTGGGGCCCAGTATCAATACCCAAAACAATTCTGTAGAGGAATTTGCCTCTTTGGGGGTTTCCTGCTTGCTGGATTCAATGCTCTCTTTTACATATAGAGCAACATCACCTCCAATACATCTTTCCAATAAATTTTATATCCAGGGATAACTGTGTCCCACTGTTTTTCCCTATTCCACTAGGTTTTTGTTATGCCACTATATTTATTATTTATTTATTTAATTTAATTTATATACCGCCCTAAGCCCGAACGCTGTCCTCCAGTTCTCCCGTGTTGGCTTGGAGACTTCTAGCATTACTGTATAAACATTTGTATACAGACTCTCTGTGGTACTTTGTGGTCTCTCTGAATTGCTATCCTGTGTCCCTGCACTCACAATGCTTAGTTCTATGCCTACCCCATTTAAATTTTCTGCCAGCTGTGAGGGTGAACTGTAAGGGCCTGTTCCCTGTATAGATACTCCATGATGCTCTCTAGAACTAGAATATTCTTTATCATCAAAGAAGCTCTTCATTTGTTTTTGTTTTTCAAATGTTCGAAATGGATAAGGATCAAGAGTTTGCCTTACGCAAAACCATTCAGTGCCTGATTTTGACGATGAAGCGTCTCTTGAAGCAACTCGCTTGCTACATAATAGCAAAATCGTATGTGGGTTGTAGGCAGATTTGAGTCTGACATGAAGATAATGCACATGAAAGGGTAATTATCGTACATATTCTCCAAGCCTGTAAATTATTTGTGAGAGAAATGCTAAATGAAAGGCCAGATCCTGCCCCTTTTGGATCAGTGCAAACTCTTTTATCATTAACAACAAACCAAGCCAAAAAAACTGTGCAGGTAGGGTGTTGAAAGAAGAAAGGAGCTCTCCAAATGGCAAAATAAAATGCATGTATAAATATTGGAAATAATAGCAAAAGCAATATGGGAAGTTGATTTATACTGAGTCAGACCATTGGTCCATCCAGCTTAGTACTGTCTGCTCTGACTGGCAGTGGCTGTCCAGGATTTCAGATAGAGACCTTTCCTATTCCTAACTGGAGATGCATCCGGGACCACATTGGCCTGCAAAGCATGTACTGTTCCACTGAGCCAAATCCCTTCTCTGATATATTGCACTGAAAACCAGACTTGAATGAATAGTAATGGTGACACCATTCTTATTTTTGTAGAACACTTACAGAGTATGTTCCAAGTATTCCAAATGCTTCACATACTTTGGGCATGCATAGTTCGCGAGTGAACTCAACCCATGAGTATGTCTGAAAAGTCCCAGAGGCTTGATAAATCTGGTTTTGCTGCCTGAACTTTCGGTGTTTGAACACACTCCACATATGGCAAGGCTTGGAGCATATAAGAAGCCAGACCATTCTAAGAGGGTGATAAGACTCACACCTCTTGCACACATCTGTTTAAACTTCATACTGTGGAGACTCCTATGGTACTCAAGATTGGACAAAAGATAAGGTGCAGCCAATAGTCAGGGGTCTAACCAAGTTGTTTGTTTAGTTCCCACTCTTTTTTAGTAAATCAACAAGCAAGTTACAATTTGTACATATTAAAGCAATTTAACAATGATCACATTTTAAAAAAATTGTTCTAGGACAAGAGTTGCCAACCTTTTGGACCCAATGGGCTCATTTGGAATTTTAAGAAAGTGCTGTGGGTGCTGCTAACAAAATGGCTGCTGTGCAGTTATGGCATAACACAAAATGGCTGTCATGAGGGCATGGCATAACAGCTGCCACGTATAAAAGAGCAGAAAAAGAGACAGGGCCACAAACTGGTGCCAGCACACTCCCCCCCCCCGCTGCCATCAGCCACTTTCCCTTATCAATGGGGGAAAACAGCTCTTCTGTTCAGAATCAATGGAAGAGTGAGCATCCAATCCTGGCATCCAATGAAATGTGGGTATGTTTAAGGGTGTATTCAATGTAGGAGAGGCCAAGCCAGTGCAAACAGCAAGAGCAAATAATCTCTCATGCATTGTGGATATTCTGAGGGGATATTTACTGAGACATTTTGCCAGTGCCATGAGAGGTGATGGTGGGCACACTGGTATCTATGAGTGAGCCCTGTTCCAGAAGAAATGGCCCTTATTTTATTTCTAGCCCTTCCCTTTAGTTACTTGGCAAAAGACTCCTTCCTTCCCAGGGTGGGTTTTGCACCCTTGTCCCAAGACAGCTATGTGTGCTCTCCACAGGTTTCTTGACCAGGAAGCTATGTGGGTGCTGTGTGTATGGGCTCTTCTTCCTTTCGTTTGCCTGATGTGCTTAAAAATGGTAGTTGTGAGTGGCATGAGGGGACTCAAACTCCTCAGTTTGAGTAAGACTGATTTCTGGATGGCAGTAACAGGACTGTTGGTAGCTGTGCCACTGCGGCTGACTAATTGGGGGAACGACAACATAATTATGTGCATTGTAAGTGTTGTGATGTAGGGAGGTGTTGGGGGAGGTATCCTCACCATTGTGCTTTCATTGGCTCTCTTTATGTGTGACAAGACTGGTGGGCATTTGTGGCATTCTTAGGGATGCTGGTGGTGCAATTTGGGATTTTCTGAGCTGTGTGTGTTCCCCGCCTCTTCTGGGCTGAGCGGGTATAGGATATGGTGGCCATTCTACCAGCGTAGTGGTGCCATATCTTTGTCCCTAGTGTAACTGGAGTAAGTAATTGGTCTGTCAGTTGAGTAATCCTATCACCAGTTGGTGTAACCCAAGGTTAAGTTTGTATTAGTTTTATTTACATTGGCAGAAATGGCTATCAAATTTAACAAACTATATTTGTGAGCAACTGGTACACAGGGAAACAAAATTTATTTATTAAATTTATATCCCATCCTTCCTCCCAGAAGGAGCCCAGGGCAGCAATCAAAACACTAAAAACACTCTAAAACATCTTAAAAACAGACTTTAAAATATATTGAAACAAAACATCTTTAAAAACATGTTAAAACAAAACGTCTTCAAAAACATTTAAAAAAAAGCTTTACAACATCTTAAAAAGCAATTCTAACACAGATACAGACTGGGATAAGGTCTCTACCTAAAAGGCTTGTTGAACGAGGAAGGCATTCAGTAGGCGCCAAAAAGATAACACAGATGGTGCCTGTCTTATATTTAAGGGAAGGAAATTCCAAAGAGTTAGTGCCACTACACTAAAGGCCCGATTCCTATGTTGTGCAGATCGGACTTCCTGATAAGTTGATATCTGCAGGAGGCCCTCACCTGCAGAGCAGTGATTGACTGGGTAACACAATCTTTCAGGTATCTTGGTCCCAAGCTGTATAGGACTTTGTACACCAAAACCAGAATCTTGAACTTAGCCCAGTAGCTAATGGGCAGCCAGTGCAATTCTTTCAGCAGTGGGGTGACATGTTGGTGATATCCTGCCCCAGTGAGCAGTCAAGCCACCACATTTTCCACCAGCTTCAGCTTCTGGATCAACTTCAAGGGCAGCCCCACATAGAGCACATTACAGTAATCTAGCCTGGAGGTTACCAGTGCATGGACAACAGTGGTCAAGCTATCCCATTCCAGAAATGGCCACAGCTGTCTTCCAGTCGCAGTTGGTAAAAAGCACTCCTAGCCACTGAGGTCACCTGGGCCTCTAGTGACAAAGATGGATCCAGGAGCACCCCCCGACTATGAATCTGCTCTTTCAGAGGGAGTACAATGCCATCCAAAGCAGGCAATTGACCAATTACCCGAACTTGGAAACCACCAACCAACAGCACCTCCATCTTGCTAGGATTCAGGCTCAGTTTATTGGCCCTCATCTAGCCCACCACCTAGTCCAGACACCGGTCCAGGGCTTGCACAGCCTCTCCCAATTCAGCTATTACAGAGAAACAGAACTGGGTATCACCAGCATACTGCTGACACCTTGCCCTAAATCTCCTGATGACCACTCCCAAGGGCTTCACATAGATGTTAAACAGCATTGGTGACAAGATGGTACTCTGCAGCACCTCACAGCACAACTGCCAGGTGGCCAAAAGACATCCCCAAGGATACCAGACTTTCCCTATAGCTACAGTCCTCTTTCACCTGTGTTCTGATTCTCCATGAACTAAACTACTTTGTTAATGACAGTGAGCTTCTGAGTTTGGCTTTGATGCTGCATTAAGTATCTCAGTTTTAGATTCTACCCAAAAAACAAAGTTGTCCATACTACAAGTTTAGGGAAGGGCAGAGAGAATATAAATACTTTAGGGCATGCTTGTTAACTCCTCCTTGAGACTCCCTCCTTCTAATCTCATTCTTGACCTTTAGATTTTCCTTCCTGTTGGAAAATCAAGGGGAAACTTTTAATTGGCTGCTATATAAAGGACTCACTGAGCTATTGGAAACTAATTGTGGAAAGCAATTGGATTTTATTTTTTTTACTGGTTGCTGGGTTGATTTTTTTGTCCAGAAACCCTGAAAAAGCCTCATACTGAGCTGCACATATTGAGAAAATAAAAAATTAGGCTCTAGGTATCTAGCCAGCCAGCCAGCTAGTTAACTGTACACCACAATATTTCTATTCCTCTAGGGCTGTTTTTATCCTTTGCCATCAAGTACTCAAGAAAAAGAAAAAAAGAAGAAAAAATAGCCACTATGACTGTGAGTACAGTGACAGCTTTAAAAGAATAAATGGTAACTTAGGGTAGCCATTTTTTCATATCACTTTAAGGTATTTCTTTACTTTAACCTTTAGCAATAAGCACCCAAACCTCCTCTACTCATAATAATGCAGAATAAACAAACTCTTACTTCTTAGTGCAGGCACACAAACATGCTTATTTATTGCTGGCTGGGTAAAGAACACAACTGAAACTGAAAAGAAGAGCAAAGGAGTCCAAGGGGTGGAGTCTAACTGTAGCCCATAATACAAAGTTCTAATATTTAACTTTTCAAGGGTCAGTTATTCACTGAATTTTTTAGAGGCTCCTATTCTAAAACTGCTGCTGTTCTTAAAAAAAGCTATCATTCTGTAAATAGAGATTCTCATTGTCTGCCACGTCACAAATTAAAAAGACTACTTCCTAAAAGATCCTAGCGGGGGGAAGCATAGCTCTAGTGGGGCACCCTTATTCCCCACCACCACGGCTACAGTGTTGCTTGTGCACTGCTGAGAAACGATTGTAAATAAGTGGTATATAAATTGCCAAAATAAATAAAATGAACATAGAATGACAATAATAAATGAAATACTGCACTATCAAAGACTACAGTTCAGAGTAAAATGAAGGAGCAGCAGCAATACACATAAGCAGGGACTTTAACAGTGTAGCATTCCTGCATAAAATTGTTAAAAATTAGATGAACGGTATGGAAATCTGGAATCCATTCTGAGCTATAACAACGGACATATAGGCAATGAAATAAGGAACATGCATGCACTATAGTTTTTAGGGATGGTTGACATATATATACTTGACTACATTGTTGTGGTGACTTATATGCATTTGTGAATGAACAATGACATATCACACACCACAAAGAGAACATGCACACAATCTCACGGGACCTTGAATGCAATGCTTTCCAGTGGAATCTGTCCACAGCTCTGAAGTCACCAAGTGATTTCTCACATAATCAAGTGATGCCCTTGCATGTGTGAACCAGCCCTTAAAAACAGGGGTATTTTTACTAATGGAATTGCATGAAATAAAGCATATATAGTAACCCTGCAGGCCTTGATATTGCCCTATCTGCAACTATTTTTTCACAGGTGCCAGTTTTTGAATTGAAAAAGAACTGAAAGATCAGCAACATTCATACCCCCAGAGTTTTGTGAGCTTGCTAGGACCTACCTTCAGCTTTGCCTGCCTGCCAATTTAACTTGGAGAAAGTGGAGATCAGTTTTGGAACCAGCATACGTGCAAACTGAGGCAATGTCCATTTCCCCAATTGCAAGGAGGCTTTGTGCTAGAGACTGGGACTGTTGCTTTAGTAGTAATGCAGTTCAGAGCAAGAGCTTATCTAGGAACTGAAGGCTCCATCCCTTCCTGATGCTCAGCCAGGCCCTGATCCAGAAAGGTGCTTACATGCACTTCCTCCTCCTCTTGAGTAGCCCCACGTGCAGGTAGCTAGGCACTTCACAGCCACCCCTGGAACTCCTTGCTGGTTCACCATCTGCTTTTTCTCTTGTGGCCCTGGGGCAAAAACTGGAGTTATGAGCTGACCAGGAACCTAGGTATCTGATATGGAGACCTCTGGTCCTGAGGCAGGAGTGTCTGGATCTGATATTTATTTATTACATTTATATCCCACCTTTCCTCTAAGGAGCTCAAGGTGATGCACATGTTCTCCCCTCCCCATTTTATCCTCACAACAACCCTATGAGGAAGGTTAGGCTGAGAGACAATGACTGGCCCAAGGTCACCCAAGTGAGCTTCATGGCTGAGTGGGGATTCAAACGCTGGTGTTCCAGGTCATAGTCCAACACACACTAACCATTACACCACACTGGTTCTCAGTGGCTCCTCAGGGTCACTGCAGCACACAGATTGGGGGAGGGGTGTCCTTCTGTTCCTCTGAGGAAATTAAAAAATGCTCTTGCAACACCTTCATGCAACAAGGAACCCCAAAATCTGGAGAGATGTTGAAATGGAGAAAAATGTTAACTCTGTCAAAGCCTTGACTGTTGCTTGTGCTGGCAAAGGGAGGACAGTTAGGGCTTAAGAGCCCTTTGCTTTGTCTCGGTTTCTTGAAGAAAGCAACTAAAAGGAAAGAAGACCTTGGGGGGAGAGTTATACTGTCCAAAAGATGTGCATTCACCAACCTCTATTGTATTAGAGGAGTCTTTAGCAATGTGATAGATTAAAAACCTATACTGGAGGCATTCAAGAGTCAGCTGCACAGCCATCTGTCGGGAATGCTTTGATTTGGATTCCTGTATTGAGCAGGGGGTTGGACTCGATGGCCTTGTAGGCCCCTTCCAACTCTACTATTCTGATCCTATGCCAACCCCAGTATAATGGGGCACTTCGACTCAGCCCAGGTTAGCAGTCCACGGAACAAGTGCTCACACCATAACCCACTCTCCCACACGTGCATTTTCCTGGAGAAGTGCCATCTGTACAATGCCCACTCCACTTTTTCCCAAGGCAAAAATCCTGGCATTACATCTTCTTCACGATACATTACAGCATGGTGCTTTGTAGGCTTCTCCGATTTTGCCTTCAAGGTTCCCAAAGATCAACTGGAAGCAACCTTACAGTTCCACACACACACACACACACACACACACACACACACGCCTCCATCCATCCCTAATTTTGACCGTAATTCCTCCCGTCCCCCTTTTTTACATCTATAGGAAAACATTCTATAGCCGGAACCGGCATCGTACACTGAAGAGTGCCGCGCGCCCAAGGAAACACGGGCCTCCTTCATCCTCTCTCTGAAGAAAAAGCTAAGGCAAGAGGGAATTTCTCTTAGCTAAAGCTACAAGCCCCAGCGCGGGCTACATCTGTGGAGGAAAAAGAGATACATCGTTTTCAAAGGGGGCTAGGGAGGGAAGTCCTGAGGCAGGTGAGGGGAGAGGCCACTGCTTGGCACAGAAGGGGGGGAAGGCGCCGGAGGTTATTGCTCCCCAAGCACAAGGCAATTCTAAGCAGAGGAAGCGAGCGAGAGCGTCGAGGCACACAGAAAAGACCCTCCAGCCTTGGCGCACGACGCCCCGCCCCCTTCCCCTATAAGGCAGCTCCGTTCCTGCTGCCAGGACATGAGGTGGGAAGCGCAAGGGAGCTTCTGTGGACGCCCGAACGAGCGCTTAGCGTCCCTTGCCCTGCGCCTGCGCGCTCGCCCTCCCCCACCTCCCATCATCACCGTCAAACCCCTTCCACCCCCCTCCCCCGTGTTATATGTCCTTCTGTTAAACAAATAGAAGATCCTAGACCTTGTGGATGGGGTGGATCAGGATCAGAAGGAACAGAATCATAATAGCTTTCTCAAGGATTCGAGTCTGTCTCTCGCACACACGCGCGATATATATAGATATATGCACCCCGAGATCATAATGCATTGGATGGCGATGGTGGCTCCTGGCGGCAGCTTGAGTGGATATTGCTACTCCTAGCTTGGACAGCGGGGCTACAGAAAGGCAGGCGAAGGAAGCCGGAGAAGAGCCGGGAGGTGAGGCAAAGGACATTGTGGGGCTTGCGGGAGGGTAATTTGGAGGGGGAGCGGGGATGGGAGGCAACTCCGGGAACGTTAGACTGTTGACTCTGAAATGAGAGGAGGAGGTGGTGCGGTGGCTTACGGTGGCAGATTGCTGGGAAGGGCAACGATTGCAAGGCTGGCTGTTAAACGCAGGAGCTGGCGTCGGGTTTGTGTGTGTGTGTTTATTTCTTTTTTTTTAGTCCCTCCAGGAAAGTTTTGCCCCCCCCCTCTAGTTTCCGAATGAAGCAAGGAGGGAGACACAAAGAGCACTTGTTGGGATCTCCAAAACAATTATAGGATTTTTTAAAAATTGTTATTATTTTCCGAAGTAGGAGGAGGGAACAGCGTGGGGTTGTGGGGGTGTGGGGTGGTGGTGTATGCATGGCACTCGGGACGCATGGACATGTTTGCCATGCGCTGAGTGTGCTTGTGGGTCTGTCTGGATTGCAGGGTGCCGCTCGCAATGTGTGCGTTCCACAACCCGCATCTGTGTGGCTTGGAGGAAAGGGTCATACATAACATACCGAGGAGGGGGGCGATGTGAGCGTGTATACCTGGATGCTTCTGGGGCTCGCTTATGATTTCTTTGTGTGTAGAGTTGGACTTCCCCATGTTGAATCATTCCAGGGGAGATGCAGAACACCTTTGTAGAGGTTGCTTTTGATGGAAAGAGACCGGAGAATGAGCAACCTGAAAAAGTGTGTCTATAAGCGTTTGGACTGAAGAAATCCATCTAAGGAAAGTTTTGCTGCATGCAGATCTATTCCTGGAGTTGGCTGTGTCTGCAACTGGGTGCTGATGAGCCCAGTTTTGCATCTCTGCCCTTGGGAGTGGGGCATGTGGTGTTGCTCCCTTGCCTTGACATTCAGCAGGTTTCTCCTTGGGAGCCTCTGGCGCTCAGCTGCAAGGAGAGAGCCCGTTTTTGTGTTCAGCTGCTGTTGCCTGAGAGACTCCGCCCTGTGCCATCAGCAGATGAAAAAGTGATCTGTGTGTCAGGTACTGCCTGTGAAAAGCACGGAGGTTTGCTGTCCTTGTTGCTCTTTTTGGAGGTTCCTCACTAGCTGTGCGTTACAGGCAGCCAAGGTGAAGTTTGTGGCATTCGATGGACATTGGAAAGGAGTTGTTGAGATGTGGCTGGAAAATCTGGCCTTAAATAAGAAAGAAGGTTTAGATAGAAGATAGTGTGTGTGTTCCTTCCACCTAGGTGTGATGTCCTGGTATATTTTATGGGATAAATCCAGTTGATTTCCTAAGGATTTTTAAAATGATCTCTCTTTTTCCTTCTGATGCACAACAATAGAAAAACTGTTGCTAAATATTTTCTCTCTATAATATACCCATGGAGAACAGCATCCTGTAAAAAATTGAGCTGTGGTTGCCCAGGCATTGGGGCATCGTTCCTACAATGAGAACTATCATAGCCCAAGCTAGCCTCGAAGCTGTGCCCTCTGTCCTGGAATCTTCTCTTCATTTTGGATGGAGGGCTGATTATGGTTTCTTAGCGGTAAAAGAAAAGTGCCCCTTTATTTCTCCATGGTCACTGAAAACAGGCTTGGAGGCTAAACCTCGGCTCAAGTTAAAGCAGGTTTAGCCAATGTGATGCCCTCCAGGTTTTGTAACCTACAGTTCCCATTAGCCTAGCCATCATGACCAATGATCAGGGCTGATGGGAGTTGTAGTTTGTAACATCTGGAGGGCACCACATTGACTACCCCTGGATTAAGCCCTGGAAAACATTTTATTTTGGAAGTTTTCATTTTACCAATGCTGAATGAATCAGGGCTTGCTCTCACATTGTATAATAGCAAACCTGGGTTTGCTGTTGAAAGTGCACTTGATGGACAACTAATCTTATCTCCCTCATGAGTGTATGCATCTTGCATAAGTGTTTGCAAACCCAAAATTTGACCCCACTTGCTGTTTACACTTTACCTTTTGAAGTGAAATATCTTAGGTGTACATCCAAAAAAGAAAAAAGTGAGATGTAAATCAGTCTCCGGATATGGTTACCACAGGATGAACCAAGGAATACTGGAGAAACTACTAACTACTAAGTGTGAATAGTTTTCTAGCTGGGAAGTAAATACTTCTGTTGTTTCAAATAGAAATAGTGGGGTTGGTAGAGCATTTGCTGTATTCCTTTCCTAGCTGGCAAAGCATGTGAAATTGAGCCATTTCCGCGCTCAATGTGATTATTAGGAGGGGCAAGTGAGAGTGAATCAGTTGTCCTTCAGTTGAAATGTGACTTTGTGGATGGTATAGGACAGTGGTTCTTAACTTTTTTGGGGGTCACGGACCCTTTTGAGAATCTGATGAAAACTATGGACTCCCTTAAAAGAATAAATAAATATAATTAATTTTATCACACTGGAAATTGATTTTTTTTTTTGCGCCTGGTTCATGGACTCCCCTAGGGGTCCATGGACCACAAGTTAAGAACCCTTGGTATAGAAGTGAAATGGTTAATGCTAAAGTTGCTACAAGAGGAGAAAAAAGGTGGATATGAAAAAAGCTATAAAACTTCTTGCACCCTTCCAGTCTTGTAGTAGGAGAGATTATTACATCACATTATTCTATGTGTTACACCAGGGTAGGGGGCCTCTGGCCCGGTGACTGAATGTAGCCCCCCAGGCCTCCCTGTCGGGCCCTCAGAACTCTCTCCAGGCTATACTCCTCATTGGCCCTGCCTTGCACCTCATATGTTTTTGCTTGGCTGGAATATGTCTTGGACCTCTGATAATGCCTCTTGTGTAGAGAGTCTGGATGGAGGGTACAGGGGTGTGCGAGTGTGTGTAGAAACTAGCCTACTGTACAAAGGTAAAATTTACACTTATTCCTCTGTACACTCTTGCCTGTAGCCCCGCCAATCACTGAAATTTGGCCCCTGGAAGGTTGCCCAGAATGGAATGTGACCCTTGGGCTAAAAAAGGTTCCCTACCTCTGTCGTAACACAAAGTTTGTTCTTGGTTAATAGCACCAATTTTAATGTATGGCCACATTCATTTATCCCACCATTATTCCACTTTAAAAGGGCATGGCTTTCCCCATAGATTTAAGGGTTAAGGGTGCTGAGATTTGTTAGGAGACCCCTATTCCCCTCACACAGCTACAATTCTTAGAGTTCTTTGAGAAGAGTGGCTTCGGCCAGATAGGCGGCCTAAAAAATTAAATTATTATTATTATTATTATTATTATTATTATTATTATTATTATTATTATAGAAGAGGGACTGACTGTTAAACCACTCTGGGAATTGTAGTGTTGGAGAGGAATAGAACTCTCAGCACCCTTCACAAACTACACTTCCCAGGATTGTTTGGGGGAAGCCATGACTGTTTAAAGTGTAACAATAGTGGAATAAATATATGGTGTGAATGTGGCCTATGAGATACATATGCATATATCTCCAGTGTCCTTGGGAGCTGACTTATCTAACATAAGAGCTGAGTAGTGACTGGGCTAATAGGAACTAGTAGCCTCTTGCTACTCCTGTCAAGTAAGAACGCTGTATAATTTCAGGAAAAATGTGGGGTGGCTTGGGATGTGGATCAAAACAAAAGAGTTCAGATGACAGAGCTGTGTGGAGGAGTGTCTTGGAATGTTGAGCTCATGGGAGTCAATACTTTGCCCAGGAATGGGGAACCTGTGGCCTACCAGGCGTGGTTGGACTCTAGCTCTCGTCAATCCCAGCCAGCATTGCCACTTGTCAGGGAGAATGGAGCTGGACTCCCAACAATATCTGGAGAGCCACAGGTTCTGGCCATAGCTGGTTTCTTTATCTCTGTCTTGTCTCAATGCTTTGAGATTTGCAGGATAGACTTGTGCTCTGAATTCAACCTTGGGCCTCCAGATGTTGTCGAATGCAACTCTCATTATCCACAGCCAGCTTAGCCAATGGTCAAGGATGATGGGAGTTGTAGTTCATCAGCATATGAGGATCCAAGGTTGAAGAACACTGGAGTAGACTGTGTTCCACTAATAGAAAAAGAACTTCCAAGATCTGAAATGCATCTTTAATTAAAAGGTATCACAACATTGATATGGCCAAAAGGACAGGTTCCTCTCTTGCTTACAAATCTCCGCTTGGAACGCTTGACTAGAGGCTTGGCAAGACTACCATTTTCATAGAGAGGTAGGTTTTTCTTGTTTCAAAAGGAGCTGATGTAAAATAATTTGATGTGTCTCATTCCAAATAATAAACATGACCCACTTTCTTAGCAACAAACAGAATCTCACAGTGAGAGGGAAGATAGGAAAACACCCTCCTGCCTTGTGCCCATTTGTGTCTCAGAGCAAATGAGTGGGAAACAGAAAGGAAAGTAGCACAGTCCGCAGTGCTACGGACCTCACATATGTAATCAGTAGTGTGCCTAAAAATGTGTAAGTCTTGCAGTGGAGTACTGGAGTATCTTTTGGATCATAGAACACAGCATTCGTGTAGTCTAAATCCAGAGGCAGAGCTGGTCAATCTGTCTTGGGAAATTTCCTCCCTCAAAGACCACTTTAGTATTCTTAATTTGCACTTATCTTAAAATGGATATCACATTCACACCCTACATTTGAAGCATCTGGTTTCCTCCAAAGAATCCTGGGAATTGCAGTTTGTTAAGGGTGGTAGGAATTTGCAGCTCTGTGAGGGGTGAACTACAATTCCCAGGATTCTTTGGGGGAAGCCATGTGCTTTATACATGGTTTAAATGTTTTTTAAATGTATGGTGTGGATGTGACAATCTCAGAAGCCTCAGAAAAGTGATCAAGATGTGGAGAATACATTATCAAGGAGAAAAGCTACATAGGAAGTGGATTGGACTGTGAAAGACCAACCCAATTTGTGTTTGCATTTTGACAAATTCATAGGGCAGTCCAATATCTCAGAGAGGAGGTCAGGTCTCCTGCTCCCCTGGTGCATTCACTATAGCTGCCCAATTTCCCTGCTTTTTAAAGTTTGATAGAAATATCTGTTGGCTATAGGTACATTCGTAAACCGCAATGTTTTTTGCCTGTCAGTGAATTTCTCTGCTTTTTAATCTGGGAGGTAAGAAATGGGATCCTGCGCAAATTTGCTGAGAATGGATTAATCATTTGCATGCATAATGATTTCAGTGGGATTTAGGTGAAACTGACCACAGGGGGATGGGGAGGGGAGGAGGGGGAGGGGGAGGCGAGCAGGCCGGAGGGGGAGGACGATGGCAGGTTTGATCATTTACATGTTTATTGAGTTCAGTGGGATTTACTCTTGTGCAATCATGCTTAGGATAGGTAAAATGGACCATGGGGAGGGAGGCCTGAAGTGGCCAGGGGAGAAGGAAAAAGGAAGAGAGAAGGGGAGGAAGAAGAGAGAGGAGGAAGGGAGGGGAAAGGCAGGCTGATCATTTGTATGCTTATTGAGTTCAGTGGGATTTACTCCTGTATAATTATGGCTAGCATAGATAAAACTGACCATGGGGGAGGGGAGAGTAGAGGGAAGGGGGAAGGAAGAGGAGAGCAGAAGGAGGGGGAGGGGATTGGAATGGGAGGGAGAAAGGGTGAAGGGAAGGGGTGGGCAAAAGGGAGGTGATGGGAGGGAGGGGAGGGCAGGTTTGATCATTTGCATGCTTATTGAGTTCAGTGGAATTTACTCCCATGCAATCATGCTTAGGATAGGTAAAACTGACCATCGGGGACGGGGGGAGAGGAGGGGAGGGAGGATGAAGGGGAAGGAGGGGATTGGAAGGGAGGGGTGAGGGGTGAAGGAAGGGGCAAGAGGGAGGGGATGGGAGGGAGGAGAAGGGGAAGACAGGTTTGATCATTTGCATGCTTTTTGAGTTCAGTGGGATTTACTCCTGTGCAATTATGCTTAGGATAGGTGAAACTGACCTAGGGGAGGGGGAGGAAGGGGAGCAGGAGGGCAGGAATAGGAGGGGAAGAGATTGGATGGGTGGGCACTGGGCAGAGGGGAAGCCTTTCCAAAAGGAAAACTTTGTGAACAGTATCATTTTTTTCAGGGTTTCCCCTACCTTTTTATTCTACAGCAGGCACATGTAGCCTCCCACCCAAATTTAAACAAAAACTGTTCATGGCCACATCCACATCAGACCTTTATTTCACTTTGGACAGAATGCTGGGTAGTGTAGTTAGTGAAGCGTGCTGAGAGTTGCTAGGAGATGCCTTGTTCCCCTCACAGAGCTTCAATCAGAGCAGCTGACTGTTAAACCACTCTGGCTGCTGGAGCTCTGTCAGGGGAATAAGAGTTTTCTCTCAGCACCCTTCACAAACTACCTTCCCAGGATTCTTTGGGGGAAGCCATGACTGTCTAAAGTGAAATAAAGGTCTGGTGTGGGTGCGGCCCCCTGATTAGGCAAGCCCATCAGCTGTGAGTCTGGCTTTTAGAACACTGACAGGTTGGTTCCTACTGATCATGCCCGGCCTTATCACTGAGTTCAATGCTAAATTTCTTAAATTAATTAAAAATCAGCCAGGAATTTTTTCCTCTCTCTTTTTACACTTTGAACTCTTGAGTCTCTCTGACTGTTTTGTGTAACACTTGAAGATTTAGAGGGTTGTTATTTATTTATTTATTTATTTATTTATTATTGCATTTGTATACCGCCCCATAGCCAAAGCTCTCTGGGCGGTTTACAACAATTAAAACATTAAAAACAAATATACAAATTTAAAAACACATTTTTAAAAAGCAATTTAAAAACACATGTTAAAATGCCTGGGAGAAGAGGTTGTTAAGCAAGTGTTTCTGAGTTCAGGACTATAAGTTTTGTAAGGTTTTGTTTTGAAATGAGCTTATGGGAAGCATCAGAATGGCATGGGGGATATTTTCAATTTAATATTGTGGAATGTGAAAAATCCATGCTGACTATAGTATACAGCCACTCTTTCAGCTCTTGCATGGCCTCTGGAAGATACCACTTTCAAGCCCTAGACAACTTGGGGTCAGGGTATCTCATGGACAGCCTTACACGTTATGTTTCTGCTGTGATAATTAGGGGGGCATTGTTAGTGATTCCTCATGGCCCTGAGGTCCTCTTCACTGTCACTTCTAGTGTACCAGCACCCACTCTCTGGAATTCCCTCCCTATGGCAATAGTATGTTTTTGACACTGGCCAAAAACCTTTTTGTTCAGATAGGCTTTCCTTGATATGTGAGCCTGCCAAGTATTAGGTATTGTTTTATCACTCTGTGAAATGTTGTCCTCATGTTCATTTGATGCATTTATATTGCTATTCCACCACTTTGATATTCTCTTTATGGGTATGCACTATATAAATCTGTACAAATAATAATAAAATAACAATCTCTAACCTGCAGTGTTATTTATTTATTTGTTTGTTTGTTTGTTTGTATGCCGCTTTTCATCACCAGGTGACCCCAAAGCAGCTTCCATAGCAAGAACAAAATGATATGATAAAAACAATTCAGAACATAATAATAATAAAAAACTACAACAGTATCAATAAATGATACCACAAAATGCCATAAAACAGGCTGAAATCTCAAATCAATCTAGTCTGCAATATCTAGATATATATATATATATATATATATATATGGAGAGAGAGAGAAAACAAATATACAATTGAGTCCCATCATTGTATAACAGTCCATATCCCTCAAAGAAGGCTGTAACAGATCCCTTGGTAGCAGTGTCTTCCCTCAGTGTCCAGATAGGCTTGCTTCCACCTCCACGTCCTTGGGCTCGCTCATCTGCTGCTCCCTGAGCTTCTTCTGCTGCTGCTGCTGGTGGTTTACGTTGGGCAGTGGCTGCAGCAGCTCAGAGGAGCAGGCAGATGTGGTAGTGACAGTGGCTGTTGTTGTTGAGCAGGAGGCCCTGTGCTAGGTGGCAGCGGCGAGGAGAACTGGAGGAGGAGCAGGAGATGCTGCTGCTGCTGTTGCTGCTGGTGGTGGCACAGAGACTCCGTGGCTTGGGGCGGCTGGGCTTCGGGCAGGGCTCCAGTGGCGCCAGTGGTGGGCAAGGCAAATCCAATATGTCCAGATAGGCTTGCTTCCATCTCCACCTCGTCCTCCTCGCTCAGCTGCTGCTCGCCAGGCTTCTGCTGCTGCTGCTGCTGGTGGTTCACGTTGGGCGGTGGCAGCTCAACTTCAGGGGCCTGGACCTTTTCACGGACATTATTCTGTTTGATGGGGGTGGCCAATTCCAATGAGACCACCTTCATGTCTCATAAGGTATAGTAATGCATGCTTGCACTGCTATGCTGATTTGTCCATGCCTCCTCGACAAGAAAATATCACTGAGACTGGAAAGATGAGATGGAAACTAATCCAGATGGATTCTGCAGTTAGGTATATTGAACTGTGAAAAGGTAACCGGGATTAGCCTTGTTTTATGATCGCTGCAAGCTCAGGCTGCCAGCCAGCAGCAAGCTTTAACAATGGACTACACTGGAAGGCTGTTGAAAGCTACGCTCTCTCAGCACAGCCCTCCAACCTGCAATGGGGTATCACGGGACTACACTGCATTGCTGTTGTATATCACTCTTTCAGCCCAACCTGCAATTTGGGAATAAAAGCACTGGGTGAATTTGCAGGGCTGTTGTAGTCCCTTGACCAATGTGCAACAGAGGTTAAATACCACAAGACCACACTGCAGGGGGATTGTATACTACTTAGAGCTTGACCTGCAGTTAGTTGTGAACTGCACTGCAGGGCTCACTGCAGGTTTGTCATTCCCAGCCACAGCCCCTTCCAACCTACAATATGGGAACAATGAACTGCTTTTACATTGGAATTTGCTTTAGCAGGGTTATTTTTTAAAATTTTCACACACAATGAGACCTGAGTAAAGACGAGAAACTAACCATTGGGAAGCTTTTTTTGTACTTCTTCGTCTTGAGATTCCTCCCGAATCTCCTGGTACCCCCCTCTTATGTGTGGGTGCTGCTGGTTTGGCTATATTATGGCCAAACCTCTCCCTGAAGTTCTGAAACAGAACATAGCACGAACATCCTATAACACAATGGAATCTGGGTTCTAGTTGTGAACTTCTTGGGACTGGATGCATTTCAGAACCTGCACGTACTGTTTGCTAAACCCAGTAGTCACTCTTCACAGTTTGACAAGCGACTACATGTGTTCCCATTATCAATCTTGTTTCTTGATCTGGCAGTTGCAAACTCTTTTTTAGGGGGGTTGGGGAGGGAAGTCTCCAGGTGTTGAGCAATGATGGCTGTGGAGCCAAAATGAGACTACTACAAAATAAGAGGGAGTTATCAGCATGCTTGGGGAAACCTCAAGGTTTGCAGAAGTAGAAATACAATATTGAGGATAAAAAACCTAATGGGGAGTTAGCTAGCCAGCCATGCCCTTTTCCAGGTTAGTCCATTTTCCCTTTCCCCCATTCCTCCCCCTCCCTTAACAGCCAGTCACTATTCTGTGGCGACTGAGGATGCTCAGTCCTCATTGATCTGTTTTTTTGGGGGGGGGGTTCTCCCCCTCTATATTTTTTCTTAGTTTTTTAAATGCACTTCTGCAAATGTTTGGTTTCCCCAACCCTGTGGATACCTCCCTCTTTTGCTTGGATGCTGCCATTTTGACTATGTAAGAATCCATACTTGGAGAATGAGTTCACTATAAAAAAACAGACGTTGATGAAAGAAAGTTTGCACTGTTCAGCCTTTCCCAGCTGATGGGTCCCTAGATGTGTGGTTGGGTTACAATTCCCATCAGCCCCAGCCAGCATGGCCAATGGTCAGGAATGATGGGTAGTCCAGCAACATCTAGGGACTTGAAGTTTGGGAAAGGCTGCATTTTTATACTGCTTTTTGTTTCCTCACTTGGCTGTGGGAGATTTCAGTGAGGCCATGCCTTGAATGGATGGTTCCGTGCCAATGGCTGGAAGAGTGCTGGGATTTCAGCTCTTGCATGGCCTCTGGAAGATACCACTTTCAAACAGATGGATACAAAAGTTATAGAGAAGCCAGTATGTTAAAAGCGTTCATGGCACTCCACACATGAGGTAGAATCACGATGAGAATTTCTCTACGCTCTGCTATGGAGAGTGGAGGTGTAGGGACTGCACATTTGAATAACATGCATATTTCTTCTGTTGCGTATTAGGGGTGAAAACTCACTGGACAAAGCCTTCTTCCTAATGGGCTGTTTTATGCTGCATGAAGGATGTGCATGAATGTGTATACAATTAATCCTCTGCAGACTAAGTGGTACAATGCAGAAAAATGACATTCAGTGATTTTTCATTACGTTGTTAGAGATAATTTTCTGAAAAAGATAAGCCCTATGTATGCATTCAGATAAAGTGTGTGGGAGATGCAAGGCCATGTGTACAGCCCCTTCTCTGCTGGCTCCACTCCCCAGCCTTCCCGCATAGAGCAGGAAGAGCCACATCTGTACCTTATATTTAAAACAGTATTATACTACCAGGGCAGGCACCAGACATGCCTGGGCCCTTGGGCATCAGATTGCCCAGGGCCTGTGGTGCTATAGCCCACCCTCTTCATACAAGAGGTGCAAGGCTAATAAACCCACCCGTGTGGCCCACCTACCTCTATCATCCCTGTAAATGACATGCGCATTGTGTGTACATGCTTGCCATCAACCAAGGTGGTGGTGGGGGCTTCAGCCCCTTAGAGAAGCCTTTGACACTATCTTAGTAGATGGCAGGCATGTGTGTGCTGCGCGTGCATGCCTGTCATCAACCAAGATGGCAGCTGGGGCATCAGCCCCTTAGGGAAGCCTTCAACATCATCTTGGTTTATGGCAGGCATGCACACGCAGCATGCACATCATTCACAGGGATGGGAGAGGTAGGTGGGGTGTGCATGTGAGCTTATTGAAGCCCACACTGACTATATTGGGGGGGTGCCTGGGAGCTCCCTCTCTGCAATCTGTGGCAGGATCGGGAGCTGCTACTGCAGTGGATTGCAGAACAGAAGCGCTACCCTCCCATCCTGAGGAGGGGCCTCTCGAGGACCCCTTTCCAGGGCCCGACCTGACCACCCTCTGGCACCGGCCCTGTATATCACTTTAAACAGTCATGGCTTTCCCCAAAGGATGACATGTGCGCATAGCATGCTTGCCTGCCATCAACCAAGATGGCAGTGGGGGAGTCAGCCTCTTAGGGAAGCCCCCGTCACCACTTTGGGTGATGGCAGGCATGTGTGCACACCACACATGGCATTCACACTGATGGCAGAAGTAGATTATTGAAGCTGTGCTATCTGTATTGGGGGGATGCCTGGGAACTCCCTCTCTGTTATCCGTAGCAGGGTCAGGTTGCAGGACCTGCCACTGCAGCGGACCATGGGACAGGAGTGCCACCCTCCCATCCTAAGGAGGGGTCCTCTAGGGGCTCCTCCAGGTGACAGGGGCCCTTGGCCAGGGCCCAACCTGGCCGTCCTCTGGTGCTGGCCCTGCCCTCTCGCCCCCATCGACCATGCTGGCTGGTGCTGATGGGAGTTGAGTCCAACAGTATCTGGAGGACCACAGGTTAGCCACACCTGATTTAGGCCCTGTTTCCCCATTCATCCCCTTCTTTCTTCTTTATTGCTCTTGGTCATTAATGAATCTGATGCATATCTCTATATGCTTTGTGTTATGCCATCCTTTACCAACCAGTGTGCCTCCAGATGTTGTTGGACCACAACTCCCATCTTTTCTGACCATTGGCAATGCTGGCTGAGGCTGATGGGAGTTGTGGTCCAATAGCATCTGAAGGCACACTGGTTGAAAAAGACTGTGTTATGCTGTGAAAGCTTTTGCTTTGCCGTTATTGACTGCACTCCTCTAATATTGCTGTTGCTGCATGTACCGATCAGCTGTAAAATACAGAAGAATCCCCTCTTCGTTTTCTCTGAAGACTTAACTACCCTTCTTTAAATTGAATGGGAAAAAAGCCATGCTATCTTGGAAGTTTCACTTCCTTTACTCCCAGGTGTCTTGCCCTGGCTGACCAGAGAATCATAGGAGATTTCTTAGCAGAATTTGATAAAGCTTCAGAAGTATTATTGGGTCTTGAATTTTCCCTCCCTCCCTAATAGGTTCTTTAGCATTTCTCCTGAGGCCAGCTGCCATAAGACTGATGATATATCTCCCCCCACCCCTTTAAAGTAAAAAAAAAAATCAAATTGTTTCATCATGTGCTCCTATATTTTTAAGAATGCCCAAGACACATTTTCCACCTACCTATTTCCCTGCTTAGAGAAGCAGTGGGCAGAGAGAGCATGCGACCAGATGGCAAAACTGCTGGCTATCTGCATACAGCACAAAGGCATTGGGGAAGGGAAATTCAATAAATTAGCAGTCACCCTTTTCATGTAATCATTTTTTTAATCAACTAGCCTCCCACTCATTGCATTAGAAAAAAGATCAGGTTTTGCGAAGTTGTTAAGGGGGCACCTTGAAGGGAAATATATCAGAAAAGACATAAAGCAGCTCAGTCCTCAGTAGGTATACGACTAACTCCAGGAAAACCTCCACCTAATCCATTCAAACTACAGCCCGCTGTACTGGAAGAGATGTGGTTCATGATGAATAAACAGCAATTTAAAAAATAAATCAAGATGATGATGATAAATTGTATTTATTTGTTGCTTTCCAGAAAAAAGGTCTCAAAGTGACTTACAGATCGATAAAATACACAAAGCTTACAAACGTTTAAATAAAAAAATAGGATAGAATAGGTCCTCTAAAAAGTGTGCATCCAGCAATATGGTAAAAATGATGAAGCCTACCCCACCCAATGAAAAGGTAAACACTAAAGCAGGCCAGAAATCATTGCACAGTTTTTTTTTTAAAAAAAAGCTAAGTTGGATTTTCTTTATTTAAATCTGATTTTTAAAATTTAAATTGGCTTTTTATTTTTGTTTTAAATTGTAAAATACTAATTTTCTTTTAAAGAATACCTAAGTTAATGTTATATCTGAATGTAAACATGATAGCCCAGCCCTACGGTTGGTCTCTAAACATACTGGAATACATTAAGTTAAAGGAAGTTTTTCTATGTAAATGGCAAACCAGTTTGATCATTTCTCTCAAATATGAAAAACCACTTTACACTTTACCTACCAAACGCATTTCACCTGATGAAAATAACCTGCTCTAGTCACGGGCATTTAATTTTGTTTGTTTTGGTTGTTATTGTGAGGTAGCCCAAAGCATGAGAGGAGAAGAAAGATGAGACACTAAAAAGAAGAGTATACAAAATTGTGCAGTGAACAGATTCCTATCTTCTTATACTTAATCTCACAAACTGTTACAGCTGCTGGTCATACTCATAAGAAAGATCCTATATGGGATTTTAACAACTTTCCTTCTATGGTAAAAAAAGAAATAATGCAAAAGCTATGTGCTATGACATAGGCCTAATTCACCCATCACTTTAAACCATAGTTTAAATTAAGCTATGGTTTAAAGCAGGGGGGCTAACCTATGGCCTGTAGGCCGGATCCAGACTGCTAAACCCCTGCATCTTATCTCCTGATCTGATTTCTAAAGAGCAGACAGTGCACCTTCTTTCCTTATAAGAAAATAAAATTTCTCTGCTAGCTCTTTAGAGACCCTCTTCAAAGAGCAAGCAGATGAATCTTTTCTCTCCAGTCTTAGTGCTAAGCACCCCACCAGAGTACCAAGATCAGTGATAAAGCCTTCTGCCTGCTCTTTAAGAGTAAAAAGCAGCATCTCTCACTACCCTACTCTAGCGCTGTGCATCTTTGCTAAACCCTAGTTAAAAGTTACCTATGGTTTAGCATTATGTGCAAACTGGATCTGTTTAGAAGAAGGAGATGAAACAACATAAGTAATGCTCTACTTAACTCTACATTAACATGGTTAACAGAGAAATCCAAAAGGCTAGGGGGAGAACCAAAGATGGACAAACCATCTTTTCCATGTCGGTCTCACACCTTCAGGGTGGAAGGTGGAGGTGGTGGGTGTTCTTCTTTTCCCATTCTAGAACTCCCACCCACCCACATAGTGTTTCTCTTCCTTTGGAATCAATGGAAGGGAAATAAACTATAATGTTTCCTGTTCATGGCGAGAGAGAGAGAGAGAGAGAGAGTGTGTGTGTGTGTGTGTGCTGGGGGAATGGAAGAACTATGGATCTGTCCCTATTGTTTGCCATCACTGACTTTGGAGTGGAACTGGCTGGGAAGGAGGAGACATCTGATGTCAGATTCCCCTCTCTGAGGATGGACCACTTCTTCTTCTTCTTCTTCTTCTTCTTCTTCTTCTTACTCTCTCTCTCTCTCTCTCTGACTTCAGATGGGCTTCAGGAAGCCATAGGTTCACAGCATTAGTGATCAGAATTGCACCATTGTTTAGGAAATATATGAAGAAGTACCAATGGAAAATGTGATGAATAAAATGATGAATTAAGTCTTTTTCTTCCTCATTAAAACTATAATGTCAGTTGTAGATTTAAAGTGCCTTGATTTAAATTAGTCTACCCTGATGTGGCCAGTTTGGGACCTTTTTCACCTTTGGTGGGAAATGCCAAACTATTCAGTGGTTGTGGGGTGGGCTTAGGAGATGATTTTTTGCCAGGAGCATCGATTCTTCACCCCATGTTTAGATTTCTCAAGTTCTCTCTGCTCAGATACAATGCTAATGCTTGGATGCTGCTATGCAAAAGCCTGCTGGCTCCTCCCATTCAGTATAATGTGCCTGTGACTTATTTTTCCTCTTCCTAGCAACATATAATGGTTGAATGTGCTTACTGAGCTCGGCTGCAGATACACAGAAGGTGCAACAGCGCCACTGCTTCTCACCAGCTGCCCTCACAAAACCTTTGAGCAAGTGGCTGCCTGCTTTTACCATGCTTAATAATTTCATTCTGAATGAATGAAATTTAATATACTATCAATATTTAGCATGATCTATCTACGATGCTAGTTTTTACCACCTGAAAGAGGTTGAGCCAAGGGAGATGCCCCTCATCACCCCAACCTAATTACATTGCTCAGGGACCTGTTCTATTACTAAAGGTGTGAACATGAGTAGGATGCATATATACTGCCATGGCTAGAGGGTAAGGGGCAAAGAAAGCAGATGCTTAGGCCACAGCCACACCATGATATTTAAAGCATTATTATACACTTTAACAGTCATGGAGAATCCTGGGCACTGTAGTTTGTTAATGATGCTGACCTCACAGTTCCCAGCACCCTTAACAAACTATAGTTTCCAGGATTGCCCGTGTCTTTTAAAGTAGTATAATATATGCTTACATGTATGGATGTATGTATGGACTAAAGTCAGGATCATTCAGACCATGGTATTCCCGATCTCTATGTATGGATGTGAAAGTCGGACAGTGAAAAAAGCGGATAAGAGAAAAATCAACTCCTTTGAAATGTGGTGTTGGAGGCAGTGGTGTCACTAGGGTTGGTGTCACCCGGTGCGGCCCGCAGCGCCTTCTTTCTGAGACTGTGGGCAATCGAGCATGCGCGCGGCTGAACAACAGGGCCTGGGAATACGCCGCCGCCTTGCTGCTGCTGCCTCCACCTTCTAACAGCTGAGGAAGGCAGCTGGCGCGGCACGTGAAGGCTCTCATTGGTGCCTAGGCGGTGCCTGGGGCTCTGGGTGTCACCCCCCTCTCGTGGTGTCACCCGGTGCGGCCCGCACCTGCCGCACCACCCTAGTGACGCCCCTAGTTGGAGGAGAGTTTTGTGGATACCATAGACTGCGAAAAAGACAAATAATTGGGTGTTAGAACAAATTAAACCAGAACTCTCACTAGAAGCTAAAATGATGAAACTGAAGTTATCATACTTTGGACACATAATGAGAAGACATGATTCGCTAGAAAAGACAATAATGCTAGGAAAAACAGAAGGGAACAGAAAAAGAGGAAGGCCAAACAAAAGATGGATTGATTCCATAAAGGAAGCCACAGACCTGAACTTACAAGATCTGAACAGGGTGGTTTATAACAGATGCTGTTGGAGGTCGCTGATTCACAGGGTTGCCATAAGTCGTAATCGACTTGAAGGCACATAACAACAACAACATGTATAGTTTGGACATGACCCTGGAAAGGTACGATTTGGAAGTGGAATTTTGTCTTTGTTAGCAGGGAATGGAGTGCTCATTTTCCCAATTTGTTTTATGTGATGGCATTTCCCTTTTTCTGCATGATAAACTGCCATTAGTGTTTTATTGCTTGATTGTGTCAAATTGTTATCATGGTGGATCTGCTATCATAGATTATTCTCATTTATTGTGCCAGCTTGCCACCAAATAAAAGGAGGCAGGCTGGGATGTGATAAGGAAGAGCAATCCATGCTAATGCGTCTAGCATAATGGTTTTACAAAATGAAGCAATCAGTTGATAGTTGCTGTTTATCAGGTGGTGAAATTTAGTTCTATCATACAAAGCAATCATGTACGTTGGCCGTGAACAAACAAATGTGCAGGCAGTAATATTGAAAACACATTCATCCTACAAGTTTCAGGTGATAGCAGGCGTTGCTTTGCTGGCTTTTCTAAGATCGGTGCAGAATCGTTATGGCCAGAATATTTGTGCTGAATGCTGAAAATTCAGCATGCTAATACTTCTGCATGATTAGCATGCAGCCTAAATGGGAGATGGCAGGAGGCTGCAAACATGACAGTCGGTTTTGACGGAAGTTTGTGTAGCGCACAGAACACATGTTAAGTGGAGTGGAACATGAAGCAGGTGCAAGGGGCATGGGAAGCTGCCTTATGCCAAGTCAGAATATTTGTCGATCTAGTCCGGGGTGGGGAAACTTTTATCCCCAGTGGGCCAGATCTGTATCTGCCCTGTCCCTCATGGGCCAAATTTAACAGGTGGCTGGGACGACCCACCTGTCAATCACCTGATGTCAGGTGATGAGCCTTTGTGAAGGTGCACTCCCAGTACATCTTCAAAGAGACTGCTCCAGATCACAAAGGGGTTTACACTGAAATCCCTGCCAAACTTGCCTTTTCCCCCTCCATTTTAGCAGCAGGTTCAATGCAAACCCAATTGTGATCATGAAGGGGGTTGAAACTGCTGCATATCCCACCTTTCCTCCAAGGAGTTAAAGGTGGCATACAAATAGGTTCTCCCTCTCCTGATTTTAGCCTTACAACAACCCTGCTAGGTAGGTTAGGCTGAGAGACAGTGACTGCCCCAAGGTCACCCAGTGAGCTTCATGGCTGAGTGGGTATTTGAACCCTGGTCTCCCAGGTCCCAGTCTGGAGGGGTTTCAGTGCATACTCCTTCATATTCCAGGATCGACTGATCAACTCATGGGCACCTTGTTCCAGCAAAGGAACAACTGGGAGCTCCCATTAAGCTCCTGATGGTTTATTTTGAAGCCACATCGATACCTGCCCCACACCTGATATCACATATGACATCAAATGTGGAGCAGCAAGGCATTGTTTGCTAGGAATGGTCTGGTGGGCCAAATTTGACCTGTGGGCCAGAGGTCCCCCCACACCTGATTTAGTCCATTATTGTCTAGGAACATAGGAAACTACCTTATACCGAGTCAGACCTTTGGCCCATCTAGTCCAGTGCTGTGTACGCTGACTGGCAGTGGCTCTTCAGGATCTCAGGCAGAGATGTTCCCCATCACCTGCTACCTGATCCTTTCAACTGGAAATGGCAGGGATTGGTGTGCAATGCATGCATTCTGCCACCAAGCCATGTGCCCCCCTAAAACAAAAGAAAAAGCTTGTAAATGTAAGGTGCTTCATGCATTCAACTTGATTTACTACATATAGATTTGAGTTTATCTTGATAAAGATCTGAATAATTGAAATACATAGCACTTGCCCTGTTGCATCTGGTTGCATTTAGTTCTTGAGTATTTAGGTTAGCTCCCTCGCCAACAGGGAGAGTGGTTTTTATTTTCCAGTGCCTCCTTTCCATATGTTGTTTTTTGCAGCATTGCTGGAATTCTCACTGTAATCCTTGTGAATCTTTCATTTTAAGAGGATGATAATTCAGGTAGCCTCTAGAGGAGAGATGCAGAACCTGTGGCCCTCTAGATGTTGTTGGACTCTAAATTCCATCATCCCTAGCCAACATGGCCAGTGCTCAGGGATGATGGGAGTTGTAGTCCAACCATATCTGGAGGTCCACAGGTTCCTGATCACTGCAGTCATGCATGATGCTTGCGACCCTTGTTCTCACCAGCAGTATGCTGATTTTCTCTTTTGAAAAAAAGCGTTGGAAAAAAGTAGCCCCATTTGATTATCTACTCTGTAAAAGAATCTTCTCTATGAAATAATTGTTTGAATTACATTTTTTTAAAATGGTACAAGTGTGTTAGATTTGCGTGTTCACAGCAAAACTCATGTTGCCAAAGTAAAGTTACCAAAACAAAGCCTCTCTTTCTATAAATTTGTCTGTTTAAGAATTATTTTTGGCTCTTGATTGATAGATCTTTTTCGTGAACCATGAGATTTTCCATTTTTTTCTTAGCCATTCTTATCCGTTCAGTTATACTTGGAAGATTCCCCACCACCATACATAGTCTTGCACCAATTAAGAGACTAATAACAAGTTGGATATCAACCTTTCATTCTTCCTTTTGTATTACAGAAGAGTTGATTTAGGATTTGATTTAACCTGGCACCATCTTAAGAAAGGTTAAAAATCTCTAAAGGGGGGTGTTCCTATAAATGAGGTGCACTACAAAAAGGTCCTATCTCAGGTTACCACCCAACTCACCTCTTACAGAGATCTCGATGCCCAGGCAACTTGGCATCATAGTGGACATGTAAACACTCGATGCCCAGGCAGCTGGCATCGTAGTGGATATGTAAACACTTGCTCACTTGGCAGATTGCCTGAAACATCCTGTCACATGATGATGAAAATGGTATCACTCCACTGGTTCCCCAGAGTTATGACCGTATGCATATACATGGTACAATCCTCCTCAAAACTTGGCAAGACGATACAGATATCTGGCTTACCAAGGGTGGATATAGACAACTATTTATCAAGTAGTAGCTGCCCATAGTGTATATATGATGATAAGCCAGTGATTTGTAATATTGTGCCAAGTGGTGAGATGGTTTTTGCCATACTAGTTCCCTGGTTTTCTGATCAAGTACAGAGGGCAATGCTAAGATTTTCTTCACTGCTTTGCAGAATTTAAAAAAATGGCCCAGCTTACCAAACAATTGCATGTTGGGTTGCCAACACAGCACCCCCACAGATACCTCCTATGATACCTTCAGGGTCCTGACTGTCCCTGCTGCAGTTAGGCTTGAAAAAAGCTGTGTATCTATATGAATCTATAATGTCTATCCTCACCTTTAGGCGAGAAACAGATGTTATGATATTCACATGGCTGCCACCCAAATGGTGGCAGGGTGTGTTTTTCCCCTCCCACTTTGAAATGTTTGGTACAACTTATTCATATTGTGATTTCACAACTTTGGTGGATTTCTCTGAATCCCACAAGTGGCAACTGATGTCATGGAGGAACACAATGTTGTGATGTCAGAACATGCATAAATTGTGATAGACCAGAGGTGCCTAACCCACAACTTGTGGGCCACTGAGTCATGGGATGCCTGCCAGCCTGCCCCCTCAGCTTTATCTCTCAATCTGATTAGGAGATAAAGCCCTCTTACTGCTCTTTAGAGAACAATCTCAAAAGCAGACAGAAAGCTTAATGGCCTGATGGGAAAATAAAGCCCCTCTACCTGCTCTTTAGAGATCCTCTGCAATGAGCAGACAGATGGATCGTTTGTCTCCAATTTTAATGCTAAGCACCACAGCACTACGATCAGAGATAAAGCGTGCCTGCTCTTTAATACCAACACCATTCCCTACTACACCAGTGTTGAAGGTGGGTTGGGAAAAAATGCTGCATTTTTATTTTTAAAGAGCAGGTAGGTGATAAAATTCCTCTGCCTGGAGGTGGGGAGAGGTCCTGCCATTTACTTTGTCCCGTATGATCTGTGCAATGTAAAAGTCAGTGTTGCCCGACACCCCCACCCTAGCGCGGAAGTGGGGAGGGCTGGAAATGCTGACTGTATGTGTGTCTGTGTTTGTATGGTGTGTTTGTGTGTGAGTGTGTATGTATGAGCATGTATGAACATGTATGTGTGTGAGAGGAGAAACAGAGAGAGAGGGCTGTATCTGCTTGTCTGTGTATGCATGCTGTATGCGTAGCGCATGCGTGTACATGTGTGTATATATTGGCCATGCCACACTGCACAAAGGCATATGGCCCTTGGAGTGTGGCTGACCATCTCAGGCCATAAAAAATGTTAGCCACCTCTGTGATAGATAATACAGAGTGGAACGTGGAAGGAGACATATAGCTGCCATTTTGGGTGGAGCTGCACATACAGCAGGGACGGGGAACCTCAGGCCCGGGCGCTGAATGTGGCCCTCCAGACCTCTCTATCTTGTCCTCAGGACTCTCCCCAGACCACACCCCATCCCAGCCACTCCCTCTCTCTTCAGGCGGCACCAGCCTGGATCTACATCTTCCTCGAGTATTCTTATCTGTCTCGAATGGGGAATGTTCCCTTGAGCTCTCATCATGCCTCTTTCTTGCCAGAATAGAGGACAGAGAGGAGTGCAAGCCTTTGTAGAAACTAGCCTATGGTACAAAGGCAAAAATTACATTTATTTCTCCACCCCTTTTGCCTCTAGCCCTGCTAACCACTGGCATGTGGTCCTCAGAAAGTTGCCCAGAACGGAATGCGGCCCCTGACATACAATGTAATGTAAAGTTCTGATCTGATCCAAAGTGTGTGTTTCTTTGCTTAATGGCTACTCTACACACACTCACTAGTTTTATGCTGTTTTATACCTGCTCTCTTTGTGTGCCCAGTGTAAGAACAGCAACAAAAAATATTATACGTATGCCTGATGTTGCTCTTTCAGTAGTTTCTCTAACGAGTGTGGGATTGGACAGCTTGTTCATGATGCCTCCTGTCAACAATAATAATGAAGCTCACAGACGCATTTCCCCTGGGGAAGAAAACTATTCAGGTTCATGTGATATTCTTAAATGTGTATATGACTTTTCACAAATGCACATCATATATTTATTCTGTCTTCTGGGTTTCTCCCTGGAGAAACAAGGTAATTTTCTTCATTCCAGTGGTGCTGTATGGCGAGAGCTGACGCATTTATATTGAAAAGTCTGATGCGCTATCTCATTACAGTTTCTGATTTGCCCTGTGTGCAGCTGAGATCTTGCATGTTTGGTTAAAAAGAATATGTGGTAAAAGACTGAAGATTATAATTACTGGGGAAGGATGGGGGAAATGTAGGCTGGCAGAGTTTTGATCAGCTCTCACATAAGCATATAGCTCCATCGTTATTCTTATTGCCTAACTAACCCAAGAAGTTGCTTCTGGGCATGCCCATATGTGCAGATGATGTACTAGTAATCTATCTAAAGAACCCTCACTGCCGTGGATGGAAACAAAAATGCTAAAAACCATCTTCCACGCTGAATGAAAAATGTACTTGGAAAGTGGGTGCTTTCTTTTTAATTTTTTTAATGTAAAATTAATCATGATTTCTTGGGGGTGAAGCTGAAGGCTGTCATATTGGTTTTCTAGAAAGTCCTGTTTTTCTCATGAGAGAAGGGTAGCTTAGACAGAGGCACAGATCTTCAGTTATTGGAAGTTACTGTGAGGTTGGTTCAGAGGCGGCTGCAGCTAGTGCAGAATGTGGTGGCTAGGCTGTTTGGGGAAGGCAACTACCATCTGTGCCGGTTGCCAATCTGCTACAGGACCAAGTTCAGGGTTTTGGTGCTAACATATAAAGGCCCCATACAACTCAAGACGAAGTTACTTGTGAAACTGCCTTACGCCTCACATTATATATACCTAGTAGATTACTGCATTCTGCAGAAGAGTCCCTAAAATATGAGAAACCTACTTCATAGCAACTTGGAGCAGGGCTTTCTATGTGGCTGCCCCTGTTTTGTGGAATAGCATCTCTGTTGAGATGTGACAGGCACTCACCATTTGTACTTTACAGAAACAATTGAAGACATTTTTGGTTTTGACAAGCTTTGCAGCTGGATGGATGAATGAATGAATAATCATCAGTCTCTGCATTAGGTATTTACTATCAACCTATCTTTAGTTATTTGTGGGGTTTTTTGTATTGTTTTAAAGCCTATTTTTAGCTGTTTTTGTTTTATGATTGTCAATTGCCTTGAAATGTATAAGAATGGCAATTCATAAATGAATAAAACACAATGATAAAATAAAAAAGATAGACTTTTCAGGGTCAAAGAAGATGTTACATGTGGAGATGCGGAAAAAATACCTTGATGGTCCTTTATAAACTGAAAAGCCACTTTGATAGGAAAGATTTCCAGATTGAGGGTGTGGTGGAGGAGAGGGAGGAGTGTGCACACCTTTCTCCGCTCCAAATTGCCTCCATTCTCCCCTCTACCTTATAGTGACTGTTCTCCTTGTAGAATTCTGAATTCTGGCCTGTGAAAGATTCCAGGGTTGTTAAAGGTTAGGAAGTGGGGCTGGCTAGGATGTAGGAAGAAAATCAGAGCCAAGGAAACAAAGAGCCTTTTGATATCTGCTACCTGTCCTTTTTAGAAATGAACAAATGCAAAGGAGAGGCCCCCAAATACACAAAAATACAAAGTCAATGGGAGCTGTGAACAAAAAAGAAATAGTGGGTGTCACTAATGGAAATAGGACTACAGTTTATAGTACCAGCACTAAATAAAATGAATTACAATAATGGTACATAAAAACATGGGTAAGATAGACTCATATTGTAGCAAAACACCACCACGGAGAACACTTTTTAGAAAGGAACCACTGAAGCTCTGTTGCAGACATAGGATTTTCATGGATTTCAGAGTTGTGTGGTTAGACTGTTGCTGCCCTTGAGATCACACTTTTATTTTGTTTTTCATTCTCACTGTGTTCTCTGGTCAAACAGGTTTTGCAGATTTTTAAAACGCTACAACACTCCCCCCCCCCAAAAAACCCCTTTTGATCAGAAACTGTAGTAGCAGGGCAGAGAAACAAATGAAGGCATGCCTCCACAATGGCTCGCTCATACTGTCTTCAAGTGTCTGAAAATCTCCTATCTCTGTATACAGTCTTTGCCAGCTGCTGTCTGTACTTCTGGCTGAGAGCACTTATTGCCCTATGGGCCCTCGTCTAGATGAACCATTTATAGCACCTATAGTTGCTGCTTGTTACAGTGTTTTTTGGAGTGAAATTGTAGCAGACCGCCCACACCTCCAGTCACATGTCACTGTTTTTGAAGGGCCATTGTGCTTTTTCTTGTGCACACCAATAACAAGATGTGTACCGCTCAAGAAAAGTTCTATGGCTGTAGCCACACCCATTCCATGTTCCTTCAACCAGTAAAAGGCAGAGTTACAAGCATGCACACAGGAAACTTATGGCCCTTTTGCTGTGTCTGTGTTTTTGTATTTAACACCTGGTATTCTGGAATGCTGTTTGTGTGGGAGATTAGACAGCAGGAGCATCTTGAGTTTGTTGTTTGATCTGAACTATGGGTGACTTATCAAGAAAAGGCCAGTGAGGGGCAGAAAGGCGTGAAGTGGAAGTTGCTCAGACCACACACTGTGAATGCCATGTAAAATGTGGGGAACTTTACAAAACACCTTCCACACAATGAAAATGTTGCAGTACCATTCCGGATTGTTCACAAATGTCAGTTTTTTTTGTGATAGAGGAAAAAGAGGTTTGATGAATGCAATAGAGATAGAGTGATAATGACATTATGTGGAAGCATGCAGAAAAATATGGAGGGAAACCCAGCAGCCATAGCACTGCAAAGAGTACCTCTGGAAGGGGCCTGTGTTTCTGAAACTTAAACTGTGGATCTTGTAATTAGGACCAAGCCTAGTGAGACACAGTGGACTGTGTACACCCAAACCTGAGAAGGAATATAGATCAATATGAATGTGCAATATTCTCTGTGATTGGCAACAAACATGAAGCTTCTGGACTGGCCAAGAATAGTATAAATAGTAGCAACTGGGTCCATAGAGCACTGCATCCTGCAACTCCAGCACAGGCTGCTGTCCTCAAGAACGCTGTGTATCCTCTAGGTCTGGATTTGCGTGTGGCTGCTCATGGCTGTGATCTGGCTCCTGAGGCATCATCAATCATTGTAGATAAATACAAAACAGAGGAAAGTGAAGACTGATGTTCAAATGTGTATGCAAAAGTGACACTGCTTTTAGATTCTATCATACATTCTGTCACCGCCACTTATAAAATATTTGCAGATGAACTTTTTATTTCCTTGTGTATTATACATTACAACTGAGTTCCCCCCCCCTCTCTCCCACTTAAGCAAGTGCTTTTATGCTCTTCTTAAAACTTTTGCTGAGTCCTTTTCTGTAATCTCCAACAGAATTAAAGCTGGCATACTTATGTGACATTAAGTGGTAGAGAAGCTCATTATGGTTAACTGGGAAGCAAGTGGCAGGAGCAAGCTGCTTCTAAGGGGTTCACACACACACACACACACACACACACACACACAAGCATATTCAAGGTTCAAGGCAAGAATGTTGCCTAATGCTGCAGTATGCGGAATTGTGATTATAAACTGTTTTCATGATGTTTGTATGTCATGCAGAGGACAAATGTTCTTGGGTGTCCGTGATGTCTCGAGTGCTTCTGCTCATCCTTCACTTGTTCCATCCTTCCTTCCTTCCCGTTCCCAACAGTGTCAACATTCCATCTCAACTGAGTATGTTTTGGGGTCTCTTACAATCAGTTTGGCTCATTAGGGTGTTTTTTCGTGGTCCCCATTCAATTTGGTTTCCCCCCCTCCATTTGCCCTCTCTTTTTTTGGAGGGGGGTTTGCTCCAATCCAAGCTACATTGAATTATTTAATTTCTCCATTGATATCTGTGGGCAGCTGTTGTTTCCATCACTGGGAACATTTAAAAAATAGCTTCTCAGCCTTACCTTCCTCACAGAATTGTTGTGACAATTAAATAGGGAGGGTGGCAAACCATATACACCATCTTGAGCTCTTTGGAGGAAACTGGGATATACACATAAATAAAAGCAGGGGTTCTCACTGTTTTTTTTTTTTTTTGAGGAAGTACTAACCCTGCCATTGAGAAGACGTTTGAGATGAGAGCAAAACTTCCCCTTCCTTCTGTGGCATTGTGAGGTAACTGTCTCACTATGTCCCCAGGGGCAGTGTCTATGGTATCTCCCATACAAAAAAATCACATCTAGAGGAGCAAGTAAAGGGGCTGCCATCAAGAACATTGTTAAAATAGGGTCAAATCTTGGCCCTTAAATCCCGGGCACAGGAGACATCAGTGTCTGTCAAATGGGGGGCAGTCAGCTATTAAACACTGCGCACATTTGGTAAATGCTCATTAGCAAAAGAGCTGCGTGGTAAGCATATAAGTGCTGCGCAGGTTGAATAGAGAGCATGCACATCTGAATTCTTTCCACTCTTCCATGCAAGCAATGATTGCCTCAGGAATAATAGCTCGCTCTCTCATCTGTAGCTGACTGAAGAAAGCTTGCCTGTCTTCTTAAAAAGGAAGATATTTGACAGCATATCTATCACAAATATCTACGTGTAAAACATAGTGAGCTATCTCTCCATGTGCCTTTTGCTGCCTATAAACTACTAATCAGGTTGTAGCGTAGAACATGTCTGACATTCATATCCATGGAAGATATTTTCATCCAATACACCAAAAGCACATCCTCTGAGTGTGGATCCTAATGTAACTGAACAGCACCATCCACACACAAGCGGAAGGTATCGCTGGGCTTGGGGAAACCAAGAAGTTTGCAGAAGTACAAAATATAATCTTTAGGGGGCAGGGAAACCTTAAGGATGAAAATCTCCCAGAATAGTTCATTGGACATAGAATGCTGACTAACTGTTGGAGGGAAACTGGTGGGTGGTGGTGGGGGAGGAAGTAGAATAAAGTATTCTTGTATGTTTGGCTGGCTGGAATCCTCAATAAGAACATATCATACTGCAACATTTTGTTGCAGATCTCACTTATGACTTCCTGATGGATATCACTGATATCTCTGTAGCAGTCAATGGAAGACATGGAGACCATAATTTGAACATCCCACAGTGACCCAGAAGCTATGTTTTCTTAGCTGCCAACATACATGTAGAAAGTTGGACCCAAAACATTCAGCCACAGAAGCTGTTGGAAATTGTTGGAGGAATATGCCTCTGAATACCAGTGGCTAGGAATCAAGTGTGTGTGTGTGCTGTTGCGCTCAGGTTCTGCTTGCGGGCTTCCCATGGGCATCTGCTTGGCCACTGTGAGAACAGGATGCTGGATTAGGTGAGCCTTTGGCTTCATCCAGCAGGGCTGTTCTTATGTTCTTAAACTCATGTATAGCCTTTCCACACCCTTCCCAACCCTGAAATATTCTGCTATTCTTGCTGACTGTATTTTAAGTCAGTTTCTGTTCACTGAAGAATATCATAGCTACTCCTCTGTTTACTGATCCACAAGGACATATGACAGAGGGGAGGCTGTCATCTCCATGTTTCCAAATTTGACATGCCTTCTCTGTAGTTCTGCTTTCTGACCTACAGGGGTGGGACTTTAACTCCATGGTAGAACCCACACTTTGCAAGCGTCTCCAGTCAAAAGGGTCACATAACAGGGAAGACCTCTGCCTGAGACCCTGCCTAAATAGACCTCTATCTGTGTATCTCTATGCACCACCCCAGCCTGCAAATGGTGTAAGAATTCCAGGGATTTCTGCGCTTACCCAGTATTTGGCTTCTTTGGAATGAAGGTGAGCTGGGACTGTGGTGTCTTATAGGATTTGGTTTTTATTTACACATATTCACAACATCTGAGTATAAGATGGAGGGGTTCACAGTATTAATAGTCCATCAGTTCTTGCTCCTCATTGCCTATAGCTTTGGGGTTCCTTCAGACACAGAGAGCCAACAAGAGAGCTCTATCTCTTTTCAGCTCCTAGCTTTTCCTCAGACTGCTTTCACACAGACACACAAACTACTTCCTTGTTGGGTGCGGGGAGACCTCTTTCCTGAAAGAATTCTAAATGGCCCACATTGCTTCTCTGGCAGATTCTTACACTTGTTAATGGGGGCAGTTGACAGACCCATTAGCTCACTTGGCTGACTCAGCCACTCTATAAAATTAACATGATTGCAGGGGAGTAAATCCCACTGAACTCAATAAGCATACAAATGATCATCCATTCTCAGCAAACTTGCACAGGATCCCATTTCTTACCTCCTGGATTAAAAAGCAGGGAAATTCACTAATAGGCAAAAAACCTTGCGGATTACCTATAGCCCACAGATATTTCTATCAAACTTTAAAAAGCAGGGAAATTGGGCAGCTATAGTGAATGCACCAGGGGAGCAAGAGACCTGACCTCCTCTCTGAGATATTTATTGCCCTACAAATTGGTCAAAATGCAAACACAGTTTGGGTTGGTCTTTCACAGTCCAATCCACTTGCTGTGTAGCTTGCAAGATGCCCATGGGAAGCCCGCAAGTAGGACCTGAGTGTAACAGCATTCTCCTCACTTGTGATTCCTAGCAACTGATATTCAGAAGCATACTGTCTCTGACTAGGATTGCCAGGTTCAATCCCTGAGACTGATCCTGTATCTTTAGGAGAAGAGAAAGTCAGCCAAGTGCAGGTGTTCTTGCAGCCCTGTAACGGGAAAAACCGCAAGGTGGAATTCTCCCTTCCCCCTGCACAACTTTTAAAGATACAAAATACTTCTTGGAGGCTGCCCTATCTCTGACAGTGGAGGTAGAACATAACCGTTGTGGCTAGCTGTCTTTGATAGCTTTATCTCCCATGAATTTGTCTAATTCTTTTTTAAAGCCATTCAAGTTGGTGCCTCACTACTTCTTGTGGAAGCAGAAGGAGAAGGGATAAATTTTGATTTTGGTGGATTCCGTTGGATATGTGCATTTTTCTGTTTACCTGTGTTATGTCTCTTACGTTCTACCTCTGACAGTTCAATCATGCATATGTGTCTACTCAGAAGTAAGCCCCAATGAGTTCAATGGGACTTACTCCCAGGTAATTACAGAATTAAGTTACCTCTAAGTTATACTGTTGACAAAAAAATTACAAAGGTAACTAGTGAAGTACTAACATTTGCATTTTTCTTTGATGATCGGGAGTTGCCATGTTGATCAAAATGTGTTTTAGTTGAAAGGGATGGGGCCAAGAGGGAGGAGTGTAGTTTGAGGAGGAAAGGACAGGGCCAAGAGCCCACCAATGGCCTGTGCTCCAGGCCTCCCAGAAACCTAGAGCCAGCCCTGAATCTGTCAGTTTTTAGTTACTTATTTTTCCAATCTTAAATTTCCACATCAGTTTGCAAATTGTTTTTTTTAAAAGTCCTTGCAAAAGTTCTTCACTCTTTAGTGTGAATTTCTCCTAATATACATGTTTTTGCATGTAATGTTGCCTAATATACACATTTTTGCAAGGCGATTTTTTATAATTCAATACATTTTTGTATGTTGTTTTCACTAATATATGCCTGTTTGTACACATTACTTAGCTGGAGAATTGCACTGCAAAATTTGGAAATGAGACTAGGGCAGAATTGTGTGTAATCTGCAAAAGAAACCCTATGCCATGAGTAGCCATACTTTAAGGCCTGTCTTACTTATGAAAATTAAGCAAATTTGCACAATGTTTCTTATTTTATATAATTTAACCTGCACTGTATTTTTATACTATTTTGCAGAATTTATTCTGGGTTTTGCTAATCATAGGGAGGAGAAAGGAGCTATATAGTACACAAAAGCCCTACTCTGGCCACTAGCTACTCCCTCTGACTCCTGAAATTTCAGCAGGCATTGCCCACACAATTTCAAGCATATCTTTCTATCCATAAGAAAAGAAAGGAAAGTTGAAATGGTCAGGATTCTGCATCTAGCGCTTCCCTTTGCAAATGTTCTGCACTTGTACAGAACTGCAGCATACACACAGCCATATGCAAAGGTCTGGTAACACATAAATCTGAGCGTGTGGTTGCCATAGACAAAGCCTGCCTTTGTTGGTTTCCAGGCCTTGATGAGTTGGTCATGTGGTTCTGCCAGCTTTGGGCACACTGCCACAGGCATCTCTTTTTGAGTGTTTATGGTAGTGTGCCAAAAGCTGAATCCCACACTTCACAACAAATATGCGTGATCAGCTTGCCATGGGCCAGGAGCCAGCCCAAGACAGGCATTCCAAGCACTTTTCCTATAGCTGTCATGTACACACAATAATAATGGGAACTGGTCTAATCTCTTTGAGGTCACATTCATCCAAATGTGAATTGTTCACGTATTATATAAGGTGCTGGCTGACAGTACCAGTGGTAGAATTCGGGCATACATTTCCTCTGGAGAATGCAGGCTACACTTAGGCAAACCTTTCAGATGCAAGCTGCTGAAATTTCACAAGCTTGCATCACACTTGCAATGTTAGCCCTTCCACGTCAAGAGTGTGCATTCGGTTTCACTGGAGGATGCATGTCAAGATGTAGCCTTGCTTAGTATATCTTTTTTCATAATTTGATAAACAAAAGCATTTCCTGAATGGCGTATCTACCTCCACCGGTGGGGCTGTTGTTCCTGTTTTCTGCAGAATAGTTTAGTTCTCTGTATTTAATTGTTATACGCGTGGATGCGACTCTTTCATGGCAGGAGATCCCCAATTATATCTGGTCTTGGTAGCCCGCTGAAATTTCTGCTACCTACTGACTCTGCCCCTTCTGCAAGGATGGGGGTCTTGAGTTTTGAAGGCATGCTAAGGATGAGTTTCCTTCCTACCCATTCATGGTGTGATCAAAATGCTTTTCTCACAATGCACATAGGACTATAGATCTAATCCAAATCTATAGCATCTCTTTTCAAAAGCAGTACAGACAGTGTCCTCAAAGGAACACAACAAAGCAGTTGGACTGGGTAATCTATTTCTCGCAAGATCCTTCTCAGTAATTGCTTTCCATCCAGAAGTCCTGAAGGCACTTAAACAACTTTCAGGGAAATTAATTAAACTGCCTGCTTTGCTATTTATCAAATAGCCAGCTCTTTGTATTTTACTTCAGCTTATTTCAAATGACTGTACAGAGGCCCCTTTACACATACATCTCTTGTCAAAGGCGCAAGTCAGTTTAATTGCTTTGGAGGGGGAACATATTCTCTGACCTTGCATGAGACTTTGGATTTTAGATTATTGATCTGCATCCAACACCTCGTCAACGGGATGTATCAAAGGGTATTCCCTCTAGTTAGAGAAAGCAGAGGGCATGAACTGACAAGCCATATGTTTTTATTGGAAGCTGTTTGTGTTGAATAGAAGGATGACTTCTTTTAACATCCTGGCACTGTCTGAATGTTAATGTTCCTGCAATGCTACTTCCATAGAGAGAGATTTCTCTGTATATTTACTCAGCTTTGTTGTCGATGTGCTCTAATATCTTGGGGGGGGGTGTACACAGAGCTTAATTCCTGGCCAAGCAAGTTGGAGACAATGTGAATGATAACACTGAGATCAAAGATGAAGACAGACATAACATTTAATAGTGTTTACAGTGGGTTCTTCATCCATGGTGTGATATAGGGTTCACAGCTTGCCTTACACTTGTATGTACCAGGAAAGTGAGTACTGGTTCAGCTGTCAGTCCCTTATGCTCCAGGCAGGTTGTACCATTAAAAAAGAAGAAAAAAGTAAACTGGCATATGTACATTTATATATGCATATGTTCATCCGAACGTTTCTGGGATTTGGGGACACGATGTGTCGGTGATGTTGTGTGTGCTAGCCAATATGTAGGCTCCACAGCATTATTATTACTCGTTCTTCAAACCAAATCACCCTGAACTAGTTTTTTAGAGCTTGCCCTAGATTAATGGGAGAGCCAGTGTGGTGTAGTGGTTAAGGTGTTGAACTACGACCTGGGAGACCAGGGTTCAAATCCCCATATAGCTATGAAGCTCACTGGGTGACCTTGGGCCAGTCACTGCATCTCAGCCTCCTGAAAACCCTATTCATTGGGTCACCATAAGTCGGAATTGACTTGAAGGCAGTACATGAGAAGGGCACTGGATAGAGGGGAATTTACCCTCCTTGTTCTCTTGGATCTCTGAGCAGCCTTTGACGCTGTTGACCACGGTATCTTGTTAGATCGCCTAGAGAGTTTAGGTATTGGAGGCACTGTTTTACGGTGGTTCCGTTCCTTTCTCTCGGGGAGATGCCAGAGGGTGGTGCTGGGAGAGGAGTTCTCTGAGCCCTGGCCTCTCGCTTGTGGGGTGCCACAGGGCTCCATCCTCTCCCCGATGTTATTCAACGTCTATATAAGGCTGCTGGGAGACATTATTAGGAGATCTGGTATGCAATTCCACCAATATGCAGACGACATGCAGATTTTCCTCTCATTTAAGTCTTCCCCACTGGAGGCAATAGAAATGTTATCTAAATGTCTGGAGTCAGTGAGGGACTGGATGAGCAGGAATAAGCTTAGGCTGAATCCTGATAAAACCGAGCTACTGCTGGTGGGTGATAAAGACAGGTTGGGGATCACTGATCTGGTGCTCAATGGGGTACAACTGCCCCTGAGAGACCAGGTCCAGAGTTTGGGGGTCATCTATGTTATCTATGGAAGCGCAGGTGGTGGCCGTTACTCGGGCGGCGCTTTATCAACTTCACCTCATACGTAGGATACGCCCTTACCTTCCGAGCCGCCTACTCCTTTCTGTAGTTCATGCCTTGGTTCTGTCTCGGTTGGATTATTGTAATGCTTTATATGTGGGTCTTCCCTGGAAAATGGTCTGTAAGCTGCAGCTGGTGCAGAATGCGGTGGCTCGCCTGATTAAAGGCAGCTGCCGCCGAGCGCATATTACCCCAGTCCTCAAGGAGCTGCACTCGTTACCGGTGGCTGCTCAGGCGAAATTTAAGGTCCTGGCTTTAACCTTTAAGGCCCTATTTGAAGCTGGCCCACTCTACCTAAAGGGACGCTCTCACCAAGGGCGCTGGCTAACAAGGTCGTCCACGAATGGTCTACTCCTCATTCCCCCCATAAAAGCAGCTAGATTGGTGAGGACCAGGTCAAGAGCTTTCTCAGTCGTAGCCCCCTCACTTTGGAACTCCTTGCCAACTGACCTCCGCCAGGCCCACTCCCTGCTGTGTTTTTGACAGGCCTTGAAGACCTGGCTCTTTAACCAGGTATGGGAGGGGGGTTAGGCTGTCAGACTGCAATTTTAGGGGTTTTAAACTTTTTAATCTTTTAATGTTTTCTGTCTATGTTTTTATATGGATTGTATTTGTGTTTTTGTTGTACGTCGCCCAGAGTGGCAGACTAATCTCTGCCAGATGGGCGTCTAACAAATCTAATAAATAATAAAATAATAATAATAATTTACATTTTACCTAGATAGACAAATAGTTGCTTTGCACTGAACATGGTGAGGGTTCATTTAAAGCAATCCTTGTCGCTTTTAAAATGTTACGTGTGTCTTCATCCTGATTCATAGTCAGTTGAGCAAGCCAAGCTTTGCCAGATGTGAGTTACGAATATTTAATAACACATCATCTTGGATGTTCTGACATTTCTAGTTGACAAATCTGGAGGGGGTTTTGTTGGCTGGTGTCTCTGATGTAAGTAGCTATCCCTTTCTTAGATGTCACCATGTTGTACACACACATACTGGTTTCAGTAACTTTGTATTGGATAATAGATGCTTTCATAATATTTGCTTGCAATATTAATGCTCTCTGCCATATAGTAGTGAAGCTTCATTTTCATACTTCACCTTCCCTCCTTATGTATAATTGACTTCTGTCAAGTAGTCGCTGCCACTGAGGTCCTAAGAGATGACTTAATCTCATCTAAGGACCACTGCCCCCTGTTACAATTATTGTTGATGAAAATGTACCCTCTAATCACTTCCTTAATGAAAATCCTAACATGGACTGTATTGGGCAGGCACCAAACTAAACATTGCCCATTAGCTTTATATGATAGCCTAACTGGTGTTTGGCAGTCTCTCTCACCCCCTATCCCTTCCACATTTTTGCAACCCCATGCACAAGGCAAAATCAGGAGGCTTTTTCATGTGTGTGTGTGTGTGAAATTAATCCCTGGTGGGCCATCCTACATGCATTGTGCTGTCCTCAATTTAGAGACTCACTCCATTCTTGATATTGTTTACTTGATTCAAGGATATCCCTAAAAAACTGAAATATTTAACACTGATCCTGTTCACAGCAAAAAATTGTGCGGGGAAGGCCATAAGTTCTGTCTATATGGGTATGGAGTTGTCAGAAATAGACAAATTGATGGATTTAGTTCATAGGAGAAATGGCAGGTTTCCAAATATTATGTTTGCAGAAAGATGGAAATGCTTTATTATAATTATTGGGATGTAAATTGTGGGAATGTAAAGCTTGAAAGGAATTTATTTCTGTAATCAATGAACTATTTTGACTACTACTACTACTACTGCCTTCAAGTCGATTCCCTATGAATAGGGTTTTCATGAGGCTGAGAGGCAGTTACTACTACTACTGCTACTACTACTACTAATGCTAATAATACTAACACGACTACTACTACTACTACTACTACTACTACTACTAGGATTATCTAGAACAGTGTTTCTCAAACAGGGTACTTGACCTGATTCATTTGGGCCTCAGTACCACAGCCTGCCCAGTGCCTTCTCATTTGCCTGACTGACCCCCTAGCCATGCCATAGCCTCAGGGCCGGTTCTACAGGGCACCCAGGTGGGGCACTGGCCCGAGGGCCCTGGAGCTACAGGAGCCCCTGAGCTCCGCGATCCGTGGCACCATCCGCCTGCCCGCCATTCCTTTGCTTCACCTACCTGTCTCCTGTCTTTTACCATTGCCCTTAATGAAGATGGCAGCCGCGGTTTCCCTAAGGTACTGAAGCCGCAGCCCCCATCTTAGTTGATGGCAGAGATGCGCACCCGTAGCACGCACACGTGCCATCAACAAAGATGGTGGCGGAGGCTTCATCCCCTTAGGGAAACTGCGGCCACCATCTTCATTAAGGGCAATGGTAAAAGACAGGAGACAGGTAGGTGGGGGCGCGGGGGGGGCTGTGCACGAGCTGTGCACACTCATGCGCACATGCCCACACCCAGGGCAAGCTGATGACCAAGGGCCCCGGCATTCCTGGAGCCGGCCCTGCATAGCCTTTTGGTTGGACTGATGCCAGCACCAGCCAGTCTTTGCATGCTGAGGAAATGTGTCTGGGGAGACAGAGAACTTCAGGGCGGGAGAAGGAGGGCCTCTCTCCTTTGAGACGAAAGGCTAGAGGAGGTGTTGAAGGAAATTAGAGAGATTAAAAGGTTAATATTTATTATTATTATATAATAAATGATCATAAACTGGGAAAAGAAAGGAAGGGAATAAGAGAGGAAAGTTATTATAGGAAGAAGTGAATGATAAAGGACCAGGGAGGAGGGATAAAAGAAACTGGCGAAGTGGGTATGGGGGTGGGTGGGAATAAAGTACAAGCTGAGTATAAAAGGAGAATGGAAGAAGAAATTACAGGAGATGGGTAAAAAATACGTGGAGAGGCATGGGGTGGATGGGAAGGGGAAAAGAAAAAAGAAAAAGCCTTCTTTACTTAAATCCTCTGGATCAGCAAATTGTGCCTAAAATGGGGAGATTGAGTCACAATACCTCCAGAGCAAATGTCTGTACTTGACTTGAGGAAAACTGAGCTAGGGAACTCCTTGCCAAAAGGAAAATGGCGTGGCAAAGAATTTTGCAATTTCCAAAGATTAGATATCAGTAGAAAAAGATGTCAGCAGTTGCCAGTTGATTATGTCAAGCTCTGCCTCCATCTGCTATCATTTTGTGATGGGTTTTGCTCCTGCACCACCATTTTGTGACTTGTGGCCCTCTGTAATTTTCAGACATCTCAAATAGGCTCTGGTGGTGGAAAGTCTGGGTTCCTGATCTAGACTAATTAGAGAAGGCTCATGAAAGAATAAGAGAGATGGCAACTAGTTTAGCATCAATGCAGGATGTCTGAGGTGATGAAGAAGAACTGAGAGGTATTTGCCCTGGAGAGGATGAGATTCAAAGAGGAGAACTTCAAATGCTGCCATGAAGAATTTGCAGTACAGCTGTCCGCTGATGGCATGACAGGAAAAGTGCAACTAGGTTTAAGATCATTGCATTTGATCCTGTAGGTATGAGTGGCAGTGACCGCACACATGCAATAGCATACCCCACTTGGCCTGAGCACTTCTGCAGAGGAGGCAGGATTGTACATCACTGGTCCTGCCTCTGATATCCCCACCCCTCATTGGCCCTGCCCTACCAATGTCCACATATTGAGTGGGAAGTCTGAAAAGGGATGCCTAATTGGGAGATGCACACCCTTTTCAAATGTCCTATTCAGCACATGAATGTTGACTGTTGGTGTGCAGGAACATTGGGGGCAGGAACAGTGAGGCACAGTCCTGCCCTCTGTGTTTAGTGTACAAGTGGAGGCTATGTACGCACCATACCTTTAAAGCACATGACTTCCCCCAAAGAATCCTGGAAACTAGTTTGTAACGGGTGCTGGGAACTGTAACTCTGTAGGGGGGGAAGTACAGTTCCCAGAATTCTTTGGGGGAGGCCATTTGCTTTAAATGGATGGTGTGTACACAGCCAGAGTGGTGTGTCCACATCCTGTCCTAGGCAAAGTCTCGCTGTGCAATGTTTCCATTCTGGGTCCTTTGTAAAGGTTTCTGTTGTTGAGTTTGGTGGCTGAAATGCCCTTCAGGTCTTTGCAGGTTGGTCATCTCCCTCCCTGTCCGTGCTGCTCCAAGCCTTGCTTTGCTACACCTGACTTGGGAGGGATTGTCATAGCAACCAGGCACAGCTGCACCCCGCCTGGCTTGCTTACAGGCAGCCTGCCTTTCAAGCTCTATTTCAGGGCAATGCTGCTGTGTTTTCTGGTCTGTTGCCGCCTTAGCCCTGGCTTGGCTTTTGATACTGATTTCTGTCGCTCTCTCTAGTTAGACAGACCAGCTTGCTTTATGGCACGGCTGGGGAACTTGCAGTCCTCTGAATTGTGAGGCGAATGCTGATCTCCACTGAGGGAAGGAACAGTGGCTATGGCTGGGGAGAGGATGCGTCCTGGGGTGATTTCTGAGGGCTAGATAGAGAGGCTTGGAGGGCCACATCCCTGCCTTAGGCAACTGAGCCTAAGTCTATTCCAACTGGTTTTGGGGGAAGATATTATAGGATAGCCCCCCCCCCCCCCGTATACCATCCTGAACCCTTTGGTGAAATAGAGATGTAATAAATAAATAATAAAGTGAGAAATTAAAGGAGTTTGCACTCCGTAGGCCAATTTGAACATCACTGGCCGAATTAATCATCATAATCATCTTTAACATTGACATACTTGTTTTAAATTTTCAAAGCACATGCTGATCCCATTAATCTTGTGCTGTTGTTCCAGTTCTTTTCATAACATCACCAGGAAGCTTGCAACAGAAATCAATCCAGTCTAGACTCTTTATTCCTCAAGTACCAGGAAAGCTTATTCTCCTAAGTACTGCTGGCTTGAAAGGACTGTGGCATGTTGGATAAAAATAATGTGTGTGAGAGGGGAGAGCAGGGAATCGTTTAGTATACAGATTCATCTTCAGTTGTTTCCAAAATATTTATATTGATACTGATCTAGCTGTCTCTGAAGAAATACAGTCTCATTCTGTCCTGAGTAGTCCAGAAAGACCTTTTGATTAGCAAACTCATCAAATGCGGACTACATGGAAATACTGTCAGGGAATTCACAACTGGTTGGAAAATGCATATATTAGTGAAAATAACATACAAATGCATTTTCTTAGGGGAAATTGATTGCAAAAGTGTGTACATTAGTAAAAACTGCCTCAAAAATGTTTTATTAGGAGAAATTTGCACTAAAATACTGAGGAATCTTCATGAGGATTTCTTTTTTTAAAAAAAAATCAAGTTTCTGAGGAACTACGGAGAACTGCATTTGAGATTGGAAAAATGAGAAATTTAAGATTAAGTGAAATCAACAGATTGGTCCATCTCTATGTGCGATCCACAAATAACATATGGACAGGCATGTGGTTAAACAGCAAAATGTTTCAGTACTTAAAGAGCCTCCTGCATTCTCTTATGACAGAGTAGGGCAAGCATAAACTCACAAAGATCCAAGCATTAACTTCTATACATAATTCATTTTGTGTTTTTTGATGTTACAGGGGAAACTATTAGTCACCCAGCAGCAGGCTTGTAATAAGTACTTATCTTGCAGGCCACCTTCTGTAAACTGGACAGACTATTGATACATGTAACCCAAAGCTGTCTGCACGGACTGTACTGAGATCCTTTTTACTCAAAATGATTGAATGTGGTACCTTGTGCATGCAAAGCATGTCCCTGGCTGCTCAGTTGGAAGACTCTTCCCTCCCCCCCCCCAGTTTACATGCCACACATGACTTAAAAAAAATATGTGTGCAGGCAGTCTTTTTTGTCGGCTAGCAACCTTTGAGGGCTTATTTGCAAGGCTGATTTAAAGCAAAATTATTATTTTTATTATTAATAATAATATTATTATCTGGACTTATAATGATTAGCACTGGCATAGAGCTTTAGAGAATTCAGATTCCTTTGTATACTTATCTCATTTAATCTTTCAATGACATTGTAAGATAAATTAGTATTATTACAATGAGGCTGAGATGTTATTTCTGGCCAACTAAGAGATTCTTGGCTAAGGTGACATTTGAACTGAGGATTTCCCAAATCATAGCTTATAGTCTTAGCCACTCCACCATATCAGCTTTCATCAGGACCCAAAAGAGGTGCATATAAATAATTTAGAGGATCCCCTGTGTTACAGAGTCCCAACCCGCCTCAACCAGAAGTTGCGCATTTAGTGTTGCTGGTCCCATGCTGTGGAACACTCTTCCAACAAAAAATTCACAGGCATCCTTGCTTTTGACTTTCAGGCACCTCTAGAAGACTTTAGTGCCAGCAGGCCTATGCAGCTGTTTAAAATGATTTGTGTTTGTTATTGTGAGTCTCAAAAAGCACTCAGTTTTTTATTATTATTTTTGACACTTGTCATGAACGTGTTTGCCTTGCTTTGATGCTGTTCGGTGCCCATTTGTTCCCCTTTCTGTTGCTGCTCCTCCTTATATCTGTTTTATGTTTTCCTCTTTGTCATCCCTGTCCTCTGACCCAGTGTCATGTAATCTGATTGGCTGTGGTAAACCATGAGATTTTGTTGATCACATCAGGATGCTGTGCCTAATGTAGTAACATCATGTGGGTGACCACAGCCAATCAGATTCAGTGGCAGTGAGGACAAATGTGGAAGGGGAGAGTGAGGGCACTGTGGAGAAGAAAAATGTCCCAGAGCAGGTGTGGGGAACCTTTTGTCCTCCAGATGTTGCTGAACTACAACTCCCATCATCCCTGGCTATTGACCGTGCTTGCTATGGCTGATGGGAGTTGTAGTTCAGCAACTCGTGAAGGGCCAAAGATTTCTCAACCCTGTCCTAGAAGAACAGCAGCTGCCAGAGAATTGATAGAACAGCATTGAAACAACATGAATATTTGGTGAAATGTATAATTTATTTGGTTAAGTCATGCTGAATATGCTGATTTCAAAGTGAATAGCAAAATTAGAGAATATTTAGTACAATTCTCTTTAAACTCTACAATAATGTCTCTATTTGGTTAAAAAGTAGCTTTTATTAAAGACTTCTTTTAACTTAATGAGGAACACACCATACTGAGAGAGGCCCTTGGCTTTACAGCCTGCCTAAAAGATTAAAAGAAACTCTGCAAATAAATAACAAGACAAAGAGATGTGTCCATCCTGATTCCTTGTTGAATTTCAAAGGATGCATTTTTCCTTTTGATGTCTTCCCTTTCATGCTGTGAATGCAGCTGTCCTTCATGATAGCTTCCCCCCCTTTAACATAATGTTGTCTGTTTTACCATTGCACTGTATTTGTGAAGCTCACGCCCCTTTGCAAGTAAAATTGTCAGCCACTTCAGGAAGGTGAAAATTTGACCCATTGTGTGTTTCTGAGAATATATTTCGGGGTTAGGGGCAGGGGAGAAAAGGTCATCAGTTGTCATCATTTTTGCTCATACAGTGTAGAATGTATTATTCCCTGCCAAAGGAACTGTCCTTGGTCAACTGAAAATGAACAGCTTCATAATTGATTTACATGGAAGTAACCATTCCAGTGGCTGAAAAAATGGACTGTGTTTAGTTTCAGTTCTCCAGGAGTTGTTTAGTGTTCTGGCTTCATCCTGTAAGGGAGGTCCATGAACAAAAGCATCTTCTGCTTGTGGATTCTTTGCTTCATCAGAACTGTGTCCCCTCCCTGTATATGAAGCAGTTATGTCTCCGCTTTGCAGGGTTCACTTGGATGTGAGGCATCTAATGCACAGCCCTCATGTGAATTCTTAAGGTGTAAGGGCATGTGTTTCTATTCAGTTTGTGTTTGTATCCAGTAATACAGTTAGGGACATGAATACTCCACTAGTGTTTTGGGCTACGTACATGATGTTGTACCTGATTGGATAATAATACTTAGCATTTCTATTGCCTCTGGCATTTTCAAGGGGTTTCATAAGCATTATGGTAAACTCCAGAGTCTAGAACAAGCCTTATAAGGTAAATAACTATTCTTATCCTGCCATTTCAGATGGAAGGCCAAGGCCATCCTGTGAGTAAATGGCAGAGATTTGAATCAGGGACTTACCAGGAGTTCCCAGTGTAGTCTCTTGGCCACTACGCTATGTTAGTATTAGATCTGGGTCATATTTATTAACCTAGAAAATATTCAGGAGATGCCTTGAATTTGTACTCCAGCAGCCATCAGTTAGGAGGTGTATTGTATTTCTGTCAGCTCTGATTCAGATGGGAACATGCCGTATTTGGGAGATTTGTTACTCCCTACCACAGAATGCTAAAATTGCCTTTGAACCTCTCCTAACCTAACCATCAACACCCCTTGTGCTTAGTTTTTTTACATGCTTCATGAGAAACTCTTGAGACAAGGCAGTTGTGTGCCTAACAGTTGCCTTTGCTTTTTCTGGTTTGGCTGCACCCATCCATATATTACAGGAGTACCCCGCATTAACGTACGCAATGGGTCCAGAGTGAGTATGTAAACCGAAAATGTACTTAAAGTGAAGCACTACCTTTTTTCACTTATCGATGCATGTACTGCACTGCAATCGTCATATACGGGCATAACTGATGTAAATAACTGATGTAAATAACTGATGGCAGTGAAAACAGTACGTACTGTACACAAGTTTGTAGTTGGAAACTGATCGGGCGGTGGCATCATGCCGTTAAGTATCCGTTCTTGTGAAGCAAGCGTACATAAACAGGGGAATGGTGCTACTGTAAATATGTCCGTACTCTCGAGTGTCCATAAAGTGAAGGTCCATATAGCGGGGTATTCCTGTAAAATACTCAAGTGACTTTTACAAGGCAGTCTGGAGATCTTGTTGCTACATATTGATGACTGGGAATTGGGGTCTGGCCTGCAGGGCCTCTAGCAAGTCAGAGTTGATGCAACAACAGAGAACGGTTAATGCAAGCAGTCTACTCACACTGCCTTTTGGGGGTGCAGAGATACCCACTCACAAAAGCAGCTGCTGTGACTTCCATAAATGTTACCATCAGACACTAATGTGTGTAGATGGTTAGATGCTCACACAGTTTGTGGAGGCTCAGCAGCTTGCCTTACCTCCTTCTTGTTGTGAGACTGAAATGCTGCTCTGAATTCCTTGGAGGAAAGACAGGCAATAACAAATAAGATAGTCTTTTGGAATTTGAAATAATTGTCTTTCTTCTGTATGTATAAATGTTATGATTTTTTTCCAGGCCCTGCCACAAAGAATCTGTCATATTCCCTTTGCAGTTTTCATAAAAACAGAACCTGTTCTTTTTTTCAATGGGCAAGAAAAGCATTTTTTCTTTGAGGTCAATTTTCACATCTTTATGGTCTTTTCATTCTAACCCACATAATTTATTCATCTTGCTTTCTGTCGGCCATTCACATCCTACCTAGTCTTATCCAAAAATTGGAAACTGATGAAAGCAAATAAGATTTTCCTTGACAAAAAAGGAAAAAAAGCATATTAAGCGCTTTTCCAATTGCATCTGTGGTGCATTGGGCAGCCTCTGATGCTGAGAGAAATCCCTGAGGTTTGTTTGTTTTGTCAGAAATTTAACCAGAAAGCTCTTTTCTTTTTTTTGTAGCTAGCTACAACTCAAATGTGTTCAAGTAAGCTCCCATGCTCATGAAATATATTAAGTTGACAGCAAGGACAGAGATTTAACTCCCCTTACTTTAGAATGCAAGCTAGTCCCTGGCATCTCATTCCCCCTCCCCCCAGGAGAATGGCATTTAAAATCTCTTTTTAAATTTCTGTGTAACCTTTGTACAGTGGGCCCAGTTTTCATTGGAACGTAGGGATATTTGGGCGCATAAAGGATTGCATTTATTTATTTCACATACTTATATTTCGCCTTTTTTACCACATGAATTCAAGGTGGCTTACATGAAAGCCCATCATATAGTAGATAACATAAACTCAGAAGAAAATCAAGCAACATCAAATCATGGAAGTGAACATCATTAAAATAACAAAGCCAAGGGAACACTCAGGCTGTAATTTTATACACAGTTACAGTACCTGGGAGTAAGCAGACTCAGTGGGATGTGTTTTTAAGTAGATAGGCATAGGCTGGTACTATGAAAAGCTTTCTGAAACAGATATATCTTTGCCAGATGTCTAAGAGAATAATGTGTCAGTGTTCCGAGTTGACCCAATTGGGGGGTCCAACCTAATTTTTATTCTTGAGGTGATTGTAGAAACATGATTTTAAAAATTCCTGCTCCTGCTGGGAGGAAGGGCAGGATATAAATAAATAAATGGAAGGAATGCCCTAAAAAAGGTTCCTCTGCTGCAGACTTCTCCAACTTGATGCCCTCCAGATGTTTGGCTTCCAGCTTCCATAATCCCTGACCATCCTGTCTCAGGCTCCAGGGAGTTGGGGTCCAAATCATCCAGAGGACACCAGGTTGAGGAAGGGTGGTCTAGAGCCCTGGTCAGAAACTGGTTTTACTGGTGGCTCGCAGTGAATAGAAATTAGCACATGGTGGGCCTACAACAACCCCTTCCCCTCCTCTACCTTTTTTTTTTTTTTACCAAATTCATCACAGTAAGTTCCATGGCATCTGCCACTCTGCTCTCTTCCATCCAGAGTGGCTACTGTGAAGCAGGATACTGCCCTTCAGGGGGGTGGATTTAGTCTAGGGGTGCCCGTTTTTCATTCTATATCACCGGTCATTATCACTGGGTTAAATGTTTATTTTTTAAGATAAGGCCAAAAGACGGGAAAAGATGGGTATATAAATGGATCTTGTGTTACAGGTTGCATAAAAGTGGGTTTCATATCTGGAAAGGTGGAAGACCGGCATTCTACACCAACAGGATTTTTTTTTATAATTTATCAATTATAGGGCTGGGACATATAAAGTCATCGTAACAGTGTTACAGTGTATTTTAAGCAGAATGTTCCCCACTCCTCAGACCGAGTGATTTCAGATTGCCCCCATTGTTCTGGGATTATAGGCAGGTTACCAACCAAGCTTGAGGGTATGTCTTTCCATAAGTTGTGAACCCCATCAAATCTCTCTCTCCCCCTGCAGAAATGAATCACTGGTTAACTAGGTTTCTGAATGTGGAGGTCCTCTAGGATTGTGTACCAGGAATAAAGAAAGCTTCCTTAGACTCTGGGGATGTTATTTATTATACAGCCACAAGAGTGGCTGTATACTATAGCTCAGTGGTTCCCAACCTGGGGGACTGGACCTCTAGGGGGCCCGCGAAGTAATCCAGAGGGGGCCGTGAACAGTAAAGCAACGAATTATTTATTAATGTTTTTAAAAAAGTCTTCACTCCCTCAACACTGTCTGCTTTCCACTGCCGCTGCAGATGACACCTCCCCCTTGCTCCAAACGAGAGGAGAGGCCTTTTGCTGAAGTACACTAAGGGCGCACTAAGGGCAGGCATCTGCCTATAAAATACATGGCAGATGCCAAAGGAGGCTGAGGGTGAGGCTACCAGAAAGAAGAGGGGATTACTATCACTGATTCCTGTCTCCTTGCACTGCTGCTACTGACAACACCCTTACTTAGAATGAGAGGAGAGGGCTTTTTGTGAAGCAAAAAGAAGCAAGGCTGCAAATAAAGGCTGCTTTCCCCCTTCCTTCCTGGCAGCCAGCCTCCCTCCCTGGGGGGTGTAGAGTGCAGCACCAATTTACCAGTATAACCAGTAGAGTCCAGTAGCATTTTAGCTTCTGTATCAGTGCCAGTCGCCGACCGAAATAATAGACCATCAGCCAAGTCTTTAAGAAAACAAAACTTTACTGTTTTCACACCGTGCTCCATCTCTTGCTTACCAACCAACTCTATAATGCTTTCCTATTACCCCCACACCTCTGTGTGCTCTTGGAAGCCTTTTTATTGCTGCTTCACTTATCAGTTACAGCTGCAGCCTGACCTTGGGCGTTTCTGCCAAGTGCTGTCAATTACCGGCTTCACTGTGTCTTTAACTCCTAACAGTCTTGTCTGGAACTGGCTGTGTTGCCCACCTAAGCCTGACAGGGGGTGGGGGTCAGCTTATAAAGGGGGTCCCATGCTCATAAAGGTTGGGAACCACTGCTATAGCTAACATGAGTTTTTCACATTCTGCAATGTTAAATTGAAAATATCACCATGCCATTCTGCTGCTTCCCATAAGAACATTTCAAAACAAAACCTTGCAAAACTTACAGTCCTGAACTAAGAAACACTTGCTTAACAACCCTCTTAAGTTTCCATGACAATACACAAAACACTCAGAATCGAGAGTTCAAAGTGTAAAACAAGAGGGGGGAAATCCAGACCCCTGACTTTTTTTCTGTCAGTGATCTCATAATCTGTTGAAATTAATTAAAAATAAATTAAAAATCATCCATGTTCACAGAGTACCTGTAATCCTATTACTGACCTTGCCCCATACTCTGACCTTCATCTTCTGCAGTTTAAAAGTAAAAAAAATGCATGGCTGATTTTTAATTCATTTAAAAAAATTAACATTAAAGTCTAGTATAGTGTCGGGCATGCTCAGTATGAACCATCAGTGTTCTAAAACAGTGTTCACAGCCAAACAGCTGTGAGTCTGGCTTTTAGAACACTTCTTACTGAGCATGCCAAATGCTGAAACGCACATGTTACCAGATTCTTCCAAGCTACACAGGAAGTAGATTGGACTGTGAAAGACCAACCCCAATTGTGTTTGCATTTTTACAAATTTGTAAGGCAGTAAATATCTCAGAGAGGAAGTCAGGTCTTCTGCTCTCCTAGTGCATTAACTAACATTTCCCCAACAAAACCAATGTCACCTTACAATAATTGATTTTGAGTTTCAGTGTTTTAAAATAAAATATCATACAGAACGAAATTACAATGTACCATTTGTAATTCAGTAATATGAGAGCATTGGTCAGAGGTCTGAGTACTTTCTCAAGGCTCTGTATATGGGGTGAGATAATATTTTGGTATCTTGGTTTGGGGAAGGCCCATAGCTCAGTGGCAGACCATCTGCTTTGCATGCAGAAGGTCCCCGGTTCTATTCCCAGCATCTCTAGGTAGGATTGGGAATGTTCTCTGCCGGAAACAATGGAGGGCCGCCATCAGTCAGCATGGACAGTACTGAGTAGATGAACCAATGGTCTGACTCAGTATAAGGCAGCTTCCTATGTTCCTAATAGGGCTTTGTACGCTAGTAAATTAAGATGGTAAGACTTTTCTTTTTTTAGGATGTTGCAACTGTCATCAACCTTGATATGTGCCCAGGCCAAGTGCAGATGCCACATCCCTTTCTCATTGTGCCACTGTCTCTGGGGGTTGACTGGCAGTCCCCAAACTTGGGTCTCAAAGTCTGCATGTGATGAGGCTACTGCCCAATAGAAGAGTATTCAAAATGTTTAATACACACGCGCACACACGCACGCACACCCCCCCCATAAGCAATAATAATCCAGAAAAGGTTTTGTCACTTGATTGAACTGGCCCTAATTCTCATGCCACATTACCGATGTAAGCTCTTCCTTACAGAACATGCCAGCCGCATTTTGCACATTTGGCTGTGGACCAGAAGAAAAAAACTCTTGGTGTATCACTTTCTGTGTAGCTGTCCACAGTCACTAGATGTTGTGTCCATCCTAGCATGGACAAATACTGCAAGTGAGCATATTAACCAACGGCAGCTGAATTGCTTCTTCCTTCTGAGATCTGTGCACTTCTGATGAAGGTTGGAAGGAACAATCTCAGCAGTTTTTTCACCCCTGTTCATCTCTTTCCGTGTCATATTTCCCTTTATCTCTGAATGCCTGCACTTTGACCTTTCTTCTGTCGAAAGCCTCATGAGGTTTAGCCTTATGAATGTTATTTTGTGCTGACAGCCAGGTTCAACCTTCTACAAGGGGAAATGCATTCAGAGAAGCAGTGAAGAGCATTACCCCCCCTCCCCCAGCTCACTAGCGCCTACACATCACAAATATCACATCAAGGAGCCAAATATGCTTCATTGCACATAGTGCTGATTTTCTCTTGACCACTGTGTTTTTCAGAAAAATGTCTTTAGCTTGCTGATCAGTTCTCGCCCTTGTTCTCTTCCTATTGCTCATATCTTTCCCCCCCCTTTTCCTCCCCATTTCCCAAACTGCCAACCAGTTTTGTATCTTTCGCCTGGTTCACAAATGTTGGCATGTAGGTTGTAGGTTCAGCAGCAAGAGCCAGAATCACATCAGGGGCACCATTTTGGGAGGGCACGAGGAGGGACTCTCTTCTCTCCCTACCACCCTGTGTTTCAGACAGTGTGTGATTTTTTTGCTCTGGGACACCTATATTTTGGACTATTGAAAATGGAAATGGACTGCCTTCAAGTCAATCCTGACTTATGGCGACCCTATGAATAGAGTTTTCATGGTAAGCGCTATTCACAGGTGGGTTACCATTGCCTTCCTCTGAGTCTGAGAGGCAGTGACTGGCCCAAAGTCACCCAGTGAGCTTCATGGCTGTGTGGGGATTCGAACCCTGGTCTCCCAGGTCGTAGTCCAACATTCTAACCACTACACCACACTGGCTCTGGAGTATTACCAGGCATAAAATAATCACAAATGTCAATGGGCTCCTTTTTTTGTAATGTTACTCTTGAATATATACAAGAACAGAGCTTTGTTCCTTGCTGTGAGTCTTCCCCACTCACCCACTGAAAACATGAGGCCTAATATGAAGTCAGGTTGCCAACATGGTGCCTGCAGGTGCACATGCACCCACAGAGGCCTTCCCTGGTGGCCATAAGTTTCCTTCTACTGCCCCTCCCTCTACCGAAATTAAGCTTGGAAAAACCTTTTGGTTGTAGCCAATTGAATAGGTTCCAGTGATTGGTTCCAGTGTGTGCTTGTGACGCCCAATGACAGTTTCCTCTGTTTGCAAATGTGCCCAAAACCTCCCTACCAAAGGCTGGCAAGTTCTGTGTTAAATGTATCACTTCCAGAAACGTCAGAAATGTTTTTATTTGTTAATCCTACACAGAGGGGATTTTCATTGGCAACTCAGCATGCAGTGAGAGGAAGTTTAAGCCTCTGTTCCCTTGCTGCAATTGCAACAAAAATTGCCGATCTACTTTGTTGTGTAGTGGCCCTCCAGGCTTGCCATACAAGGAACTGCTGAGTCTGCCCAGGGCTGTGGCAGTTTTGCTTCAGTTCTGAGTTGCAGTTTGGAGTATAAGCAGCACCATGCTGTGGGCCTTGTTCTCTTCATATCTTCAGTGATAGTAAAGTTCTTGTTGTTGTATATCCTCTGTGTGGCCTTTCCCTTCAGTATACTTTTTATTGGCAAAGAGGATGGGGTACCATGATACATACAGTGTTTTCTTCATGCATTAGAGGCTGAAAGGGAGAGAACATTTCTCTTTAGACTGGATTAAGACATCAGTTTGGGCCTTGTGGAAATCACTGCAAAGTAGTCCAAGTCAGTGTGTATATTTGTGGAATATGGCCACCCAAGGGCATCTTGAAGAATTTAACCCTGCATGTCCAAGCAAGAGGGAAAGTTATGCAGCCAGGCTGGAGTTTTACTTGGCAGCAAATGGCATTTGTCAGAGAAGAAGCATGCTGTGTTACTCACTGTCTGTGGGTTGGACACGGTTGACCTAACCCAGGCGCTTGTAGCACCAGCAAAACTTGCTAATACATCTTATGAGGATATCCTGAATGTTTTACAAGGGCATTTCTCTCCAAAACTGTCTGAAATAGCACAACTTAATTCTTTCTACAAACAAAATCAGGGCCCAACAGAGAGTGTGTCACTGTATGTTGCTGAACTTAGATGCATGGCAAAACACTGCAGTTTCCCAAACCTTGAGATGCTGCGTGATCGCCTGGTCTGTGGGTTGCATGATGAGGACCTGCAAAAAGTCTGTTTGCAAAAGGACAGTTCACATTCAAGATTGATTTGAAGAAGCTCTGGCTACAGAAGCAGAAACAGCAAGCACTCAAGAAGTGCACTTGGACAGAAACTCACCCTGTTTAGAAACCCAACTGGCTAAAGACTCAAATCAACAACTTCTAGAGATCCACAGGCTGCAGTACAAATGCTGATCAACCAGAATAGGTGCTGCAGGACCTTCAAGATCCAGGCAAGTTTCTTCAGTGAAATGTAAGTGCTGTGGCGGATCCCATGAACGTCGTGCCCGCTGTTTCAGAGGTGCACAGTGTCAGTATTGTCAAAAAGTTAGGCATATTGAGTGAGTATGCCAAGCCAAAGCAGAAGCAGCTGCCCCCAGGAGTGTGGTGGAAGGGTAAACACCATCAAGGACACAAAGCAGTACCACACACACTGTACAGAAGTTTTCCACATATGACAACACAGAGGAGATAATTAACCACATCAAGCCAGGGTTGCAGTACTCTGCCAATGTGAGGAAGGTGAAGATGACAGTCACCATCCAGGGCACTCCATGCACCATGGAAGTTGATTCGGGCTCAGGTTATACTATCATCTCCTTGGAAACCTACCAGCAAATATTTCCTTGTGCGGGCCCACAGATTATCCCTTTCCACTCCTATATATATCTTTATTGTTACGGTCGGTGACCAGCATAAGGGAAAAGGTAAAGGGAAGGAAAACATATAAAACATAAAACTATCGGAGGGGAAAAAAATTATACCAATATATACAAAGGTAGAATACAATAAAAGGGATAGAATAAAATCAAATAAGGTTGTTAAAAACAAACATTATAGAATAAAATTATGTTATGATATTAAATGATATTATAAAATAGAATTGTCAAAGACATAATTATGAGATCCCAGCAAAGGACAGGAGTTACGAGATGGCTAGAGTCAGTTTGTGGCGAATTTTAATCGCTGCAGCACAAAATTTGGCAACACTGCGAGTAGTGTCAGTATTTTGATCAGAGAGGAGTAGAAGGACGTAATATGCATTTGATCGTCCTAAGGTTTCCAATAGGAGTGGTTCAATTAGAGTTCTTCGTAGATCATGATAAAATGTACAGTATAAAAGGACATGACTCCTTTCCACTCCAAACTTACTGATTACCAGGAAAATTGGGTTCCAGTAAAGGGCATCTGTGAATTTGGGGTGCATTACCAAACTTTCCGTGGAACTTTACAGTTATTGGTTGCTCAAGGGCATTGCACCAGTCCCCTTGGCTTAGACTGGTTTGAGCCATTGGGCATTGCTCTCATGGGGGTCCACCAGATTGGTGACTCATTATGAGATAGCATCCTAAATTATTTCAAAGCTGTTTTTGATAAAGGTCTTGGGAAATATAAGGGGCCTCCTGTTTTGTTGTTCTTGGATCCTACTGTGGTCCCCATCCATATGAAACCCCTTTGTGTTCCATTTGCACTGCGAGCAAAGATTGATGCTGAACTTGATCACCTCATAGAGCAAGGCATCTTGGAGCCAGTGACACACCCTACATGGGAGACACCCATTGTGACTCCATTGAAGGCCAATGGCGAAATCTGCATTTGTGGTGATTACAAGTGTACTTATCAATAAAGCCCTGAAAACCTGGCTGTTTCGGCGGGCCTATGGGACTTTTGGGTAATCTCGTTTTATTCTGTAAAGATGTGGGTGGGTTTTGATTATGTAGAGTTGCTGTTCATTTGTATTTATATGTTATTTTATTCTTTTGTACGTCGCCTAGAGTGGCCGTTCATACGGCCAGATAGGCGACTTAGAAATAAAATTTATTATTATTATTATTATTATTATTATGAATCAGCATCCATATCGAATCCCAGTGATGAGTCATCTTTTGGCATCACTTTCACAAGGAATTTTTTTTGTGAAGTTTGACCAGGCCCAGGCCTATCAGCAACTGTCTGTAGATTATGCTACTGCTGATGCTCAGACTATTACCACTCATCATGGAGCATTCAGAGTAAAAAGCCTCCAGTTTGGTGTTTCTGTGGCCCCTGGAATTTTTCAGAGTTTAATGGAGGACATGCTTAAAGGAGTACCAGGTGCCATACCGTATTTGGATGATGTCTTGGTTGCTGGCAACTCCACTGCTGAACTTGCCTCATGGGTGCGGGAGGTACTGCACCGTTTTGCTGTTGCTGGTCTCCGGGTCAAGCATGAGAAACATGTACTTGGTGTTCCCCAAATTGAATTCCTTGGCTACAGTATTGGTGCCGCTGGCATTCGACCTACCCCGGCGAAATTTAAAGCGATTCATGAAGCTTCAGTGCCCTGTAATAAACAGGAACTCCAAGCTTTCTTGGGCCTCTTGAATTTCTATCACGCATTCCTGAAATATAAGGCATCGCCTTCTTGACAGGCATGCTGCATGGCAGTGGACAGCCCAGCATGATGAGGTTTTCTATGCTGTAAAACACCTGTTAGCGTCTGACAGCGTCTTGGTGCACTATGGTGAACGGAAGCCCTTGATTCTCATGTGTGATGCAACTCCATACGGTATTGGAGCTGTCCTGAGCCACCGCCTTGAGGACTCACGTGAGGTGCCTATTGCTTTTTACTCCAGAACAATGTCTTCAACAGAATGGAATTATGCCCAAATTGATAAGGAAGCCCTGACTATTGTAGCTAGTGTAAAAAAATTCCAAGACTATGTCTACAGTCGACCATTCACTATTGCTACTGACCACAAGCCATTATTGGGATTGTTTGCCCCTAACCAGCAGACACCTCAAATATTATCTCCACGCATGTTGCAGTGGGCGATTTTCTTGAACATGTATGATTACACCTTGCAACATTGGCATGGCAGGAGCACTGCCCATGCTGATGCTTTGAGCCGCCTCCCTCTCCCTTCTGCTCGGGTTCATGAAACCCCTCCGCTGCTGTTATTGGAGTCATTACCGAAACCACCCCTCCATGCTGGGAATATTGCCAGTGCGTTGTGCAAGGACCCAGTTCTTGTCTGCGTTCTCAACTGTGTGTGGAGGGGATGGCCATTAGCACAGCTTGAGGAGAAATTCAGACCATTTGTATCCAAACAACATGAGCTATCAGTGCACAAGGGATGCCTCCTGTGGGGAAATAGAGTTGTCATTCCTACTGTGTTGAGACATTGGGTGTTAGAGGCCCTACATGTCGGATACCCTGGTATAGTGGGAATGAAGGCTCGGGGCACAGCTATGTATGGTGGCCCAGGATGGACAGCGAGGTTGAAGAATGCGTCAAGAGATGTGAAAAGCGTCAAGTTTCAAGACCAGCTCCACCACATGCCCTAGTGCACCAATGGGAATCGACAGAAACGCCATAGTCATGCCTTCATATTGACTTTGCAGGCCCCTTCCAGGGACAAACTTTCTTGATTGTTGTTGATTCATACTCCAAATGGTTAGAAATGGTTCCTGTATTGTCAGTGACATCCCGTGTTGTTATCAAGACCTTATGCAGGCTTTTCACAACACATGGGTTGCCCAACACCATTGTCAAGCAATGGGGCCCAGTTCACATCTTTGGCATTTCTCACATTCCTGGATAATGAACTAATTTGGTATGTCAGTTCAGCCCCTTTTCATCCAGCAACCAATGGCCAGGCTGAGATGATGGTCAGAACAACAAAGGATGCATTGAAACAGATTGTAGAAGGTGACTGGGACCGACGCCTTGCATGTTTTTTCCTGACACAACACATCACACCTTGTGCCACAATGGGAAGGAGCCCAGCTGAGCTATTAATGAACAGATGACTAATGACTCTGCTTGATTGGTTTCATCCTGACTTGACCAAGGACTGACCAAGGGAGTCCGTTGCAGTTCAAGAACCTGCACGGGTGTTCACCCCAGGTGACCCTGTGTATGTCAGGAACTACGGTGCTGGTGAAATGTGGATTCCTGCCACTGTGACCCAAGCCACGGGCCCATCGTCCTACAGGGCTCAAACACCAGATGGCCATGTGTTATGTTGACATGTGGACCAGATGAGAGGATGAAGACCAGCTCCATCAATTCTCTCTGAGGGTGTTGGAAATACTCAAGTGAGAAGAGAAAATGAGCCAGAGGCTGCTCCCAATGCCGGACAAGAGCAGTTGTACGTGGACTCTGAAGTGGACCAGCATGAAACAGAGCAAAATGGGGAACTAGGTGATGCACTATTAGCTTTGATGCAAAACTGTCGCCGATCAACCTGCATTAGGGCTCGTTCCAAGTATCTTCAGGACTATGATACCTAGTGGGGAGGGGTGTTGTGTATTGGCCCTCCAGGCTTGCCATACAAGGAACTGCTGAGTCTGCCCAGGGCTGTGGAAGTTTTGTTTCAGTTCTGAGTTGCAGTTTGGTCTACAAGCAGCACCATGCTGTGGGCCTTGTTCTCTTCATATCTTCAGATAGTAAAGTTCTTCTTGTTGTATATTCTCTGTGTGGCCTTTTCCTTCAGAATACTTTTTATACTTAAAGGAAAACAACAACCATTGATGCTACAAGCCTTGTATTTCATATAGCCTAGTTAGACCTTACAGCAGCACTCCTTGCACACATCCTCCCATACCACATGTAGAACCTTTAGTGTGAAGGAGGGCCCTATTCATATGATATTTGTCCATTGTTTGCATGATGGATTGTGTAAATGAGGCTTACTCACATAAGCACTTATGTGTGTTAGCTCCTGTTCATACAAAAGGTATTGTGTGTGGCTCTAAGCCCAAGGCATCCAACCTCATCAGATAGTCTAAAAGTTGGTGTCACATGGGAACCATCCTTTTCTCTGATCCTGCGTATAGACCACGCATCTTGGTTTGCTTGGTAACCCTTATTTGGAAGGAGTGTGTGTCTTTTTCCCTGCAATAAGGCATGAAACATTACTTTTATTTATATACTAGAAACCTTTTGTACTCCTTTTTAAAATTTGAAATATTCGTAGGTGCCTTTTGGGGTCAAATACTAATTATTAGAATCATTAATAATAAAAATATTGGAATGTTATGGTATTCTTCATAACTGCTTTGAGATTTTTTATATTAGTGAAATATGGGCATTCCATCTTTTTAATATCGGCCATCACAGCTCCATGGAATATGATCAGACTGATTCCGCAGCCCTTTCATGTCTTTAGGATTTTTATTCATTTCTCACCTGCATCTTTGTGGGCTCTCAGAGCTGGATTCATTCTGTTAAATTTGATGTTCATGTTTTCAGTTATGAGATTGCAAAACATCAAGGAGATTAATGAATTCTAGGCCTACCTCAGAAAAATGATGATAAACTGATAATAGTATAGAGACTCACTGTTCCCTCTTTGAATCTCTTTTCAGTAGGTTCTCAGATAATCCCTTTTGGAACAGAATTCTTAGGTTTTGTCTGAGAAACAAAACAGACACTAACGGCTGCAGGCAGATGATAATGAATACTAATATAGCACAGGGACGTGAGTTTTATGGAAGCCAAAGTTTAAGGGTGAACTTATTGAAAGTGATTAAACCTCAGCTTGTTTGTGTACACCAAGGGTGGGAAACCTTTTTGGCTCCAGGGCCAGATGGGATCCCCTGAAGGGCCATGATTGGCCTGGAGGCCGGAGGTTCCCCACCTAACCATTGGATAAAGGTGCCCAAAGCTCACATGCTTGAGGAAACAGTAAGAGCTGGCATGTGTATTACTTTTAGTTCTTGAACGAATTTTTACCCCACTCTTCAGCCAAAAAAGGTCTCCCAGCAGATCAATATTAAATATCAATCTAAAAGACACAACACACAAGGAAAAGGGATTGGGAGGGGGAGGATGAGGAAAGCAAACTCAGGCACTTGTTCTTAGTTACAGTTCTTGTAGCGGCCAGCTGCCATGGAAAGAGCCCAAGGAGAGGAAGGGCTAAACATTGCTGGTATCTCAGCCAAGCAGTCCCATTTCTTTCCCTCTCCTACAGCCTGATGACAGTTGAGGGAGGAGCCTGATGGTGCTGGTGTCTCCGCAGAGACAATGGAGGGGCCCTGCATCTTTCCTCCATGTTCCAGGGATGACAGCAAGTATTTATTTATTTAAAATATTTATACTGTATGTTTCCTCGCAGAACTGAAAGCAGCAACCCCATATCGTAGGAATAAGGAACCTGTGGCCCTCCCAGATGGTGTTGGACTCTCAACTCCTATCAGCCCCAGCCAGCATGACAAGGGATGCTGGGAGTTGTAGTCCAGCAATATCTGGAGGGTCACAGCTTTTCCCCTCCTGAGCATTTGTGTATTTTACTGAGAAAAATGTATAAGCTGCTTAATTAAAAATACCTTTAAACAGTGTATATAAGATAATATATAATAACTGTCATAGGCCCCGTGAAGAGTTCCTGGAGTGACCAGAAGGAAGAGGGTAGACTGGGATCTTGGCGAAGGACCCTGTGGGCTGCAGTGGAAGGGGCCTGAAGCAGAAAAAGGCTTCAGCACTTCAGATAGTGACAGTTCCTCTCCCTTAGTTCTAGTTACAACTAAGGAAATGCTCTCTGACAAGATAGCTCTCTCTTGTTGCTTAACCTGATGCTCCTGCCTCCTCTCAAGAAGGAGGAATTGGAAGCTCAACCAGAGGTGGTGTCAGAGGAGGATCTGGATGAAGTGCCTCCTCTGCTGTCACCAAAGACATGCTGGCAGGTGCATAGGCACTCACAGACAGCACCAGCTTTTCAACCTGTTGCTTACTTGCGCACACAGTCCCATTCAGAGAAACCTTCCCCACATAAATGGAGAGACTCCACCCCGAGCCTACTTAAAGGATCTCAAGGGGCACGTCTAACTGCTGCAACAACATCTTAGCTTGAGTAGTTATGCTTGTGTAGAGACGCAGAGTGCTGTGTAATCTGTAAGGTGATCTAAGAAATGCTCTAAGCAGAGATTCCACAGTAAACATAATGGAGAAAAATACCCCAGTGAATCCGAGTCTGAAGCCCAACAGGATCAGTCAGGACAATAACTATCAACAATACACAGACAAAATAAGTGGAACTTAAGAAAAACAAGTATACATAACTAAATTATATGCCTGGGTTGAAATAAAGTTTTAGCAAAGGACATCCCCATGATCAGTTTTCTCCCCCCACCTTAAAAACAAACCTCTGAATTTAGAAGGGAGCTCTTGGCCATTGGGGTTGGGGAATTAACCTTGAAACCTAATTTTATTTTCACTTTTTTTTGTGTGTGCCATATGGGTTTTCCCCCCAGCATCGCAACCTTTTGTGTTTTCAGATGATGGGAGAGGAATACAGGTAGCTGTTGTTTTGGATGTCCAGTTTTATTGTATTAATCGTGTAGATTTTTGAGTTGGTTGTGTCAGAACAAAGCCACATTGCCCTGCTAAGGAAGCGTTACTAAGTAACGGTGGTGCAGAATTTTTGCTTAATTTATTATTATGGGACATTCATCAGCGGATTTACCAAGCTGGATAATGATAGCATCCCCTTTTGCTGCTGGCCCCCATTTCATGTTTGCCACTATCCTCTACATGGAGAGAAAGATAAGAGGAATAATCTGACTTAGACCTGTATCATTTCTTATGGCTGACTGCCTGGATCCTTCTTATTCTTATTGATAAAGGGGTGAGCTCTCCATTGATTGGGAGACAAGTTAATATCTCCTTCTCGTGCCAGTGTTAAATTCTATTATCAAGGGGATCATGGATAAGCTTTGCAGCGTTTGAGAAGATACCTTGAGAGTGCTTGCAAGAAAATAAAAGCTAGGTTTCTTCCTTCAGCCTGGCATTCTTCAAGGTTGTAACCAAAAGCCTATTTCAATAAGGTTTTATGAACCTGCTTCTAGATGGAAAGATCTGGCATGATAATTAGAACATTTAAGAGGTTACTGAAGAGATATAGATAGATAGATAGATAGATAGATAGATAGATATAGATATAGATATAGATATAGATATAGATATAGATATAGATATAGATATAGATAGATAGATAGATAGATAGATAGATAGATAGATAGATAGATAGATAGATAGATAGATAGATAGATAGATAGATAGATAGATAGATAGATAGATAGATAGATATAGAGAGAGAGAGAGATATATAGATATATAGATATAGATATAGATATATAGATACATATAAGAGGTTACTGAAGATATATATATATATTTGGGCAAAGCTTTGTTTAAGATCCCTCATGTCTGTAGAACTTCAGCCGTTCAGAAGATGTGGAATTAAGGCAAGCAGACATCCCAGACCGCCAATTTGTTTCTGTGTACCTAAGTTCAAGTCTATAAAGTACTTTAACCTTTTCTCCTTGTACAGAAAAGATTTTCCACCTATCATGGAATTTCCCACCCATTTCCCACCTATTAGAGCAGTGGTTCTCAAACTTTTTTGGTTCGCGGCGCACTGTAAAACCTTAAAAAAAATTCTGGCGCACTTCGTGTACAAAATTAAAAATATATTAATATATTTTAAACTATGAATAAAAATAACAAACTATAGAAAACTATTACCCTATACAAATGGGTTTCTTCTCATTTTTAAAATATACTTTCATAATATTTGAGGCACACCTAGCCACCTCTTAGGGCGCACCAGTGTGCCTGGGCGCACTGTTTGAGAATCACTGTATTAGAGAATGCCTTAGGATAGAGACAGGCTTGTGTTTTCAGGGCTGTGGAATCAGTCGCCAGTGATGCTTCTTGTACCCAGCAAGCTTTGGTGCAAACTAATACATGCATGGCATCTAAACGAACCTCATTTGGATCCTTGCTTTCTCCTGCCCCATTCCATCTTAAGACTCTGATCAGATGTAGACTTCATGGATTCAACACAGCCCCTTCCTTCCATGTTCACTCTCTGTTCTACCTTCCCCTCACCCATTGCTCTCTTTACTACCTAGCCTGATGAAGAGTTCTAGAGAACTTGAAAGCTTGCATGCTACCCTAAAATGAGTATATCCTCAAAAGATATTTCACAGGGAAAATATTAGTTTTAATATTCTTATGTTCTAAATCAGGGATGAGGCACCTTTTTTGGACCAAGAGCCACATTACCTTGCTGCCAAGCTGTCAGGGGCCACATCCAGTAGTGGGTGGGGCCAGATCCATACACATTCGTGCCATAGACACATAGACAGAGTTATTTCCCATGGAAACAGGCATGCACTTAATTCTCAGGGTTGTCTCCAATGCTCTCCCAATGGGATTCTGCTGGTGCAATGGGGCATCTGTTTCCTCTCCTTTGCCACCTCAAAATCTGCTCTGAAGGGACTCCCAGAGCCTGGGGCAGGAGGATGGTGGTGCTCCCACTGCAATGGGGATGAGGGGCACTGGCAGTGGGGGGCATCAGCAGGATGACGCCAAGGGCCCCCTGAAGTTTGGCACTAATTCTAGTTATTAAAAAAAACCTCCAAAACATTCAACTCACCTAAGGCTAAATGAGGCTCTTTGAACCTTGTCCAATATGTATTTCTCTGAATAATTTTACAGGCCAAGATTGATAAACATTTCCCATAAGCAATCTAACAATTTAAATAATAACCAGAGGCCATCATCACAAAGAAATGGACATATCTGATGCAAATTAACACTGCAACATTTCAATTAACATCTAGAGCACATTATGTGCATTTGTGTAGTTCTTCTTTGACAAAGGATCAATCAGGCTTATCAGTCAGTGGGAAATGTCTCTGAATATCTGACAATCTGAAGAGAGAATTAAATTTTTCTCTCTCTCTTTGAACAAGTAATGTTGTTAGCATTTAGAAACTGAATTAACCAGAGCATCAGAATTAAACCTACACACACTGGAGCCTCTCCCAATTGATGCCCCATACTTTAAACCTACTATCACCAGATTGATCGATTCATGAGAGAGATAAACAGACAAATGGGTTCAGCCCCAGCTATAGACTAGTCCAAACTGGTCTCTGCTAGAATATTTTCAAGTGATTCAGCTGCTCACTTAGAAAGCTTCATGTAATTTATGACACGCAATCATAAGAGGGTCTGCACTCTTGAGCAAAGAGGCAGTTCAGATGCCTCCCCTAAAGAATCAAAGATGAGCCTCTGGCCAGCCTCTTCATAGTGAGTGTCAGCCCTCTTCATCATTCAGCTTTTAACCAGGCAGAGCTCCTTTAAGTGTCGTTGTCTATTAGCTGAGTGTATTAAAACTAAATATGGAGGAAGGATCCTTTATTGATTTGAGCACTGATGACAAGGAGAACATGGATCTGTCAGAGGAGCAGCAATAATCACACTTTCTTGTGACATGATGGGATCTACATGCATCGTGATAGACTTGTCCAGTATCCAGAATAACTTTTCTCTGGGCTAAGGATGGGGTAGAAAATAGATTTCTTTAGGATTTTAATGCTAAACCTGCCTAATTTGCTCTTTCTGAAACTATATGCAAACAAACAGCTATCTTTGAAGGTTTGCACTTCTCTGAATTTTGTGATGCGTCTCTCCAAGCAGATAGTATGTATATTAGGCTAAATTGAGAATAAAAATGTATATACTGTATTAGTAAAAATGAAACATAAAACACATTATATTAGGGCAAATTGCCTGCAAAAATGTGTATATTGGGCAAAATTGCATCAAGTAGAAGAAATTCACACTAAAATGCTTACCAAAAAAAACCCACAAACTGATTTGGAAATGTGCAGAATGGAACAAGGTTCAAAAAATGAGAAACAGAGAAAGGAAACTGAGAGAAGTATCCATCCCTAGTTTGGGTTTACAGTATTTAAGAATAAAATGGTATATACAATGTGGTGACGTAGAGGATCATCACACAGACACAAATATTTTTATTTACTTATTTATTTATTAGATTTATATCCCGCCCTTCCTTCCAGTAGCACAGGGTGGCAAAGAAAACACTAGAAACACTTTAAAACATCATAAGAACAGACCCTAAAATATATTAAAACATCTTTAAAAACACTTTTTAAAAAAGCGTTGTGCTTTGCATTTGTTCTGCCTTGCAGCCCTTGGGCTAGAAGGGTGATTTGCCACAGACACTTTGAGTAGGGTTGCCAAATTGCAACCTTTAAATCTCCTGATTTAACGCCCCCAGCCAGATGCAAAATGTCTTCTCTGACATCTGTCCCCTGATGCTGTTGCCCGCCTTTCTTTCCTGCTTGCTGTAAGCAGGGATGCACTTGTGCCTCAGAGCAAGGGGGATGCTGGGTTGCTAACTGACCATGTATTGGGGGGGGGGAAAAGAGTCCATCTTGCTCTTTGGCTATTAACAGTGGTTTAATCGGCAGGTGCTTTTAATGGCATATAGATGAGCATGATCACATAACTAATTCCTTCAGATCAAATTGCTGCTAAAGGTGTCACTACAGGCCCAGTTGAAAGCCAGCAACTCTAGGGAAAAGGGGCAGATGAGAGGACTGTAAAAGTAACAGGAAGGAATAGCTGTGGGTATCTTATTTCTGGCTTCGTGGGGGGCTTTAAAAGATCAGTGCCAATATCCTGGTTGCACACTGGCAACTTTGACTAATTAATTTCGTGCATCTCTTTCATGTTTCCAACAGAGATTTATTTATTGGTGTATTTATTTCAGTGATTTTTAAGGTTAACATGTGCCGACAAGTGGCTGATCTATGTATCTATTTCAATGCCCCAGCAAAAGCAGTAAGAGGTTATTTTGCCACATTTAATAGACAGGGGATTGAATTTCAAAGAGCTTGATCGTGCGAGACAAGTGAACACATTAGCTGTGATCCTGCAGTGTCCTTAAACACATTCTTAATTAACTCCTTGTAATGGGATCCCTTTGTTATTAGATTATTTAAATGCAATACATTTATTCTCATTAAAAGTCATTCTAAAAGCAATGCAATCCTGATACAGTCTATTTTAACCAAGGTTGTCTTGCTTAAATACAGCAGCCAATTCATGAGGTTGAGTTGGGCAGTTTTAGCTAATGGCAGAATAACCATTAGAGTGATAAGGATTTTAAAAACAAACAAAACTGGTAACATGTCAAACTGAAGTGTGTCTGTGTGTGTTTTAATTTAACATGATGGAAACCCACACAACGAGCTTTTCTGTTCTCTAGAAAGCCATCCGCTTGATTTGTTTGGTTCATACTGTTGAAAGACCCAGAGAGACAAGAAGAAGCAAAAAAAAAGTCCTAAGAGGGTAGAAGAAGATTAAGGTCTAACCATGCAGCCTAAAGCCAAAATCCTGAGCATACTTAGAAGTCCCATTGACCTCAATGGGACATACATCTGAGTTATATTGAGCTACAGGACATTTTGATTGTATTCCTTATGTTTTCTAATAACTTGGGACTTATTATTGCTGGCTGCTCTTCTGTATGACCTTTGCCCTTGTTCAGTTCCGCCAGTCTATGTGCATGTGTGAATGAGTCCTAAGGATTAAAGAGCCGGGCTTTTAAGGCAGATCATATGGCTCTGAGGCAGGCTTTAGTTTTCAGGGCTGCTCTTTTAAGAAAGTTAAACCTTAGATCTGGTGGATCTTCAGCTGTACCTGGGAGAAATCTGTGCTGTGGGTAGCCAGCAAAGTACTGAAACAACAGAGGCTGTATTACTGGGTCATACTGTTTATCCATCTAGCCCAGTATTGTTTGGTCCAGGGATGGAGAGTGTGGACCTGCAGATGTTTTTAGATTCCATCTCCCATCATCCCTAGCAAGCATGGCAATGGACAGGAATTATGGGAGTTGTAGTCCACCTAGATGGCCATAGTTTCCCAATCCACAGTTTCAGACAGAGGTCTTCCGCATAACCTGCTACCTGTTCCATTTAGATGGCAGGAATTGAACCAGGAACCTTCTGTTCACAAAGTATGTGCTCTACCACTGAGGTATGGCCCTTTCCCAAAGACATGTGCTCTGGGTGAGGCTCAAACTCATTACCACATAATCAGCCCGCTGTGGACTGCCATGTAAGTACTGTGCACTCACCTGTTGTGCCACTGGAGTCCTGGTGGCCTGCCATCCTGAGGTATTTCCCAGTTGTCACCTCTGCCACAGTAAAAGTATAATATGAATGAATACGAATGAATTCATTAAAAATAACATTTGCTGCCATTTTAATGGCCTTTTTTCTTCAAGCAGCTGCCTCACTTTGCCAGATGGTAGAACTGATCCTATTGAAGGAGCAAATAGACTAGACAGGGAAGTGAAGGGAGTGATGGGCTATCTTTTGTGGGGATAGGGAACCCTTGGCGTTGCAGATTGTGTGGGCCTTTAACTGCCATCAGCTCCAGCCGCCGAGGCTAATGGTCAGGGATGATGGGAGATGTAGTGTGGCATTTGGAGGGCCACAGGCTCCCTATCCCCGATCTACTTCGGGGGGAAAGGATTGGAAGAAGAAAGTAGGGCAGAGGTAGTGAGTAATGATCATAAGGAAGACGGAATCTGTAGCACCTGAGACTTATGACTACTCTAGTGTATCAAATAACATGCAACTAGGAAAGTAATATTTATTTATTATACCCCTCCTTACTGTCCCTAAAATGAGGCCTCCAGAACAGCTCATAATCTTAATAAAACCCACTAAAAATTAAAAACAATAAGCAGTGCTGTCCAGCACATGCCACATTCGAAATCTAAATATGCTCAGTAAAGAATGGGGATGATGTTGTCCTCTTTGTTTGACTTTGAAAATAGTGGCAGAAAGAAGGAAGTGTGCTTTGCTAAGGTCTTGTACAAAACACAATGCTCCTGTGTTTAATTTCCATTTCAGTGGTTTTATCCATCCCAGTCCTGTAACTAAAGTATCTGGTCTACTTCCTATTTGGAGGATTATATTCCCCATTGTCAGACTATGATGATTTCTGCCCTTACGAGCCATTCTGGTTCTTTTGTACCAATTAGCCAATTCCCATTATCTTGATGGGCAAGGCTTGCCATTGTTTCCTAATGTGTAGGTAGGGGAGCATTTGCAGGAGAGAATCAGTAGATTTGGTGGGGGGGACTGCTTAACCCCTCTGCCTACAAATTCTTCCTTACAAATTCAGCTGGATGAAAAGGTCTCTGCCTTAGGTGTTTATTCTGTATTGTTCTTAAACCCATCTTTAGCTGATGTTTTTGTACTGTTTTTAAATCTACTTTTAGTTGTTTTTATGTAAACAGCCTTGAGGATCATGTGGAAAGTGGCTCATGAATTAATAAAATAACATAACTAGGCAATTTAAAAGTGTATCTTCTCCAGGTGGAAGGGATGCCTTGGAGGTAGTCTGCAGGAGTGATTCAGTGGTCACATGAAGGCACTTATTCACCAATGCTCAAATGCCCCCTGTCCCTGCCTCTATGCTACACTGTAAACGTAGAGTGGTTAATATGTGTTTGCTGCAGTGCTGTGTCAAAATCTGTCCTCCAAATCCTCAACATTTTTCTTCCTTTGCAAAAAAGACTTCTATGTATGTGCCTCATGTTCAGGGCACTTGAGAATTTATTTCAGTGGACCGGTGGAGGCTGCTCCATTAGTGTGAATGAGGCACTGGCCCATCAACCTTAGTCTGTCTTTAATCAGTCCCTCCTGGCCCCCTCTTACGTCTATTCCAGCTTCCCTGTTCTTAGTCTCAGTGTTGCCTTTGTAGAACTCAGTAGGAAGGAGGATGGGGCAATACTAGAATTACGTGGCTCTGCCTTTGCTTTGCTGTTGGCTCTGGCTCCACCAACTGTTGGTCTCTGCACCTTCCACCCTACCAGTCCCAAAGGGCACCAGCCACCACTGCAGTGGATATGCGGTTTTGAGCTTACTTTATTATTGTTATTGAGGCTGAGGATGATGTGTGTCTCTCGGTGTGTGTTTCTTTCCATTAATCATTTCTCCAGCATTCTGCAGCCTCCCTGGCTGTCCGTGCTTCCTGGTCTGATGAATCCCTATAGGAGTCACCTCATGATGTTTTCTCCTGGACTTTAAGCATGGACATCCAGGGAGGCTGCAGAGTTCAGACCACAGATGACATGAAAGAAAGCACACTCACAAACACCCCTTGGCCACCTGAAAGGTAAGTTTAAGCATGATCAAAAAGCAAAACCTCACTCATAAGAATATTATCAAAATGTTCTGTCCCCTTTGATAATATTCAAATGAGGTTTCTTTTCTCATTAATTGATGGTAAATGAAAAAATAAAAACATGAAGGGAATGTTCAGAACAGTGCTAGCTTGCTGAGATAGTGTATAACTCTGCCTCTGTGATGGGGATAACTTAGGTATGGGGTACTTTTGGCCCTCCAGATGTTGCTGAACCACAACTCTTATCCTCCCTGACCATTTGTCATTCTTTCTGAGGCTGATGGGAGTTGTAGTTTAGCGACATCCGGAGGGCCAAAGGTTCCCTGCAGCTGGGATAACTTCATCCGCAAAACTGATCAAGCACAGTGCTATAGATTAAAAGATTCTTGAAGAAAATATCGGATTGTCACAGATTGCAATCCAGAAATGCTACATGGAGGATAAGGCCATTTATGGCTATTAGCTATGAGGGGTATGTTCTACCTCCACTGTCAGAGGCAGTGTGCCATTATGAACTAGTTGCTGGGAATGGTAAGCCAGCCATCTTGGTTGCCAGCTACCTGCTTATGGACCACTGTTGGCCACTATGAGAACAGGATGCTGGAACAGGTGGACTTTTGGCCTGATCCAGCAGGGCTGTCCTTATGTATACCTGTAAAAGTGTTGAGGAAGTAGATGGCAAAGCAACCATCTGTGTCCTGCCCCTTTCATCCCTCCTCCCTTCCTTGCCTTCTTAAACAAGTTAACTTCAGTTTTGACTCTGCATAGCTGGCGGTCAGTTTCAACATTAACACAGAAGGTTGAAGGAAACCTTTGTGCCAGTCTTGTTCTAACAAAGACAGACGAATCAGCAAATGAGCAAGGGGGGAATTATGCGCAGTTATGTCTGAAAATTGATGAAACACATTCATATAGGAGTGCTGATAATCACATTGAAGTGGTTGTCAACACCTATAGCTCTGCATTTTCAGACGTTCATGAAAACTTGCTACATTTTGAACATTCACTGTTAATGTATTAACTATGATCAATTTTGATTTAACCAACTTTGATGTGATACTGATTATTATTCATCTCTTTCATGTCTAGCTACGTAGCTCTGTAAAACCAGACACTCTAGGGGTAAAAGTTACAGCTTTCATTATGCTGTTACCTCATGGGGTACAACACTTTTGGCAAATGTATAGGAGAGTAACTTCAAAAAGGTGGACAGAGCAGCATATAAGAGTGAGGGTGGAAATTCTGTTGTCAGTTCTGGGTACAAATGTACCATTTTTCCCAAGGACTGCCAGTTGGATGTTTTATACCCATGGGGGAATTCATACCTGTCAAAAGAATGTAGTTCTTGCATATCATAGGTGGTGTTCAATAGCAGTCCTACTCAGGGTAGACCTATTGAAAATTAATGGACATGACTAACTAGGTTCAATAATTTTAATGAGTCTGCTCTGAGTAGGACTTAATTGACAACAACTCCATGACTGCCCATATCACTTTAGTTTCATATTTGTTTTTGATATGGTAAATCCACCATTAAGTATCCCCCCCGATAATTTAAACAAAGTAACAGCTGCATTTAAAAAAAGAAAGATCAGAATTTTCCCCTTTCATTTTCTTATATTGCCTCTTTCATTTTAAAAGAAAATATTCATATTGACTAAATATAAAAGGCAAGTAGCTTTTCTGGTCCCTGAGGTTTCCATTTAATTTTTTGATTTCCTGAGGACCCCTCTATCCCAAGCCCTCCAATACAACATAGAAGGAGCTTTGCTATCATTATGTTAACTTATTATGGAGATTGCCTGGTGCGCTTATTCGTAAATAATCATCTCTCTTTTAGGTAAAACCCACTGTAGATCCTGCTCATTATTGCTAGGTTACAAAGGGTAATCAGGGCCTACATTTGATGGTGTTCATGGAGTTCCCTTCATTCTTTCCCAAGAGAGCATGTGTGCTGAGGAAGCAGTTTTGTTACTCAGCATGTAGAGAGTAACATACACACACACGGACACTGGCAGCATCTGGTTATTTCTGGAATTTGGAATTGCAAAAGGATGAGACCGTCATTGTTCTTGTTTTATGGAGGTACCTGGGATTAGCAACTAACAGCTCCAAATCTGGCCTTTTCAGTGATGATTTGGCCATCCGGTTGCCATCCCCAGCAAGGGGTGTGGAGGGGCTGATGGGACTCCAGCAACAACACATTTACAAATTTGTTTTACTATATTGGTGCACTCATCACCAAGGGTCCATCCAGATATATCATTTGTAACTGCTATAACTGGATTTTTCGGCATGCTTCTACATTATGTTACTATTCCATCGCTATTCTGGAATATTGCAGTCATCAAACTGCCTTCCACTGCAAAAATAAAATAAAATTTAAAAATAAAATTTAAAAAATCCAACATTTGTGAAAGATCCAGAATGGTTCTGTAATATTTTCATTGTGTGGAAGGTGTTTTGCACAATTTCCTGCATCTTGTGTGTGGGGTATGTGGTTTGAACAACTTCTATTTTGTGCCTTTCCCCCCTCACTGGCCTTTTATGACAAGAGGTTATCTGTAGCTCAGACCAGAAAGAGTGAATTTAAGAAGTTCCTGCTGTCAGGTCTCCTAATCTCACTGACAAACAGAATTATAGAATACCAGCTATTACGTACCACCATCAAAAACATGGAAGAGCTGTAAGTGTCCTGTGCACATTCTCATAACTCCAACCATTATTGGCTGAAGGAGCAAGGGAACAGAAATGATATGACTACAGCCACAGAACGTTTCTCAGTCCTGAATCTTGTCACTGGTGTGGATGGGAAAAAGCACAATCACCCTCCAGAAAACAGTGACATGGAACCGGTGGTGTGGACGGTCTGCTATAATTTCACTCCAGAATACTTTGTAACAAATAGTAGCTATACTGCTGTGAACGGTATGCCTGGAAGGGTGCAGAGCTGGGATTAGCAATAGTTCCCTGATGAGCACACACTCTTTTAGCACATGCAATGCTGGTTTGCAACCATGTAATGCCATGGCAGCCAACATGGTGCCCTCCAGATGTTACTGGACCACAGTTCCCATCATCCCTGACCAATTGGCCATGCTGGCCTAAGCTGATGGGAGCTGTAATCCAGAAACATATGGAGGGCACCACATTGGTTGCCCCTAGGGTCACCAACCATGGCTGAGGAAATTCCTGGAGACTTTTTTTCAAATTGAGATCGAATTTCTACATGTTACTTTACCAGTCTCAATTCAAGGACCCAATTTCACCTCTTTAATTCACCTTTACTGTTTAAAGCCAAACTTGGAAAACCAGACCTTTAGAGGCCAAGAGAGCACATTTCCTTTTTATTTATTTTTGTTTATTTATCTTATATTTTTGTTCTTCTTTGTGTTTTCTTCTCTGTGTACTCTGTTTTCCGCATGTCATTTTGTTGTCATTCTGTAAAAAAATAAAAAAACCTTTAAAATAAAGAGCATTTAAAAAAAATAAAAATAGTAAACCCCAGGGAGAGTCTCCAAAGACAACCACTACTGTAGGCCATTTCTGTCACACTTAAGCTTGTTCTATCCTCCCTCTCTGCCGCTAGGGTACTAAAATACTAAAGTGCTTGAAATGTAATGTGATGTTTTTACCATAAAACTGGGTTGGCTTGTCCTCAGCTTCCTGCTTTTTAAATTTATATTTGAGCTGACCTCTTGCTATTTTAGCAGATCTGGGTTCTTTTTTAAGAAGTCCAGAAACTCTGCACAGGTCATGTTAATGTTCAGTTTCACCTTCAGCTTGGCTTTCACAATGCACAGTCTTGTCTTGTGTAACTTAAATAGTGGGAAATACTGTGGTAAACCTGTCCTACGTCAGCTACTATAACCTAATTTTCTAGGGATGAGTCTCTTTTGGTACAAAAATGAAGAAATTTGTGGCATTCTTTTCTGTTGTTTTCTAATTCCTTGTGTTTTATGCTTTCAGCGTGGCTTCTCACTGCTTTTCTTCCCTCATACTTAACTGAAAACCCTTCACAGTATAGAATGCATTCTGTTGTAACTGTGTTGACTTTGTGAAGCCAATTTTTGAATGCATCTTCCTTGCACCGTTCATTGTTAAAAGTACACAACATTTCCTTTTTTTTACTGTGCCACTGTCTGAAGGTCCTTCACCACCACCACCTGTCTGTTGTGATTTGAATTTTTTTGTTTAAATTTAAGAAAGAAAAACCGTATGACTGACCAGTATAATGCAGTGAGGCCTTCTCCTGGCTCAGTCAGCAGGCAGCTGCAACACTCTTAGCCACAGAGAGAAACAGGGAACTGTTCTTGAATACTCAACTCTTCCTCTCTGCCACTTCCGGCTGTCTCTGCACCTCTACCAGCCTCCTAACTCCATTTTGTAACTTTTACATAGGACTAGTTTCCACGTTTTTTCCTCTCTTTACTGACTATTTAACTTCCCCTTTGTATCTCCTGCACCCTCCTGTTTCAGCCTCTTGAGATGACAGGCCGGAGTGAGACCCCAGTGTTGGCATGTCCCATCTCCAGTATTGGCCTCAAGAGGTTCTTGGAGATCGGGGTCAATTCCTCCAGGCCAGACCTGGAGAGTTGGCAATTCTCCTGGAGATGGAGCTCAGTTCCTGGTCATTCCAGGCCAAACGTGGACAGTTGGCTACCCTAGTTGCCCCTGCTGTAATGAGTGAAGAACCCTTTTTAAAGGCCATTGCTAGATATAGAATTTCCAGCAATAGTCACTGAATTCATGCAACCATTGCCTGTGAATGCATCTTTTACTTTCACGTCCCTTCTTTGCATTGCATATAATTTACCAAGAGTATTTTCCCGCTCAAATAGTTTCATTTTTTTTATTTTGCTATGGCTAACAGCTCTTTATTTTTTAATTCTAACACCATAAACTTATTCTGATCATCTTTTTTAGCTTCCAGTCCACGTATTTAGACTGAACTGTTTTGCAATCTGCCACAGCTGGAAGAGTACATTGTTCTCTGAATTATTTTACTTTTAGAGAAAAATGTTCATTTTCTCACTCCGTCAGCAAATTGAAATGCAAACTTTTAACTGTTCACTGTAGGATATATTGTAGATTATAATACAGAATCAATGGAGGAAGAGACAGGATCCTCCTGTTCTATGTAACTAATTGTGCGGGGAAACCTGGGAGAATCTGAGGAGGAGGCTATAAAACTTTAAATCAAATCCTGAGATCTGGTGACCTTGGTGGGCCAACAGAGTATGAAACAGGAGAAGCTAGGTGGCATTATGTCAGTGATGGTGAACCTGTGGCATTCCAGATGCTGTTGAACTAGCACTCCCATTACCCCTAACCATTGGCTCCCCGGTCCAACAATATCTAAAGCAGGGGTGTGCAATGGATTTGCACAAATATTGAACCAAAGTGGGATGCTTTGGACAGATTTGGGGCTTCTTCGACCCAAAGTGGGATCTCTCTGAAGCACCCTGATCCAAACTGGGGATCTCCTAGGTGATTTCAGGGTGACTGGGAGATTTTGATGTTTCAGAAACACTGTACAGTGTGTCTGCAAAAATTGAAACATTTCCCCCCCAACTTTCCATATAAGAAAAATGCCAGAGTGGAAAAAGGAGGGAGAGCTCTTTTCATATCAACAGATCTAGTTTCTAATCAGGAGAAATGATTTTTCCAGGGCTGTCCAATCACAGTACTTTAGAGAAGGGATGCTGAAGTAATGTTCTTGTCAGTTCTGTGCTTTTTGTTGGCTCTTATAATGGTGCTTGCATGGAAAATGCTGAATATTCAAGTCCCTTTGCCTCTCTTTTATTTCTACACCCCCCCCAAACAAATCAAATTTAAAGATACCTATCATTAAAAAAGCCTGAAATTATTTGTCTGTAATTTGGCATGAGGGATGCCTCATTCCTGCTATTTTGATACAAATTGTCCACAAAACAATAGCAACGATTAAACGAATCCTTTCTGACCACCCCCAAACTGTAAAAGCTACGCTTGTTGGAAATACAGTGCAGCTAACAACAGGATTCATATCCTGAGAAAGGATGGGCCTGCCTGCAGATTTCAGCCATTTCTGCCAAAAAAATAAAAAAGTTATAGACAGCCTCTTTAAAAAACAATTAAGGTGCTCAGCACAAAAACCTCTGAACCTATTAATCTATAATTTGAAAGGTTCTATCCTGTCAGGAGGGGCTGCATATTTCATTTAATTTGGTTAAAAGAAGAAGGAAAGGTACAGTCTTTTTAAATGCTCTCCATAAAATTGAATGGGGAAGGCACAAAACATCATTTTCTAAATTGGGATTTGAACTTGAACTGAATCAGGCAGCCTTTAAAGTGCTTCAGACAGAATTGGACTGTTTTTCTGAAGTGCCAAATCAGGATCCGAACTGAATCTTGTGGTCAGTGCACACTCCTAATCTGGAACAGCTTTCCTATTCATGACTTCTTGTGTCTTTTCCTGGTCATGGGTAGTGCTTTCTGCCAGATCTGGCTCCAGCTTCAGTTCAGGGATCCTGTTCTAGGTCTTAGTGTATATATGGCCACCCATATCCTTGGCCTGGTTCCAAGGCAAAGTTTGCTCAAGCGAAGGGACTTTTTGCATAACCAGGCTCAGAGCTGGACAAAATTTTAACACACTTTTCAGAAATCAGCAATGCCGCTTTGAGGAGGAGACATATTATGTTTGGACACAAAATTCCTGACTTAGTGGTGCTGCTTAACATTAACTTGTATTTCTAATAATAGGGCTGTCTTATTCCAGGCTGCAGTAATGGCAGCTCCGTGATCAAACAGTAGTTCAGGAGCTGAGTTTTGACTCTTCCATTAATATGCTGTAGGGTAAATAAAGTCCTTCCTTTATCCAGGATAATATGTAATCATTTTGGAAGCCACCTTGTATTATTGGTGTAATGAGTGAGTCACATGGAGCAAGACTCTTGTTCTCAAGTGACACTGCTGTAAATCTAAAGTACTGTTGCTCTGTCCAGATTGTTCATTTGTATTGGTACAAGTAAGAGAATACAGCAGCAATGAGCAGCCAATAGATGTAAGAGCACTTGAAAGAGAGAAGCAATAATCAGTATTCTCGGCTTCAAGGGAATCTTGTGTGATCTGAGTGGAAAGACAGAGCAAATTTTATGTTTCCTTAGGTTTTGCAAGTGTCTGAAAGGGAGACAGTATTTGGAGTACTTACAGGATTAAGACAGTGTTTATATTAGCTGTTAGTTTCTTGAGTGGAAGCCACTCCTCAGTAGCATTTATGCTTGAGCTGGGAGTCAAATCCATAATTTTCCAAATGGCGGAGCAGATGGTCAGGGGCTCTTTGTGCATGGGTCACCAGGCTACCTGCAGTGGCTCTTGAAGGCAGTGTGAAATCATGACAAGCTAATGAGTGACTGCCTTTGGGTCAGGGAATGTGACAGACAGATGGATAAACATGCTGTATTTATTGACGAGTCTCTTCATACAGGGCTGGGAAGAACAAATGCTTCAGTGTCTGCATTTATCGTACATGCCACCACATCAGGATTGCTAGCCAGCATTTTATAGATCTGACTAGTAAAAACTAGTGATGTGTTGAAAATATCTCTTACATTTTTCTCTTATGGTGGGGGAGTAGCGCTCCCCTTCCGTGGCAGGCTCCCTGCCGTAGATAGCAGGGAGGGAGCTGCCTGCCCACTCACTCGCTCTCCCACCTGCCCACTCATTCACTCTCCCTCTGCCCTGCCCGCTCACTCGCCCTCCCCCACTTGCTTGCTTGCCCTCTCCTCGCTCTCTCACCCTCCCCCCTGGCCCCCACACACTTGCCCTCCCCTGTTCGCTCACCCTCCCCTCTCTCTCTCGCTCACCCACCGTCCCCTCTCGCTCACCTGCCTGCCCGACCTCCTGCTTCTCCACCCACCTGGTAGGTAGGTGGGGCATGCATGCGGGTGCCAGGACCCAGAGCAGGCTGGTGCCCAAGGGCGCCAGCATGCCTGGAGCCAGCCCTGTCAGGCATGCTCAGGGGCTTGCATATACTTGGTAGGTTTTTTGAAAAAAAAAATCTTTGAACAATAGACCCTCACACCACATATAAATTTGCTTTTGAAACCCCACTTGGGTGTCAAAAGTTGCTCACCATTGCTTGATGCAGTCATTTCAGGAAGCCATGGTTTCCCACTACAGTACAAGAACAGACTGTGAGGAGTCTTGGACTGACATGTTCCTTTTCCCCCTCTCTTTTTTTCCCCACCCATAAGAAGGATTTTGATTTTAAGTAATCATAGTTCTGATCACATTTTAACTTAGGAAACCTTGATTTGTCTAACATATGGTTTGAGACCGTAGTTTGATTGTTTGCTTGTTCTCAGTAGCAGTAGTTTAAACAAACCGTCATTCCCTGACTTCAGTCATCACAGAAAACTGTTATTAGTTTAAAGTCAGAATGGATGCTTCCTGTGGGCATGAAAAAGGCAGGGAAATGGGCATGTGAGCATGAGGTTCAACACAGCTCTTTCTCGTAATGGGAAGCATTGGCTTCCCATTCCATCTGAACCAAGCCACCATAAATAAATGTTGAGACTGAGTGGAGTTTCAGAAGTGCACTGTTCTTTGGATCCTGATGAGAGACAGGAGGGTGTGCACAAAGGGGAAATAGATGCATACTTCCCCATTCATATATGATCTTAAGTTTGATAAGAAACTGTGAAAATATCCCAGGCAAAATCTTGTACATTATTACGGTTTAGAACGGTACTCTATCCCATGATTCTAGGCCAACCCAGGGTCAAGCTGTGGAACTCCCTCCCCACCAAGGTGCATCTGGCAACTTCATTGTACAACTTTCAGTGAATGCTGAAGACACACCTCTTTTTCCTGGTCTTTGACACCTGAAATGTATATTTTTGGGACCCACCCTTTTTTCTGTGATGTTGTTTGGATTGTTTCTAACTGTTTTTAATTATATGTTTTTAAATTGTTGTAACCTGTCCTGGGACCTTTGAGTGAAGGGCGGGTAATAAATTATGATGATGATCTCGGTCTCCCTCCCCCTCGGATGCGTACCTTTTCTACGTTTGCAGAGCTTTTCTTTAACATGTGGCAGAATTTAAAAATTAATTCCTCCACTTTCAGCAACTCTCCACTTTCAGTTTGAAATGATACAACCCAAGAACTTTTAAACTTTGCTGGGCAACAGGAGTGAGGAACCTTTTGTAGCCAGAGGGCACATTCCCTTGTGGGCAATCTTCCAGGGGCCACATGCTAGTGGTGAAGAGGGGTCAGAGGCTAAAGAGGGTGGGGCAATGGATATAAATCTTCACCTTTGTAAAGTAAGCTATGTTCCAGCTATGCAAAAGTCATATGATTCTATATACACACCAACACACATGCATACACCACTCTGTCCATACTCCATTTGGCAAGCAAGAGGCATTATCACAGTTCAAGACCATACTCTATCCAGGCAAAAGCAGTTGAGTGGGGCACAGAGCAGAGCTGAAGAAAGGCAAGGGTCACTGCCTAGGGAGAATCCTAAGGGCCACATAGAGAGGCCTGGAGAGCCACATTCAATCCCTCAGCCTGACATTCCCCACATGCGCTATATAACTTCATTCTACATAACTTGTAGAATGGCTTTCCACTAGGTAGAAACTAGTGTGCGACTCCCAAGGGGTCCCTGTGTACCCTGGCCCTGTGCTTTTTGTCCCATCTAGTCCTCCAACTGGCTAAACTTTACAACTTTTGCCCAAGCCCTTTTTCAAAAGCAAAAAATAGTTGAGAGTGGGTGGGCTGATCTGGTGCAACATTGTCACTTTTGTCTAACCTCCTGTTCTGCAAGTATAGTTGTCTAGCCAAGAGGGTTGTCATCCAGCTGTGGGACTCATTCCAGACACAAGCTTAGAGGGATCATTGCTCTCCTCTTCATTCCAGTGGGGGGGGGATGTTTCAAGAGAGGAGGTGCTGCAGGGGCCAGCCAGTAGTGCTTACAAAATTAGCCTTGCTAATTGCAGACTTGGCATTTTCCCTGTTTAGTCATCACTGAGGCATGTGGCTTGGATTTGGCTCTTGTATTCTTCAAGCTCACTCATCACTTAGCTGCTGTTGGAGTGTTCACAATTAGCTATAATTTGCTGGGCCTAGGATTACTGAACAAAATCCATTTTATCAATGACCTCTTTACTTTAATCTCTATCTCTGCTTTGTGTATGTCTTTTGTTTGTGATATATGATGTGTGGCTGAGTTAACCAAAGTGGTACCCTTCAGATATTTTGGACTACAACTCAGATCAGGCCCTGCAAACATGGCTATTGGTTAGGGATGATGGGATCTGATCCACAATATCTGGAGGGCACCATGTTGACTATCCATGTTGTAGGTGATAGGTTATTAAGGAGTTGGGACCCCAAAATGGATTCCTTTATGCTGGGTGAAAAGATATTATGGGACATTTATTTTGTATAAATTGTTCTTCTAGGGGACAAACAAATCCCAGATTTGGACAGGTATATGTACAGACACCTGGTGTTTTGCTGATATGTCCAGGGACAAATGCAGATGACTCCAGAAGTGTTCTCAGACAGGTTGAACATGTGTGGATGTGGCTCCTTTACTGTGGGCCCAGATATCAGTTGCTGTGGGTAGCAAGTTCTAATTAGTTTAATTAAAGTTTTAGCTGATTCAATTTATTGATTAATTTATTTATTAAATTTATATCCTGCCCTTTCTCCCGAAGGAGGAAGGCAAGATTAATTGAATGGGATGAAAGTTAAGGACAGAAATAGTTTCTTGGTTTTGAAGATAGTTTGATTCACTGTGTTACTATAATAGAAAGCTGAAAAAGAAATGCATAGTTTTTTTCTTTCTTTCAAAGAATATGTGGTAGCTTTTGTTTATTAAATTGTAAGCTTCATTGCTAAGAAAATGAATACCTCAGTAATATTTTGATGACAAGCTATTTAAATTCAAATGATTAATTTGTTAAAAAAACCCCAATCAATTTAAATTTCTTTAATGAGTTGACTGCCCTTTCGTAAAAGCTTTTGAGAACTGGCCAGTGGTAGCTTGTCAATTTCAGGAACGGGTATATTCTTTGCCTTTTAAAGAGCTGAAGTTCTTTCCTAAAGTAAACCAAATTTTGCCCCAGAAAAACTCAGATGCTGCAACATATAGATCAATTACATAAAGTAAGCATATTTGCTTATTGTGCTTAATGATTTCTACCTTTTGTAGCCCTAGGGAGCTCAGCCATAAAGCACATGTTTTGCATACAAAAGATCCCAGATTCAATTCCTGGCAGCTTTAAGTATGGCTGGGAAATTCTTGGCAATCACTTGTGACTGAGTAAGATTGTCTTCCAAAATAAAGTCTTTAACAATGGATCCATCTGAATCTGTATCCACTGCTGATGTACCAGTCCATGACTAGGAGCTTCTGGATTTCACAGTCCTGCCCCCGTTGCCATTTGCCAATTGCCATGGGACCTTTGTTATGGAAGATGCCTGTGCGTGAATTTGCTTTATGTGAGGAAATCGGCGCACCACGTTCAACACACAATCTTGACAGAAAAAGGCTTTGATCCAATGGCATGGATACCACGATGATTGGAAGTCTTTTATCTGCTGCAGCCTTCATCCGCCTTCACAACCATAGTAACATACACGTTGTTATCCTCCACCTGTTCTGCCATTGAGGCAAGAGCTCTCCAAGGTCCTGCAGGTACTCTGGGTGTCTTGAACTCCTGCTGGGTTTCTGCTGTGTGCCTTGACCTCACAGAACAGGACACACTGTGGCCAAGACAGTGTGGGTTTATGTTTAGCGCTGTGCCAAAACCTATCCTTCATTTTCTCAAATGTTTTCTTCTGCTATGGACGAGGCATCTGTTTTTCTGCCTCATTTGCAGGGCACTCTAGAAAGTAATTATAGTTTTGGTGGGTGTGGGGCTAAGCTGATCTCATCATTGCAAGGTGGGTGAAGGGTGGGTGTGTTTGTGTTTTCTTTCCATTAAACATTTCTCCGGCACATTACAGCCTCTCTGACTCCCTGCACTACCATATCTGAAAAAGCTCCCATAGGAGGGGTTACCTCATGATGCTTTCCCTTGGTTTTAAACTGAAGTGGGGGAGGCTGGCTACTAAGTGTCTGAGATAAGTCAACTCACTGATTTTGTTTGGAGGAAGTGCTCCTTTGACTTTTAAGGAAATCCTTCTCCACTGATTTATTTAAAAGTTAAAATACTTCAGGTTTAAAAACGCACAACAGCTGTACGGTGCGAGGTAGGCAACCTCCCACGCTTACAGGGAAGTCCAGCTGAGGATGTCATGGGCTTTTCAGGAAGTGCAGATAGTGGGAAGAGTGCAGAATGCAGACCACTGGAGAGATCTGTAAAATGAAAGACACTCACTAAAAAACAAAACTTTGATAACCTCAAACCCAAAGTGTGTGAAACAAAAAACCTTGCACACCACCAGTAAGAATTTCACTGACATTTTCTCTCCCCTTTGACATTTTTGAAGGCAAATTTCTTTACTCAAATTTCTTCAGCCTTTCATGACCAAGGCTGCAATCCAATACATGTTTACTCAGAAGTAAGCTCAATTGGGTTCAATGAGGCTTACGCCCAAGTAAGTGTGTATTTGCCGCCCAAGTGGCAAAGAGTTGTTATACACACACCTTCATAGTTCATGAATGCAATCAAACACATTTGGGGCTTTATGGTATGCAGTCAGTTTTTCCCATAAAAGTATCCCACAATTTTTCAGCCACTGTCATTTTAAAGGTATCGCTTTATACAGTCCAACAAAATCTGAAACACCACAGGTTTGCCATCCCTGTTCTAAGCAGCAAACAAAAGCAGATGGGGTGGGGGTGTAGGTGAGAGCTCGATCCAGCGAGGCTCTGAAACACTGGAGAGCCATTGCCAGTCGGTATAAGTGGTCGCCTTGTTGTGGAGAAGCCTGTCCCTTGGAGGTCTGCAAATCCTACAGACCCTCTTTCTCAGCCTTCAGAGAGTCCTCCAGGCACTCCCCTATCCCACCCTAGAGTTTGAGTAAGCATTTTCAGCTAGAATTGACACCTTTTTTACTGGCTCTGAAATTTAGCAGATAAAGCTTTTCCTGGCATGAAAATAAGCAATGGGGGAAAACCTCACTGGCACAATTTCTTTGCATCAGGCTGCTGTTGAAGAGTGGGAGGAGGGTGAATAAATGAAGTGGGGATCCTACTGTCAAGATATTCTTGCACCTGTATTTTAGTTGGGATCCATCCTGCCAATTGTGTATCTTGAGGCTCTCTTCCCCTACAAATCAGCCCTT